>NC_092561.1:1462500-2062500 GCF_037975245.1 Apostichopus japonicus
ATACATGCCTACCCTGCATATTACTCAATCTAGGTCAGGCTATAGTCTGTAGATTTTATTTACCAAAGTTTCTCAAATACCGAGCATGTTGAAGGTTTTATAAATGATAATTCTATATATATTCTATATAAGGCATATACAACTTTATGTCGACAAATAAAGTAGGCTGTATTATTTGACAGACAGTGACGTCTGCGGTATAGCATATAGTCGTTAACTCGTTAGGCTGAGGTTTGTAGTATAACTATACAAGTAAAAGAAATTGCAAAGTTAATATTTAAACTAAAGTTTAGCATGTTTACATGTTTCTAAATTCTAGCTATCGTGCACTATTTATATTTTGAGTTTTGACCGTCTAAATTACACCTTGACCATCGCAGTTTTCAATTTGAAAACAAGTATTTGCCTTGATAAAGGTAAAGTGCTTTGAGGGTAAAGCAATGAAATGCGGTTGTTGAGGTTTGACGACACATAAGTTACGATTATCCTGATGTTATTGTAAATTTGGGGCCATTACTAATTAGCCCGGGTTCCTTTAGTATACCATGATATATTTATATATATATATATATATATCACCAAAAACAGAACTAGTATTGTTCGATACAGGTGACAAACGCCTACAGTGGACCTTCGTTACCGGTTTCGAACCTCTGGACATACAATCAGCGTCCATAGCCTAGTGGTTAGGGTGTCCGCGTACAGAGCTAAAAGCCCCTGGTTCGAATCCCGGTGGAGGCTGAAAGTTTTTTCACTGTTCTTGATTTTCCAACTCATTACGATTTTCATTTACATATATATATATATATATATATATATATATATATATATATATATATAGATATATATATATATATATATATATATATATATACATATATATATGTATATATATATATATATAATGATATATATATATATATATATATATATATATATATATATATAGATATATATATATATATATATAGATATAGATATATAAATAGTTAGTCGGACAAAAGAAAGTTGACAGAAAGGAAAGGAACAATTGTCCTACTTTTGCAGAGTACATATGACCGAGGACTGAAAACAATTGACAAATATCTTTCCTTCCTTCGACATTGAAACAACCATTCAGGGATTCTACAAGAGTTCTAACCATAAAGACGCCGCGGAGGTCACAACACCTTTATTGCTCGTCCTTGGTTTATACAACTGTTGGGCCTTCCCCCCTTTCCTTGTCGTGTTCTTAGAATGTTATCTATCTTTTAAATAGGTCTGAAAGCTTCCTTATATTTAGAACACAACCTGTTACTATGTAAAAGTGAATGGAATATATTGTTCACTTATAGCGTGCGTCATCATTGTGTTAAATGTAAACCACGGTAAGTATTTAGCAGTCATTAGTCTCTAGTCTCTAGAAAACAGTAATTTCGATTCAAGGATTTCGGACCATTGACCAAGTTAAGGTCATCTGTTTTCGCTGTTAACACGATATTTTAAGCCTAGTTATTATTGCTCACAGTTTCCAAAAGTAATTCTCGTATTTTCCTGCATGGGTTTATTCCTCAAATTGGTTGGCAAAAATGATTAATTGACAATTAGACCCAAACCATTTCAGTGACAAAGAAGAGTATTCTTTTGTTGCTGTTTTACGTCTTTGTTGTAGAAAGACAGTTACAGGAACCTGACTTTAGATCAATGCCGTGCGTGGATCCAGGGGGTGCACTGTGGGGACAATCCCCTCTCCCTGTTTCAACCTCATATACAAAGATTCAAAAGTATTTGCCAACATAACCTTAAAACTAAAACTAATTTAAGACACACACACATGTATATAGGCCATATATATGTTTCCTCTCCATGTATAGGTTTTGCCTCTAAATGCATGGACGAAAGTATAACATAATATGCGCACAAGCTTAATATTTATAACTTTGCCCCCGTGCATGGACAAGCTCGATTGTCTTGGAGTAACTTGGAGACTTCATGAGTTATAACTACCAGGAAGGAAATTACTCGACTTAAGCACGCTAAATTTTGAACCCAATACCCCGATGACCTTTCCCTAACCTTTATAGAGCGTATCCCTAGCACGATAACAATACGCAGCATATACCCTGTACATATCTAGAATCTTTGTACATGCACAAACTATTCCAAATATCTCTTTTTTGTGTTTAAATATTATCCGTCATGAGATGTGTTACGTCTTCATTTTATAAATACCATGTAGCAATTCCTTGAGTTCTTATATAGCCTATATATTGAACGTAAATAAAACTACTTTGCCATTTTACGATGTCTTTATTTGTAGAGGGTTAAAAGGATTTTCTAGGGCAAACATTGTAAACCATATATCAGAAGAGAAAAAATATTCCACACTGTTTGTTGGAAAGCCCATTTCAAAATCTTGTTCCTAACTCGAGGTATAAGCGGGTGATTGGTTATTATATATAGCTAAACATTCAACTTACTCCAGGAAGTCGGATCGCAGTAGGTGGTCTTTGGTGTTATACCTTCAAAAGCTTTTCTTATAGCAGGGTTGTCCAACCTTTTGCAGAGGAGGGCCACATGGAATGATTATGATGAAGGAGGGGGCCGCATGAACCCTACGCTCCATTTTTCGATTTTTTGCCCGAAGCCCAAGGCAACAAATGTGAGCACTGCGCGCGGAGCGCACTGATTTATTTTCCTTCCTGATAAAACAGTTGAATGAAGTCCAGCCGCCCCCCCCCCCCCCTCCGCTTAGAGAGTGTCACACAAACTGACCTGTATGCAGTTTTGTGGACCCACAAGGTTCGAATGATTGATTGTATAGCTTCAAATTGTTATCAATAAATCTGCTCACTAAAATTTCGCACCGAAGAGCATCTCTGGCGGGCCGGACGCAACCCTGCGGCGGGCCGGACTGTGGCCCGCGGGCCGTAGGTTAGACAACCCTGACTTATAGGCTATTATAATCTTCTTGTTGATTTATCCTTGAAACCTGATAAATTCGGAATGATTTTATTTTATGCTGACAATGTTCTATGCATTCAGAATATTCATCAAAATGTATCCTTTGGAAGAAATATTTATTTTCCTCCGTGGATAAAAGATTGACCATTATATAAAGAAAAACAAAGGCATTTCAGCTGAAGTGCCCCGATGACAATATATTCTACTGTTGCCACATGTATTTACAAATTACACAAAAATTTGAAGAAATAAAATCATATCTTCGCCATACAAAATGCCTTTAGGATGTGGTATTCTCATATAGAGATTCAGGACATTTTCACCAATTTTGCTAAACAATCAATTTCAGCCACCAGATTAGCCTTTACATACCATTCTCGTAATAAATATGCATTGTAGAAATATTCCGCTTGAAGGCTGATCCAGTACTCATTGCGGTGACTACGTTTGTTCAGTCAAACAAATGTATGAGCAGATAATAATACAAGGTTACAGTCAAAGATCTAGTTATCACAATAGTGTGAAGGTCAGTCATGAAACTTACCAATGGAAAGGTATACTCAAAAAAAAAAGAAAAAAAAATGGTTCTAGAAAAAAGGGGTCGAATTGAAATTTCAAGGTCGAAAATCTTGTACATTAAAACGGTTTACAAGCAATACACTATCGGTTTAACTTTTAATGATGCGGCAATACATGCGGTATCATGATGTGCGTTGACGACTTGACTTAATGTTTATAATGAGATCCATTCAGAGACGTGTCATGCATATATACTACACTGCCTCCATTAAGTTAACATGTACACCCTCTCACTCACCCCCATAGGCGTAGGAGCCTGATTTGATTTGGGGGCTGAATCGACTTGCCCGAAAAATATAAGCAAAATTTTTCGCGCGCTACGCGCGCGTTCAACATCTTAAAGCAACAAAAAAATTTTGGCGAAAAATTTTGGTTTTATTTTCCCTGTTATTACCCTTTTATATTGGTTATAATTATTGGGGAAGTTGTTACAATAATAACGATAATAATAATATCAGTTTAACCATTGAAAAACACATCGCAAATTATTCTTCTTTCCGTAGGTGCCCGAAAAATTCTTAGCATATTCCCGAATTTTCACCCCCCAAAAAATGAAAAACACATTGGAAGTTATTCTTCTTTCAGTAGGTGCCCGAAAAATTCTCAGCATATTGCCCGAATTTTCACCAAAAATTTTGGTTTGGGGGCTGCAGGCCCCCCCCAGCCCCCCCCCCCCCCGCCTCCTACGCCTACGCTCACCCCTCCCTTGGGTATATTCATCCCATCTTCATCCCAAGGCTCATGACACCGTCAGTTTCACCGATATATATGCAAAACTTCCTTGGCGCCAGGTTCTGACGACATCACCTTTTGATAATCATTTTGGAGGTACGTCATCTGTACGTGAAAAACGAAAGTCCAAAGTGAGGCCAAAATGGATGTCAAACAAGAAGGTGGTTGTTGAAAACTTGGTATCATTTGACACCTCCATCGTGGGGGTGGAGGATTGGGGTAGGGTGGGGTGGGTGATTAACACTCCTCCACATCATACCCCGTACCCCAACTCCACCCTTGGTTCATGTCAAACGTTCTACGTTCCTGACAATGTAAATGTATAAGCAATACAGTCTACGAGGATATTTCGTCATTGAACATGTTCATAATAACACTGAAGGTCATTGTCATCCTCTCGGTGATATTTCCTGTTGCGACAGGGAAGTGATAGTCGTTTATTCTCATTACCAAGGAGCTTTAAAGATCATCTCTCGAGCCAACTGAAACGAAAAAGCACAAAATCCTTGCAAAGTGACGTACATATTACATAGCCGATAGAAATACAACGTCTTCTGTATATTTAAATGATTCAACGTCATACTTATGCACCAGGGAAGGATCTGGGTTTCCAAAAAAAAAGAGGGGTTCCGGACCCCCTGAACGCCCCCCCCCCCCTGCCCCCTTTGGATCCGCCCATGTGCAAGCATGAAACATATTTATGCAGTTTCTGTACCATATACGGTAGCTATACTATAGGCCTATACCTAATCGGATGAAGAAACTTACCCATTTTGAAAAGGATCAACAAATGAACGATACCGTCCCTCTTTAATTTCTGAGCTGTTGCGCCAGGTGAACAGTTAAATTTATGTAATATGACGTGCAAGTAAAAAGTATATAAACATTTATGTTGATATTGTGCGGTGCTTTAAATCAATAATTTATCACTCTTATTATTATTATAGCAATGACACCCATTAACAAGTAAGATAATGAACTCTGAAGATATTCGTGGAAAACATTTTTCCTTGTACACCTCGATTAACCTCTCTCATAATTAACTGGATTCGCTTCCTCGAATTCCATGATGCTATTATCAGTTTCATAAAAGCGAGCAGTTCAGTTTCTCTTTCAGGAGAACAACATATTCTGTTCTAAGAAAATCGGCCTGCAGTAAAGCTGTTGCGTTTTCAATTAACGGTTAATTAAAATTATTAATACTCTGTAAAGTTTGTGGGGTTTTCCGATCGAGGAAATATGTAGACTATATCCATTGATTTCCTGTAAGACTTGTAAATCATTTCTTTGGAGTTTTAGCAAACCCTATCGGCATATTGTGCTACAAAAACAAACTTCTACAAAGTCATGCGTGGTTTGAGGCTCCATCATACATGTGCTTTACCTTTCCTCCCATACTTTTATGATCTACTCTCCCCATGCCCCTCCGCTCTCCCCTTCCCCTCCGCTCTCCGCTCTCCTCTCCTCTCTCTCCTCTCTCTCCTCTCTCTCCTCTCTCTCCTCTCTCTCCTCTCTCTCCTCTCTCTCCTCTCTCTCCTATCTCTCCTCTCTCTCCTCTCTCTCCTCTCTCTCCTCTCTCTCCTCTCTCTCCTCTCTCCTCTCTCCTCTCTCCTCTCTCCTCTCTCCTCTCTCCTCTTCCCCTTCCTCTCCCCTTCCCCTTCCCTTCCCATCATCTGCTCCTTCTCCATATGTTGGTTTAGTTGCAGAGGTACTGAGAGGGAGATCGCAGACATACAGCGAATTCACCCAAGGTCGAAACTATAGTCTTGTTAAGACCATGGTTTTACCTCCATGTTAAGACCCAGTATGAACTTGCCTAGTGTACCTATCTTTTTCACAAAGCTATTTCCCCGTATCTATTTCTTGTACTGCCCAGAGAACGCCCGGCAACGCTTTCGATTGATACTAGTTTGTATCGGCCAGTTCCTCGGGCATGTAAAATACAGTGGGCAAGCACATTCGTGATATGTAGAAACGAACTCTGAGGCATGTACAGTTTGCACGCGAGAAAAAGAGTATTACAAACGACTTGGTCAAGACTATAGGCCGAAACTAAAAATATAGACAGAAAGCACCTAGTAAACTTAACTAGTTTCTATTGCTGTAAATTGGTAACGCCTGTTCCTGCTGATTCATGCACTGCTCCGACAAGAGACTGTTTCTCCCTACCCCCCCCCCCCACAGGACCTTCCCCCATCTTTCCCTCCCATATCTGCGGAGTCTTTTCATCAATGCTGTGTAAGGTTTCCTTGGTTTGTTCATCATGTGTTTCTCAACAAACGGAACAGAAGACCCTTCCTTACATCCTTGCCTTGCCTTGTCCCGCCCGCCCCCCCCCCCGCTTCGCCCAGTCCGTCTTCCATTTGATTCTCCGTCTCCTTCTTCCTTTTTCATTCCCCTTCTCCTGTCCTACCCCCTCCATCCTCTTCTCTTCCACTTTTCTTTCCTCTCGATTTCCCCCTTCCCCCTTCCCCCTTCCCTCTACATCTCTTATTACGCCACAAGACGTCACAGATTCAAAACTGTAACAATCTCTCGTAAATGGCGCATGCCTATAGTGAAACCCGCAGAGAGCGAACACTGAATTGCGACGGGGCAAATGGACACAAATTGCATTGTCCACATATATTCATATACACAGTACGTTGAAGCATAATGTATAAAGTACAAAAGTCCGGGTTTTAAAATCCCTCTAAACACCTGGCAGTTCTTTCGCTTCTTTCTTAAACCCAAAATACCATCAATTTGGGTTCAAACATCAATGATTCTGGGTTGCTTCCATTCCCAATATATCTGTCAATGTATATATAGCCAGCCCAATTCGGCATACATCTTTCTTTATTCTCTTAACCCGTTTTTTTCTTCTTTACAAGCAGTCAGCTCGAGTTGTATTGAGTTACCCACACGTTAGTAATAGTATCGCTCTATAGTTGTTGAACCTTTTCATTCACGGTAACTTATTACCCAGTTACTACGATGTAATAATACCACACAAAAAAATGATCGTTATACTCCAACTCAAATTACCCATTGAAGAAAAGAGTCGTAACCAAGTCGGTTGTTAATACCCTCAACTAAGTTCGTTGGGCAAACGTACTACACAGATGAATCGTAATGGGTACAACTATTTAGCAGCCAAACCGGAATCGAGGTGCCTCAAACAGTCAGGAAGGGTACGTATCCAGGGTTCGATTTTTAAAATAGATGAAACTTTCTCGTAAACAACTTGAAAAAAGTCCCAGGGCAAAAAAAAAAAAATGATCCAGGGGTGATTTCGGACAGGAGACAAAATGATAGCAGGGAGTTGTTATGTTCCATAACAACTAGCTTGTGATAGTATATAGAGTAATAACAACAAGTGATGAAAGAGAAAAAGAGCAAGGTTACGAAATATTAGCCTGGTTTACTATTGTTATTGTATACGTTCATAATAAACAAACAATTATTTGTTGATTCTATATGTATGATGTAATCGAATTACCAATCTCCACGCGGTACGCCATGTACAGGGAAATACATGACAATCATATCATTATATATAGCCTACATCACAAATATTTTTTTGGGAAGGGAAAGGAGTGGAGGGGAGGGGGAGGGGGTATTATATCATGTGTATAATTTATTGAATCGCAAAGGATTAAGAAGCCAAAAACAAACTTATTTGAAACCCTATCCATGAGATCATCGTGGATTAAGGCCGGCTTATTTCAATCCTTTTACTTTCGGTGACTGGGGGCGTTCAAAGAATACTAACGAGGCAGGCGTGTAATTGCCTCATCCATTAATTCTTGCTCCCCGTGACCGCCGCTGGACACAAGTACATCTTCCTCATCTGGTCATGTTCTTAAATACTGAGAAAGGACGACGTACCCGCCCCATTCATCACCACCGTACAGGGCAGCTATAATTATGGCCAACGAATTTTTTTTTTTCATCTATATATCCAACTCCCAATTATCGAATCCACTGAAGACTGCTCAAATAACTCTACAGGCACACTGGCAACAATTTTGAATAGGCCAAGAGAATCTGGTTACTCGTGCCGTCTTGAACCGGAAACCGAGAGGTGAATGATGGGACGGGCACCTTAACCGATACACCACACCATCTCAGTGTCATTTTACTATTTCTGTATTTGATATGCTCTGTTCATGGTACAATAATACAGTAATAGCGTAATAGCGTATGGAAGCTCTCAAAAAGTGAGGGGCAGAAAGCTGGCAGGGTTTTGGGATCGTCCCTAGAAGAATTTCAGTTTTGTCACTTTTGTAGAATATACTGCAGTGACTTAAATTTTGAGCTTTTGTAGGTCAAAACAATGTTAGATCTTAAATTTCTACCACTTTCCTTGGCCAAAATGTCGACATTTTTATGTCGACATTTTTTAACGGCTTAATTTTTCAAAGTGAGGGCTTTGCTTCCCCCCCCCCCCCTTCTGACCGTGCCCCGTGCACCTTACTCCTACGCATGCATGTTCACTGCGCTTAATAAATGGTAATCCATTGTCAAGGTCGCAGTCAAGGTCACAGGGTAAACAGGGTAAACAGGCCATGCATGTTCGCACAACGATTGTAGTTTCGCAACTAAGGGAATCGATCGTCTTGGTTGACTTATTTTGACGATAACCTTTTTTTATTTTACCCTGTGTTCAGTCACTTGGATTTCCTTGTACAGACAAAGTTACCGTCAACATTTCAAAAGGTTTCCTCAGCTTATCTATGCACCCTGAGACACTTCGACGCGATACCCGGGGTCGAGAGGAAAGCTTCTGATTCTGTGTGAAACCCCCACCTGCCCCCACCCCTCTCTCCCCCACCCGTCCCTTGCATTCACCTCATGATGGCTGTAAGTGTTTTATAATAATTAGTTAGTCGAGCTTTCATCCTCCAAAATGTAAAAATGGTTGTCAGGCAACGAAACTGCCTAAAGTGAGGGAACATGCATGAAAGTTGAAGATGAGAGTGAAATGTTCCTTCTCAAAGTTGGTGGTGTGACCATTATTTGACTTCCAACCAGACTGAAAAGTATATGAAAATGATAACATAATATTCTTTATCCCGTATATCCCCGTGTCACCTAACTGACCCACTCCTCTCCTGCCGGGATGTATAGCTTCCTGACCATCTACCCACCCCTCCCCCTCCTCCTATCATATCATTGTGTGCTGTAAAAAGCGGGGCTACTGACCACTGCATACACACGCACTGAGAAACAAAATATAGGTTTCCACTTTTATTTTATTTGTTCAGTTAGTTGAGATGAGTCTCGTTCCACCACGGCTCAGTTCTCACCCACTTTTAATTCTTTTGTTCTTCAAATTATTACAATTAATTGTATTCCTTTAATTTGGACATTCGTCTAGACTTTAAGTTTCTCTCCATTTGTGAATGAGTTGTTGAGAAGTACTATCAACCTACAGTGCCAGGTCAGCGTACCAATATTCGGATATAATACCGTGTAGTTCAGCGTAATGTCAGTTACATATACCCCTAATGTAGCCCTGTTAGCACATGATACCGGTACATCACCATTAACCTACCTTTTCCAACCCAAAGATTAACTTGCAGTATAGTTTATAATGGAGGTCGTCCCACTACTTCTAAACTCCCATTTTCCACATTATGAGCATGAAAGAAAAAAACATTCACATATCATTGACACATGCTCTCACAAATACGAAAAGAAGGGTCAAGCATGAGGTGAGCGCAATAAGGTTATTTGCTCGTTCGCGTGGCGGTTTTTTTTTTTATTAAACATTTGTAAATAAGCTACCCTAGATTAAGGTTTACCTGGTAAAGTTATCTATGGGGTTTTTGAAGAGCCTCTGAATTTTGTTTTCCCCCTTGCGAGAGTTCTAAAGGTGAAGTACAGCGGTCTTGGCGGTGATATATATACTTGTAAAACGATTTGTATACGTCGGACAGTCGTCTTAGACAACGAATCGATACAAGGAAATTACATGAGCTTACAAATTTGACTGCAATTGTAAGATTTGCGTGGGAGTACATGCAATTATAGGGAAGTAAAACAGTTAATAACAAGTAGCTGATAGAACGATAACGGAAAAACAAAATGCCAAATAGTATGGACGAGTCAAAAATCAGAATCCAAGAGTCTTATTGCCTGTTTTCGTTTCATTTCAACGATCTGCGCAACAGATCTGACCATAGTCCAACTTTTGTATGATTTTTGCTGGTTTCAGTTAGATGTTGCTATGGCAGACTTATAATAAATTTCACCATCTATATAGGGACCTGAACTCTTGCATTCGTACTCATACTCGTGAAATTTTGGAATCTAGATTGAACACCAGAGTGAAATTGAAACTATCTTACTGCGCTTGGAGCCTTGTGGTTGTATATTCGCTCGTATGTAAAAAAAATCTACTTGTCATTGTACTCATGTTAATGTATTCATGTTTTTGGATTCATGCGATTGCACTCATGTTATTGTATACTCGTACTCGTGATATTTTGGATATTTTGGAAATTTTGGAAATTTTGGGAGGGAGGGAGGGAGGGAGGGAGGGAGGGAGGGAGGGAGGGAGGGAGGGAGGGAGGGAGGGACTATGCCCCATCCAATAAACTGATAGCATGCATACTTAACATTGCCTATCATGATATTAAACGTTGACTCTGCACATCCTGATAAATTGCCGGCTTGAACGCTTCTTGACATATACCAGCCCAACCCTTTAAAGTTTCGTCCCATGATGCGATTTCCTCTCGGGTATATATACTATATGATTAGTAGGTAATCGGTGAATTAGGAACACTGTTCATATCCCTATTCTGCTTTTAATTAATTGCATAATTAAGCTTTCTGAATACTGCTTAGGGAAGTATGATTGAATATAATTTATTTGATCACTTGAAACTAAATTTGAATTAGGACTGACGGAATAAGCAATAAAGTATAGAAGCATTCACGTAATTATTACCGAGATAAAAGCAGTTGGGCAAGCGTTGTCGAGTATTTTCAAGCCGCTTGGAAAATATCGGGTGTTATACTGAAAAATAACAGCGACGTACAGCCTTAAAAGAGTTCTCTTTCATCTTGAGTAAGAAGAAGGGCCGGGAGGAGGTGGGTGTGGGGGGGGGGGGTTGAACTGTCGTGTAGGGTGCGGTGTGGTGGACGTTATGGTAATTTGCGTTGTTTTTTTTTACAATGACCTATGAAAAACATGCACAAATTTAAACACGTGTATTTAATGAATAGTTTTATTGTCATAAATTCTAAATCACAGAATGTCGTTTACCATGTAATGTTCACATAACTATTGAGGAATGCTGTGAATTCCAGAGTGATGTCATGTGATCATGTTTTATGTAAACAGTACATATTATTATTCATATTAAAAAAAGGTAGAATAAACATTGCAGTTAGGCGTGGGCTGAATAGCCGACTTTGTTATTAAACAGATATTAAAAGGCCAATGCTTGAGAGAGCTTTCCAATGCATATACCCTTAGTCTGCCAATCTGATTGGATGCATAAAGGTATAGGAAACCATGTGGGCTAGATATAAAAACACTAAACGGGAAGAAACCCAGCCATCAACATGCAGAGGGGTCGAGGGCCAGATCGGGTACCGAGGACAATAACGTGGCACCTGGCCACTTTCTTTGCGCTCGTCATATATCACATATTTGATGGCCCTTCCATGTTTTACCGGGGCCTCAAATTGATCGAGGCCCCGGAACTGTATTCCCCTCTCTCGCGACCCCCCCCCCCCCCGCTTCGCCTCCTCCTCTCTCTCATCGGGTCTAATCATGACTCAGAAAGCCTAGCTACTTTCCCCAACATCAGCTACGTTTTTTATCCATTCCATTTGGAGATTTGTGTATAGTGTTTCTTGACACCCAAAGCTAAAGACCGAGGTAATCAAGTCTAAATATTACATTAATGAGTCATATTGATGGTTATTCATTGTAACGTATACTCATTGTTCATATTGTATTACTAGCATACAGGTTTCAGTGTTAACATGGATCTTCATCAAGAAAAAGGAAGAAAAAACATGGTACAGGAAAAGGGGACAGTTTTTAGTGGCCAAAATGGCACTCCTAAAAACGACTTTTAAAACCTGATACAGATCTATCTATTATCTATAGGCGAATTTGTATATATCTCACAATCAAAATATCCTAGTTAAAACACAATTGAACAACAAGTCAACTTGTCACACGAATTCAGGAAATATTTACTCGATGGCCGATATAATTGCTGTTTATATTACCCACGATCGAGTCTACTATGGGCGGTCTATAATTCGACCAAGGGGTAACTTGCACTTTTTGTATATAGCACCGATGAAAAATCGATGTACAAATGATTTGTTGGTAACAAACGCCCATTTTGTGTGTACATGATCGAAATAAATACAGATTAAAACCTTGGTTATATGTGTATATCTATAGGATACTGCAGTGAGTTTACAATGTGTTATAAACTGCATATGTAACATACATGACACCTGTATACTTCTTACAGTTGTGGTGTGATATAGACCTGAATATATAGCCAATATAAAGTATATAAATATACATTGTTCTAAGTCTTCATTAAGGTCGAAACCAGGGCGAGCATTATGAAATAAAGATTTGCCAATCGAGAGGGTTTCACGGGGCGGAATGGGGGTTATTCATCCCCGGGAACCCATGGTCAATGACAATAAGGGGACCCGGGAAATGGGTAAGGGTATATCAGGTCAGTGCTTCCGTCCAGCGGAATAAAATCATCATATGTCCATGTTCTAAGAATTTATAAAGAATCGAAGAGGGATGGGGGGGGGGGGCGGGCGGGCGGGCCCGGTTTAGGGACAATTATCCCTAATTGTCCCTAAAAACCTTTGCTTTCGGCGACGAAACATAGATCCGAGTGACGGAACAACTTGCATACCTTGATGGAACTTACTATCTGCCAACTTGATCAACTTTTGTCACTTGGCCTGTACATAACTTTCATTAGTACATGTTAAGGTTCTCTCCGAGAATACACTCAACGTGATAGGATAGTAATTATTCTTCAAAATCAAACTAGGCTTGGCTATATAGCAGAGTAAGTTTCTTGCAGATTTCATCATGAGAACGTCCTGTGTTTTATTCTCTATAGTTTGCTACTATAATCAAACAGCTAATTAGTGGTTAAACTTAATTGCTTGCTAATTGATACGATGACGACATACAGTGTGCGGCCGCCTACTGTATTAGGTTATTAACCGTAATGGGGCCGCATTCGTAATAAAGTCATTGACATAATCTAAATTATTTTTACCCAATTGTAATTTTAATCATTGTTTCTTTCATGTCTACAATTTAAACAGTTGACTGACATATGTGAACTTTATTCTCATTAAACAATTGTTCTTAGGAGGTATATGAGTCAGCTTGGGCGAAAGCCTGTTTATGCTTTTATTTTCCAAAAACGGCGGTGATCTTGTATTTTTCCGTCTGTTTTGCTAGCATTGATTTCTTACCGTAGTACCAGCTTAAACGATTTAATTTTGTTTATAAGAACAAAGAATTGATAGTGATTTTAGATTTATTTTTATTTTTATTGAATATATACCTAACAGCGCTCGAATAACCTGTATGCAAACGACTGTTTTTAATATGCATGAAACGGCCAAATCTGTTGGTACTCTAAACCTGTACTGATACACTGTTTCTGAAAAGGCATTAACAACAAAGGAACTTTAATGCTGAATACATTCTTATCGCTTCTTCAGATGTGATTGCATCCAGCTACACTGCCATCCGCTTTCTTGACCAAACACTGAACGAACCGTGAGTTAATAGTCTGTTAGCTCGCTTTGGTTGCTAAAATCTCAACTACTCTACTACGAAATGGGTTTAATATGTAGTACTAGTAGTACGGCTTGTCAATCACATATCAGCTGGCTTGTAGTATATAGTATAGTAAATATCGATGAATCAACGGACCTTGGAAGGTCACTCGAGACTGACAAACAACTGTTGTTTACGCAATATCAAATACTATGCTCCGCCCATTTTCTTGCTCAACCAATCAAATTGTACTATGTTTGCCTCGTTTACAATCATATAAGCTTCTAATTCTATTACTAACGTAACGCAGGTGAACCCATACGTTGTACAGTAAAGGCTTACGTATATGCCAGTTGTATTGAGCGACGACAACATTTAGTGCGCAAACAGTGTTCGAGTAAAGTACACTTCAATAGTGTTGGAATAAAAAATCTTACTATCTTCGACCTGCTATTACTGTATTAGACATGGAAATTCTTCGAACGCGTTTACTTGATTATACCTTTAACAATCTTCCTGACGATATGGCCAAAGCTCGTCGTTCCAAAAGGGATATTGTGTCTGTGCGAGCCAAAAGGAGACTTTTTGTTGATGATGACGAAAGAGACGAGAACTGTAAATGCGTTACTGCAGGTGCCGTGTTTAGTGACAAATTAGAGGATAAATATACAGACATAATGCCTTTTGAAAACCCCCCTCATCCGTACAAGACTGTCGTACATTCGAGTAAAAAGTGTAAGGTATCCGAGGACACAAACGACGGCAAAGGAATATCTAATTGTGCAGAAAGTGCTAATGCATGTTCGCAAACAGTACAACAGCCAAAGACTCAAACTACATTACAAGGTAAGCGTTTATCTTCTAAGTTCTAGCCTATGCATACATTAGAAACGTTAACCGAATAATAAGTTTAAACTTAAACAGTTGGAATTACGTTTATTCTTACTCGGAACCCCTCCCCTTGTGATATCAGTTTTACTGATAAATAAGGGATGCTGCTACTAGTGCCAGTGCTAGGCGAAGCCAGGCAAACAAGGCTCGGCGAAGGAAGTACCAGCAGTCTGGTCCATCGTTAGTCGCCAAAAATACACGCTTGGATTTATTTAGTTGATTGACCATTTAACATTTTGAAATATTTGAAACATCTCACAACGTTTATAAAACGTCGCTTCATAAGTTCACCTCAGTTTTAAACAACCGCTTGAAGTTGTTATGTGCCAGTTTGAACAGACGTTGCAATCTCTCCCCCGTGTTTTGTTCAATTGTAGGGAAACGCCCTCCAGTTTAAAAAAATCGCCGGCGCTCCGCCACTTGTAAACAAGTGATTGCCGAGGGTCACACAATTTGCTCTTTTCGTATTACTTAGTTATAGGCCTCCTAGAGCCTATGTGTATCGTTGGAAAATTTCCAAAAGGAAAGGAAATGGGCGTTTCCTTAAAAGCATGAACAGACCTGTTTTTTCCGTAGTAAATATGGTTCTGTTTTGTTATTTATTTCTTCTTTTATTTAAATGTAAAATCGAAACCTGTATTTTGCATGGATAGCTAAATCTAGAATGACAATGCATGCAGCGCCCTGTTGTTGTTGAATTTTCGAGAAAACGTGTTGAGACAAGTGGCCGAGTCGCTTCGTGCATTGCACTCGGCTTCAAGCTGCAACATGTTAGGACATGATTTGGCTTTGATCGATAGGAAATCGTCCCTTCTAAGTTCTATTGTGTAAGTGAACTCTTGTCGAAGTTGTTGTTTTTTTTTTGTGTGTGTGCTAAATTAGTCAATTTAAATTCAGCAAGTGCGTGTTCAACTGGTGAATGGTATTACTCGTACCCAACCACCCCGCCCCCCCCCCCCCCCCCATGAATCCACAGTAACAATCCTCAATATAGATAAATTGTATGTTATCCGTTGAACGGAGAGAACTTTTAAACTAGTCTTGCGAACAAAATGTTCGGTAAGGCATGAAACTTTACCAAATGAAGGTCTCAATATGTGTTTTTCCCCCTTCTACCCTTTGTTTTGTACTATCATGATAGAGTTCTTTAGTTAGGCTTTGGGTTTTATTTGTTGAATTGAGGTCACACTCAGTTCAGGTTTCTTGGAATAGTTCGTGATTAATTATTGAACTTAGGTTTACCCTCAACCAGTTCATTCTCAGTACAGAACAATCAGAAAGGTGCTGGGAGATTTCTGTAGAGTAGGTGGTAATGGAAACTTTTGAGCTGAAAGATAAAAGCGATTTTACAAAATGTCGAAGGCGACAGTCGATCAAGTTTGTTATATCTGTTACATGTGTATTAAATGTGTGCGTGGTAGACATATGTGATGTTTTTTTTACGCATACTATATTTTTCTTGTTTATAGACTTCTTCAAAGCACAGAAAAGGGTTATTCCGTCACCTAAAACTCCAAGATATAGCTGTAGGATGTCCAAAAGAGCTAGAAGAACAAAGGAGGAAGCTTGAAGAATCCTTAGAACTTCATGTAAGGTAAGTTGACAGAAATCTGTTTTTCTAAAGTTCAAAGTGGTGGGGGTGGGGGAGGGGGTGGTAAAGGGTATAGGTTACAGAAAATAGTCAATAGTAAGAGTAAAGAAAGGAACAGAGAAAATGTGTATTTCATTCTATTAAGTCAAATTTACCACAAAAACCGGGTTTTGTTTTCCTTTATATTTTCCTTCATGGCTATGATATGTGGGAAGTGTCATTCCACAATTCTACTTTTAAATCGGAAAGACACAATAGTGTCCGGGACATATAGTGATACGTGATGCCACCGAAACGACACGCCTGACGTAAACTAGCAATAACGTAACGAGATCCATCAGTTTCTTTTCATTTTGTTTCTGGATTCATTAAGTCAACCCCCCCCCCCCCTTCTCACCCTCTCTTCTTCAAGGGAGTATGTATGGTTAATAACTTCAAATAGTAGGTTTGTTTATCAATTTTCACAAGGCATGTCCCATTATTATTTTTTTATTCCATGCCACTTGTGTGGTATCACGCGTCATTGTTCAAATATGATTTCAACGCCTTTTTTTTTGGTCTTAAATTGTCATTGACAAAGTCAGCTATGTATTAGCAAAAACAACCTTCACATGGTTATAAATTAGAAAGTCAAACATGTAATGCCTCATGTCAAAGTACAGGTAATATGTGCTGTCGTAATACATCATGTCAAAATACAGGGAATATCTGCTGTTGTAATACCTCATATCAAAGTACAGGAGATAGGTGCTGTTGTTGTAATACCTCATGTCAAAGTACATGCTGTTAGGAGCCCTCCCTCCCTGCTTTTTAATTAATACTTCTTAATTGATCACAAGCTTTTAACTTCCTGCTCCATTTTTGATTTTCCCCCTATACTTGGTTGTGAATGTTGATAAACTTTTAAGTATTTGAAGAATTTCAATTCTATTATTGAGGGTTTGTTATTTGAACAATGATTTCATGGTATGGTATGATTTCTAAGAAATTTCTTGCAAATTAGCACTGCGATTTGTACGTTTAATGCTAACTGTAATCATTGTTTCCACTATAGCATTTGTGTGTAATGAACTATAAAAATACCGACTCATTTTATTACTAAAACTTCGACAAAATGAAAAAAAGTTTTTTTCTGTTACACATACGTCGTTTATAAATCTTTCTGATCAAGTATGCAAAAAGTACGCGATTGATGAAATCTTTTTCCAGTTGTGTTATTTTTATAATTTCCATCCAGGCACGCTAGACAATTTGTTTGTGGGTCAGTCCAGAGGTTCATTAATGTTTCATTTCCCTTATTCGATAATTAAAGAAGAAGACAAGGACGTTAATAAAAAATAACGATAAGTCGAAAAAACTTTTGTGAAAATTGTGAACCAATATACTTGTTGGTTTATATACATTGTGTCTGTTTTTTTTGTTTTTTTTTATCCTAACAATGAACAAAACTAAACATGTAAGATTATTTAATACTTCTGTATTTATTTCAACAGGTACCCCCTTCTTGAGCACCCCCATTTGACCTAGTCGCCGTAGGACGCTGGCCATATATTGATGGCAAATGAGAGAGATGGTTACACTCCAAAACTGCTTGGAAGGAAGCTCTCCGTCGCACCCGTCAGTCAATCTCCACTCCATTGTTATTACCAGCGTCACATCTGGCCCCTGGTCGTACTGAGCACGCTGAAGCTTCGCTTTGGATACGCGCCAATGATTTGCCGCCAAAAGTGGTCACGTGATCAACACTAACGCCGTATGCCCTGGGCAATGTCTACTTTGGTTCAACGCGAGATCTAGTTGTAAACAAGAGACGGAAGCTTACAAGTGCCATTGTTCAAATCAAAGGCAAGTTGCGTGTAAGGTTTACAACATAGTGTTGTACACACACAATCGCATATGGAATGAGCTACTGGAGATTTCCGCGTAGAAAAAAAAAGCTGTGCGGAAGTAGAGTGAATAGCAACAGCTGGTGAATATCTCCACACGGGATATGAAGACTAATATTTGTCTGTACTAGCGGAAGTTACAACAGAGAAGAACGTTGTTTACTGCTTGACTTTAAGCAGAAAAATAAAGAAAAAAGCAGAAAGGAAAGAATTAATTAATTAACCAAAGTGTTGATTTATTTTGGAATGGGATAAATAACTGTTTAGTTTCATACAGCTTTGATGCGATTGAAAAATAAGATTTCCTAGCGTAAAATTTTCTCAGATTTTTGTCTTCTTGTACAAGAATTGCAACACACACTTAAATATGTGACGAAAAACGAAGGTAGCCTCATGATGTAAAAATTGTAACTAGCAGGGGCATTCATTCTATGCTTAAATTAAATTCACCCAAAACTTTGATGTCACAAATCTGCAGCAATATCATGTAAACCTGAAATGTGAAGACATCAGGGTAGCAGATACAATGACGTCAGCTCTGTGTTATGTAATTGTTGTACAACCTATTGTCATTGTTTTTTCGTCAAAGAAAAGTCATAGATATTTATGAATTACAATATTTTTCTCACATTCCATTTCTGTGGCTCTCTTGAATTATGAGGAATATCATAGGGAACATGTGTCAATGGTTAACTGAAATTCGGTTGATGGCTGTTGAAGAATATCTATAAATAATATTGGGAACATTGGCTTCAACATTAAAAAAAAGG
This sequence comes from Apostichopus japonicus, assembly GCF_037975245.1. NCBI lineage: Eukaryota > Metazoa > Echinodermata > Holothuroidea > Aspidochirotida > Stichopodidae > Apostichopus > Apostichopus japonicus. The sequence continues at coordinate 1,481,680 of NC_092561.1, forward strand.
AGAAAAAATATCGTTGTGCTTTCATTATTGTTATCAGATATTTAGACAGAAAGAAATATCACAAAATTAAAGAAAGTCTCCGATTTGTTCTGTCATATATATATATGTATATATATGATCTATGAATTATGTACAGCTGGGTAAGAAAAAAACATAGTGTATGGTATGGCCTACCCTGGAATTCAGCTTGTTTTCTTAGACACATCAATTTTTTTAAACTCGTTTCCAAGCCACACTGTTGTACTTAAAAACATATCAATGATCTCAAGCGAAAAACTGTGAACCCCCCTTCTGCTGTTTTTCGCTACTTTGTATTAAAACTTGTATTTTTGGTGTAAAGAGAATAGAGAGAGATTGTGGTATCTCAAAGTTACTTATATTTTTGTTATGTAGATATGAAAAAGAAAGATAGGGAAAAGTATTTTCCGATAATTCTTTAACCTAACCTTTCCACATAATTCAGATTACACACGTTTTAAAGTTTGCCGCTAAAATTCCAACTGGGTTGAAATTTTTTCTTTGAATGAACTGTGTATATAGTCTGTTCATTGAGGCCACACCTCCTGTGCCATAGACTATAAACCACATGTTCATCATGGGTACCTTTGACGAAAACAAGTAGTATATCGATCGAGATTGTAAAGAATAAACTAACCACAAAACCAAATCTAGGCGGGAAGAGTAATTCCGCGAAATAGTAGGATAGGCTGGCTGTTATTCCCAGCCGGTAGTAGAGTGGGGTGGTGTGTGATAGCCCTATGACAAGCCACGTGGAAGGAAACTGGTTTCCCGTCTATTCAGGGAGTTGTAATGGAATTTATTTATTACGTGCATTGAATCGATTATTGTCTGCGAGACAAATATTTTGTTTTGTGAATGGGGCGGAAAGACGTCGGGTGATCTCTGCATGGTTAATACTGTATTATGTTCCGGGCGGAAAGACTTCGGGTGATCTCTGCATGGTTAATACTGTATTATGTTCCGTGCACTTTAACCTACCTGTTTTGTTTTTTTTACGGACGTATTCGGGGAAGAAGAATTGATAACTGTTTCTAATCATTATTGGCAGGTTGTCATTGTTTTCGATAAGCTTAAGACCAGAATAGTGGAGTACTTCATACTAAAAGAAACTGGAGACAGTTAAATTGTAAGATAGTGAAGATGTTAATTTTATGTATATCACATTACCAGTATTATATACAGTTTTGAATTCAGTAGTGTTCCATATAACACTGTTAGTTACTTCATTAATATTTAAAGCAATCTCTACAGGTGTTTATATTTAAGTTAACGAGATGGGCTTGAAGAGCTAAAGCAATCAGTTTATTTTTTGGGATTTATTTGATCGATGCGAGTGGGGGGGGGGGGTGGGGGGTTGAACCTCGTCTACGTCTCTTAATAGACTAGCCAACTTTATTGTCACAGAGGAACACCCTCTCACCCACTCGCTTCATCCTCTGCCCCTCTTTTGGCAAACCCATGTGGCTCTTCTTTATTGCGTTTATTACCCTGATATTCTTTGGCATATCCCGAATCTCGCGGGACTGGTTTATGTATGTAACTACGCAATATTGAATTGTGCAACCAAGTTGTGACGTCACGATGACGTGTTCATACCTGTTTCTCCTGTTGACACATAGTGTTTACATTTTGACGTATCTATGGCATAATGTCTCTTAAAGGGAACTTTTAATTTCGTTTTGATGTTTTAGCTATAGATATATATACATACAGCTTTAAGAACCCCCTGGATCCCTCCTCCCCTTCACGCCCTCATCCTCCCCACCCCCATAGCCCCCACCCCCCCCCCCCCCCATAGCCCCCACTTTAACCCTGGTACATGGTTATTGAATTTTACTTTCAGTTTAAACTAAATTGTGACATAACAAATTCCTCTTCATTACCTACCTACCTGTAACTTAGTTTACGTTAAAAAATGTGTTACTGAGGGGAAAAATGAATACGGCTAATTCACATTTTTAGTTTTCAAAAGGTTGATAAACACTGCCAAGTAATATGTTTTCTTTGGGTAAAGATGCCTACCAGAGTTAAAGATGGGCATGTTCATGTATGTGCTGGTAAAGTTATTTTGATAAAACTTATGAAAGACAGAAAGAGAAGAAAAACCGGTGTATTGTTAATGATAAAATTGGTTGATAGTACAGTTATACTGTCCTGTGTACATGTGCAATATATAGTTCTCTGTAATGTATTATAGAATATAAGCTTGAAGATAAAAAAATAAAATTAAAAGCGAAAAATTAAAATTAAAATTATTGTTTGCTTACTGTATTTGTCTATATATATTTTTTTTTCTGTTTTTATGACCTTTGGCACCGCGCGGGTGGTATATATATAACTGTTGCCTTATATGACGTAATGTCCCCAAAATAGCCCTTCCGTTATCAAACTCTGTGATGATTCATCGTTTGTAAACAAACTATAGTGTATACAATGCCTGCCCGACTTCAAAGTTTTCGACTAAAAAAACTTGTTCTTTCGAATGAATCTTGGGTAGTCTGGGCAAGAGCTGACGGTGGTCTGGGCGCGGATACATAATTACCATTGCACTCCAGTATTAACATAGCCAGCCCCGGCTAATTTCAGCATATGTAATGAGATGCTGTGCGTGACACTATGTGAAACTTTCGGTGTTATATATATAATATTGAGAATTTCCAAATCTGTGTAGATACAGGAGAAAATATGACTAAACACATTTTGGATCACTGATAACATTGGACACATGTACGGTTATGATGTAGGCTTATACAACCATTGCTGAACGCAAAAACAAGAGAAGCTAGGCACGCGACAAGTGGTATATGTGCTACCGTTTATTTCGCTTGGCTATATAACTATAACACGCGCATGCGTAGTAACGGAGTAGCTATATGTACCTGTGTATGGGATTTGGTTTTATGACTTATGTGTATTATTACTATTAGCGTGTGTGCTGAAAGTGTAACGAACTCACGTAGAGCAATCATGGCAAATATCAGCCACAGAAGGGATCGTTAGGGACTTCCCGGCGTAAATCGGTTAGTTTCCATGGAATATTACAGGTGGCTTAACAATGGAACCTGGACAAGAATTCTTTTTGTAGATGTCTTTTATAGAGTTTGTAGAAGCGTTGGGTTTTTAGGTAATTCCCCAGTTACGTGTTAAAGTTGCAATTCAAAATCCCCGAAATAATTTGGATGTAGTAATGATAATGACATTGTATAAAGTAGGGCAAAGCAAAAGGGCTACGTTTGATTCGGAGACCATTTTCGCACTCGGAGTTTATTCGAAGTTCGAATTCATACCTCCTCCAACCCCCTCCCATAACCCTCCAACCAGGCAAAATTTCCTAATCAAAATACAGAGATTTGATTCGGAATTTCATACCATGCTGTAATTTTCTACTCGAATACCTGTCCCTCCTGAATTCTTTACAATCCACTGGCCCTGCCTCTCCCCGCCCTTCCCCTTCCTCGTCAAACACCCTGACCCTCCCCTTCCAAAGTTCCAGTTTCGTATATTCAATTATATTGTCTCAACTCGGATACCCCCCTTCCCCAACCCCCTCCTCTCTCCCCACCCTGCCCCTTTCTCGTCCAACTTCCTGCCCCTTCCCTCCAAAAGTTCCGGTTTCGCATATTCAATCATTATAGTCTCAACTTTGATACCTCCTCCCCCACCCTACCCACACCCCTATTACCCTCAAATTCTGATTCCGCAGTTTGGATCTATTTATATCCATTCAGAGTCATGAAACTCAGATTACAGTGATCCTTTATTATCTCCATGATCAATCTAGGATCAGAGAAACAGTACAAGATATTTTACAAACGGAGCGGAGGCTTTTAACTATAGTATATATATATATATATATATATATATATATATATATATATATATATATAATATCATAATTCATGGTCAATTTGGTTCAAGGCAAGTTGGTGTTTGCTCAATAATCAGGTTGTGCGAATTTTCACAGCTGAGTAAACCAAAACACGGGGGCGGGTGGGGCAAATACACAATTAGTTTGATACAGTATCCATTTGGCAAGTATAACAGCGACATGGATTTATTCTATGCGTGGGAAATATTACGGCACTGCCTTTATTTATTTATTTATTTTTTTTGCGTTGTATCATTTTTTATCTCAAGATTTAGAGTAAATGGGTGCAGGTGCAAATTGCAGGAGCGCCTTTGTGAAAACAATCACTGACTTTTCCCACGGATCAACGACATTAATAATGAATCACGACAGAACAATTAAATATGACTCAAACTTTCCGTTTCCTCGTTTCCTTGGGTTTTAGAACCACCCCTATATACGGCTATATATATGCCAAGCCAAATGCCCAATAGTTTAATAAACCAGGTTCATCGAACAATAAAACTGGTTTATCGAATTGACAAACTATAGGTTTTATCAAAAAAAAACATGGCTTATCAATTCGACAACCAGGTTTATCGAATTGATAAAGCAGGCTTATTAAATAAAAACTTGGTTTATCGTTCAATGAACCTGCATGTAGGTTTATCGTTCGATAAATATGGTTTATCGGGCGAAAACCAGGCCTATCGAATGGGTATTTGGCTTGCCGGGTACGGCCCATTCTCTGGTTGACTCGGGTTCTCAGCCTGATCGTTTTCCATTTCAGCAACGTAAAATTGGTGCTGTTTCAGACATCAATATACAACGAACGAACGAACGAACGAACGAACGAACGAAGATACTATGTTTATTTGCTCCGTATATATATCATTTGATAGCGAGAGCAATTTAAACTGCGAACGCAATCATTTTAATTTGCGGTTATTGACATTTTAATTTGACCTTATAATTCAGGCTAGCATGCCGAATGAAATACCATCTGAGTTTTCTATTTTTATTGTTTCAGCCAGAAATATCAAACGCCATTCTCATTCGTTCTAACAAGATCTTTTCGTTCTAACATGATCTTTAGACAGATCATTGACAGGCTAATTAATTAGTACTTTATGTAAACAAACATCCTGGATAATGTTATACTCAAATGTAAATGTGGTTTTTCTAGGATGTCAGATGGTGACGTCACACATTAGCGACAGATGGCCTCTCGCAGTACTGCACATTGCCGGATTATGGTTATTAATTTCCCCCAAAGAAGGTAAAAAACATTTAACATTATAGACAGCTCTCGGTTGTTTTTTGGAAATAATGTAGGATAGTATCTGCTCAACAATAAGCACCAATGTAGCATAGCAAAGCATATATAGTATTAGCCTACCTTTAATTAATTACCAGACTTTGTTGTTAATAGCTGATGAATGGAACAAGTAATTAGGTCACCTGAAATGTCTTGAATACGTAAAGACTATAGTTCCTGTTTTGAACTTAAAATACGATATCATCTTGCTATATATAGATGTGTTTGTTATTATTGTGTTATTATTGTGCACAGACTTGCCTATATGGAGGTGGCGCTATATTGGTTTTGTGATATTTACTAATCTGTGTGCATGCATGGGTCCTTCGTTAATGTTAACGTTGGGTCACACTGTTATTGAAGATGATTTTTAAAGAGGGGGGGGGGGGCGGGGGTTGGGTAAGATTACAAATGTAATAATTGTAGCCACCTTGGATAAGACGCATACCACAACGACAACCATGCCCCGCCGCCGCTCACTCTATACTTCCCCGGTCCTATACCCCATTCCATGTCTGTTCTGCCCCTCATTCTATTCCCTGGCCCTATACCCCATGCCATGTCGGTTCTGCCCTCGATCTTCTCTCCGACCCTTATGTTCTATGCGGGTGCTATAATGGGCAATTAATTCTGACCAATGAGAGAGCGGCAGTCTGTTTATATAGTTGCGTTCTGTTCTAGTTATTCGGTGTTTGTTTGTACTGAATAAGTGCAGGAAGGCCTATATCTAAACTTCAAATAATGTAAGCCTATTTTGCTTCGAATGTGAGCCTCAAATTTGAAACCCTTGTTTTACGAGCTTGACTGCCTCCGTCCGGTTCTAGAACGTGGCACCATTGCTCGCCCGCACCTTCTCTAAACTCCATCGGAAGCCAATATTTCTGTTCAGTTTTGCAAATAATAACATGTGGCTATACAGTAATAAATACAATACACAATGTTTTGATATATTTAAGAAGAAAATCTCGGCGGGAAGTTGTGGCTATAACCAAAGCGATTCCACTAGATTCACTCGGTTTCCGTGAATTTTCCTGGTTTATATTTGGAATTGCAAATGAAGTTCACTGTATCTTTACTCATGCGTTTAGCCTGTGTGTGTGTATCATCATAAGTGTATACGATTGAAACATCATTTTACAATGCGGCATGCAAGAGATAAATGGTATACGCTTCACAGCCGAGCGTTTTGAGTTTAGTCAGTCAAGTTTTCAAGCCTACGATTTAGTACTCAAAACTAAGACACGCTCTTAGATTTTTCAAACAAGCAAAAGGTTCAAAAGCCTGTTGCAGAACTTGATTCAATCCTCAACAATATGTCGTCTGGAAACTTTTCATAGTAGCATAGTAAAACACAGTTAAAAGCTACACCGGGAAATTTTAAAATTGAGACCGTTTAGTCCTCTATTTGAACTATACATTTGGGCTGGGCAAACCTAATGAGATCTACATCAACAGATTGATCAAAACCCTACTAAGTCAGTAACCAAGGCGGAGTTACATCAAGTGAATGTAATCACGCGCTCCTTGGAAAGGGAAATAGATTCGGCACATGATCTTGAAAGTCGCGACGCGGCTGATACACTCGTAAACATTGCCTCTTTGCCAAAAAGAAGGAAAGAAGCTTTTTGTTAGATATATATCCTTTCCTGACACATCTGCATTAAAAAACAGTATAGGCGGGATTCCATTCAGTGGTTTGACGAAAATCAGTGACTCAAAATCGATCACTCGGAAAAAGGACTGCCAAGATCAGCATAAAAGAAGAAAAGAAAGAGAAAAAAAAATGCTATGGAAAGAAATACCCAAAGTTCTTTTCAATCCGTATATACACCATGGTTTACGGTACCTTGTGACCCCTTTACTCCCCGATGTCACCCGCAGGTACAGAATAAAACATTAGCAGGCCAGGTGAGCTCAGTTAAGCTTGTCAAAAACCATATATTTCTTTAGATGACGCACAGGTATACAACAAGTGGAGAATGACGCATTGATCGACGTACGTCAATCATGTATAGCTTAAACCGCAGTCATCGGAATATTATAGTGAAGCAAGGCGCTGTTTACAACTCCCTGATATGATAAGGGGGTGTTATGTTTAAGAGACAACCATCATGCCATTGTAGCTTTGTAACTAGTTACACCGTGATTACTGTATGATATATATATAGTACCGTTTATCGTTTAGAATTGTTTCCAAGGTATAGAGTGCTGGAGTGGGTAATATAGTTGTTTGTACAGAGGTTCGACTTCTTGGGAAGCCAAACAGGCACGTATCTGAATAAAAAAAAAACACCATCTCAAACTGCATTTTCCAAGAAGTCTTTAATAAAATCGTTGTCTCTTCTTTGTAACGAACATTTGTCATGGTAAATCATACCGCTTAATCGGCGATGTCGGTGTCAAAACACGAACGCATTTATAAATGTATGGGTGTCATTATTTTTTTCCTTTTTTAAAAGAAACAAAATGTAATTAAAGGATTTAAAGTTTGAATTCACGTGATACAAGTACAGCAGCGCCTTTCCCATTCCCATTCCTCCTCCACATCACACCCCACCCCACCCCTCCTTCCCCTTGCTTTGAAGCACACTATGATAGGATAATACAGAATTTGTATTAGCGTTGGAAAATTGTTGTCAGAACTGGCTGCCAAATTAACTCCGTTAAAAAACGCTGGCTTATGAACACACACGAGAATAATTGTGACAAGTCTGCGTGTATGTGAAAGGAACAAGAAAATGAAAGGGAGTAAAACTTGTATTCACGGACGATCTCTGGTTTCTATCTGTCAAAAGGAACGGCTATATAGTTAACAGCAATATTGTGACCTCTGAGCTGACATTATCAAGAGCTGACAGTCACGAGCGAACAGAAAAATTGACAAGCTGCTTCTCATCACGATCCAAGGAGGCTGTCAAGACTTGGTGCCTACTTAGACAATACGAGACGAGAAAAAGCTGAGAAGGCTCGTCAATCTTCGCCTACTAAAGACAAAAATGCATAATATATATATATATATATATATATATATATATATATATATATATATATATATATATATATATATATATATATATATATATATATATATATATATATATATATATATATATATATATATATTAAAAGAAGTAGAGAACGACCGAACGATAGCGGAAAAGGTTAATTACGTGATAAGGATTAACGATTAAAATGGTTACCGTTAAAGCAGCATTTTGCAGTTGATGTTGGTGGATCTTTTTCATACAATTTTGATTTGAAAATGACCTAACATAATACAAGCAAGCATGCATGCATATAGCTAGCTGATCAAGTTTCATTTCAAATATTACTGAAGTAAAAGTCGATAATTGAAGAAACCAAACTTCCGAAGTGCGTTTCGGCACTTGTGTAATTAATACTAGTGTAATTAATGTATGTGTCTGTGTGCATTATAACATTGACAGGTTGACAAAAATTGTACCAGTTAAAGCTATCAGCCTAGGTTGTATTTCTAAACAGCTGAGACTCATCAATTAAAGTAGCTGAACTACTTAGCCTGACGAACAGATAATTAGTTCAGTTCCTCATATGCAATTAACGCAAACTAAGTAGGTTTTAAACAAAAGACTTCTATAATAGCTTCAAATGAATCTTAACGATGCAATACAAGTTTGTCATGGACAAACTGATGCTGTTGGTGTTGATATAAAAGTTGAAAACAAAGATGTTTTGGTTGAGTAATTAAAATTTACCATTAGCTTGCAAGTTAGTATTGATAATTACGCCGACAATGAGAAGATGACGTCTACATACAAATTTAGCCTTAAAGGAGCATTTCAAAGATTTAAGTAAGGCTGTTTCAAAGGTGGCTATCCTGAAACCTCCCTCAATTTTTTTTCCCTTTGCTTTTCATTTAAAGATAACGAAGGTTATAGAAACAAATATACTCCATTGAGTTATCCTTTAAAGCAGTATTTTGCGTTTGGTCGCCGTTTTCAGTGATCTGAAACAAAGTCTTCATCAGTGTTGTCATATTAGTTTGATACTTTGTTTTCTTAACGTGCGTTTAAAACTCAAAAGCTATACACTTGGGTAAAACTTCCTGTAAATGTTGACGATGAAACAGACTAAAGTTGGCAAGGTTCAGGGGAAAAAAAATATTTAAAAAATCTATCATGTTTAGGGGTTTTACCCTTACCTGCGAAACTCGCTAAAAATCTTCTATTTGATGACGGCGTTTGAGAGTATGAAAGTGAAAGTTAATGTAACTGTTAGTTCTTTTCATTTATGCAGTTATTTCAGTCATTGAACTATAGAGAATAGACAAGCCTATATGAACGGCCGTTCAGTGACCCCGAACAGATTAGGAAATAAAAGTTAAGGACTACACAACACTCTGTTCTAATTAGGTTATTTGTTCTGTTTATAGCTCCATGTTATAACAAAGCTTTTAGTTGAGTATAGAGAAGGGGATGTTTAAACATCATATACCGAAAGGGGGTGCGAGTGGAGGGGTGGCGTGAAGGGAAGAGGTTAAAGGGTCAGAAACGGGGGGGGGGGGGCGGGGTAGGCAGTGTGATCTCTTTAATATTTGAACCGTCTTTATCTGTCGCACCTTTTTTGAAACTAATTTTCGTTCACTATGCAGATTTAGATTTAGACTGTAAGTCGAATAATGTTGTTCTTTCCTTCCCCCGAAATATTTCATACAAACATTGGGGGGGGGGGGGGGGGTAGGGGGTTCGTCTCTCATCATCAGCTGATTTGGTGAATGCAGCTTATTTAGTACATTTCCAATACCATGGCCAAGATCTGTAAATGATTGCTAAAAACCAAAAAAGAAAACAAAAATTGCAGAATGTTTTTTTTTATTGTCTAAGAATATCATATCTGAGGAACGTGAAAATATGGAGACACCAATTTGGGAAAGTTTTCGCACAGATGGTATTGTCCGGTCGGTCAGTACGGTAGCCGACGTACCAATGTTTCTAGTCAAAAAAACTTGAACCCTGTCGAGAGTTTTCTTCAGCCTCCCTGTCTCCGATCTTCCACCCCAACCTCCCCCACCCCCCACCCCTTTATCATCTTTGACAATACCACAAGAGTGAAAAACAATTACCAAACTAATCACGTGATTCACCATTGTTTTTTATTCAAAAGGAAATAAACTGCAAATCCATTGTTTTATCGATAAAGACGATGAATAGTACATATCATAGCCTAGGCCGGTGTGACATAAGAGGATCAATTAGAGAGATTAAGCCGACGCACGCGGCGGGATCAATTACTAGAGGCCCGGGGATAAATTTGGGATTAATAATGTCTCATTTTAATAATATAGGCCCTACCTGAGGACAAATGAATACTTCACAAAGTTGGTGGGGGGTTGGGGAGGGGGAAGGTTCATTGAAAAAAATCACGTTTTCAATATTAGAAAAAATCCGGGAAGGTATGTTTCACTTTGTGTTTTTTCAAATCTCCTCTATATCCGAGGAATTTGTTTTATATTATTTTGATTTTATAAAGAAAAAATTATTATATATATATTTCTTTTCTTAACATATGAAGAATGTTGTCTACATACAGACTAATAAAATCATTTGATGAAGTGATAAATATGGGTTACTGACGGATAAACAGCTATTTTCACTACAAAGATTATACGTATAATAATGCATTCACTGTATATTATATGATCGCGCCATTCACCGCTATACATTCACTTTCGTTATTCAGTATCTTCATACTATCCATACACAAAACTGCTTTCAATTTTCCAATGCACCTATTGTAAGAGATATTGTTTTACTCGGAATTTTGAGATTTTTTTTGGCCAGTATTTCTCTCGTTAGCTAAAAGAAACTGAATTCCGACAACGGGGTTCCACTTAACGCGATATAGAGTAACTACATTTTTTTTTTCCCCTTCCCAAATTTTAAATAATATTCTCAAACGATACTTGACAAGACAAGGCGTTTCTTTCACAGGCAGATTAGTTATATATTTTCTGGTGTCGTGTCGTGTCGTCTCCTATCTTCGACCAGCAGCAGAAAGTTATTGACTTGCCAACCAATCAAAAAAAAAAACCGAAAATAGAAACCTTCCCTGGTGAAATCATTTCTAGGATCGCACGTCACTTTTCTCTTCTTAATTACATATCACTCCTCCGATGTTTGTTTAAGTTTCACTTCAGATGCATCCTTCCTGACTTGACCCCAGCAGGGTCACATCTCCACGACAAAGATAGAAGAACTCAAGGCGGCGGCTGGGATGTTTTTCTCTCTCTAGTTCGTGTCAATCAGCTGTTTTGTCCGCGATTATGTTACGCACGGAATTAGTCGATAGTCATAGCCTGGCGTAAAAACACCGATTTGGAATGCTTGACCTTATAAGGGCACTTCTCCCCCCTCTCCTGAATCCATCTCCCACGAGGCGGAATTTTATGAATGAAACTCGACGGTCTCTTGCGGTTTACTCGCTACTCTCGAAGGACACAGTAAAATTTAATGTGACCCAAAACGCACCCTCTGGGCGCGCTTCTTATCAGTTTAAACTTAGGTTTGTTATGAAAGCTGACAAGTGCAACGAAATATGATAAAAAATATATTTAAAAAAAAAGCACACAAAAACACAACTATATAGTGTGGCATATGATGACACACTACGGCTAACAAAACTGACCCATTCATGATAAGTTTTATAATTGGACAGCGTAAAGTTTTGTTTTTGTTTTGTTGTTCGAGATGAAGAATGATTTATCAAACAAGGGCATTCTCCTTGAGTAATTGAAAATTCCTTTCATTACTTTATACCCCGAATGTTAATGTACTTATGTTTAGTATTAATCACATGTAACAATCAAATCGGTATGTTTCCTTTTTTGTTGACATTTTTTTGCTATATTATTTCGAAGGTATACTTGGTAAATGAGACTGCTTTGTTATTAGTTTTTTATTTGGAACATATAGTATTTAACAAAATTAAGGCTGGAGAAAGGGGGGGGGGGATACTAGCTATAAGAAAATGTTATGATGCAATTGTAGTTTTCATGTACGCTATGGTCTCGCGTCACCTCTGACGTCACTATGCGTAAAGTACGGTCATCGACCACTTAAAATATATAAGTATGTGTAACTATCGCAGGCTACAGCCCATTTGTTAGGCTTTGAGGTGTATTTATAGGCTGATTGCCCTACAGACCGCCAACAAGTTCACTGTGCCCATGTCCCTCCTCGAAGCAATGAAGGCCATGTCTGACGTAAATGTCCATGTATTTTACACACTGGGAGTGTGCTCAGTAGGCTACTATAGGCCTAGAAGATGTTGGTTATATGCTCTTATTTTCAGTTTCTTTTCAAACACAGGATATCAACTCTTCCCTTCCGTAATGACTTCATCCTCAAACCAGATGCAGTTGATGAAGCCAGTGATGTTGGACTCTGTGACGTAATCAAACACCCACGCACAATGAAATGAAACTGTTGATTATACTACAGTGTTTAACATACTGAGACCATGAGACGAAACTGTTATTGCCTGCTACAAGTATACAAACACACTCGACCCTGTGCGTTTTGCTACTTATTCTTCCGAATATGACTTGATCAAGTTTAAAAATGACGTCATTGGCTGGGACATAGACGAGGAGGAGGGGGGGGGGTGCCCTAGTCCCATTTCCCTCCCACAAGTACCATTAAGCAGTCTCCGATTCGCCCCTCCAGATATACAACGTGAACTCGTCACCTACGGAATCTCACTAGCAATCCTGTTTACCCCCCTCACCCTTTCTTGCCCTCTTCACTCAGCAACCCTCTTCCTCCTCTCCTTTGTCTGGCTTATAAACTGAAGTAAAGATTAAAAATCATCAAAATACGTCAGCTTTCATTTCCTCAGCCAGTTCGGGCAATTTCCTAATGCTAATACCTCTCTAAACTGTACTCCAATACCATGCTCTCAAAGCACTGTCATTGTCAGTACAAACAGTTCCTAACCTTGATCTGATAGAAACATGATATTCATACTGCTCGTACTGACAATACGAGTGCTCTGAAGCGGGAAATAACATGTATAGAAAAAATTGTCCCAACTGGGTACCTTCCTATGATAGCTAATGAATATTGATACATCGATAACAATCAAGCCCTGCCCTTCCCTACTCTCCTCCCACTAACCCAAGCCTCTTCCTCTCCTCTCCTTCCTCCCCATTCTTTCTCCCCTTCCCCTCCCGGGTCCTTCGACCTCTTACGTCAGACATATACAAAAGCAGATATTTAAAAAAATTCGAAATACGAGCGCTTTCCTTCTCTTATCAGAGATGATGAAAAATTAATACACCGATAAAGATCAAACTAAACCGTGTCGCTTCTTTCTGTGTCGATCAAGATCGCGATTCGGATGACGAGACTTTATAGATTGACCTTTTGACCTTTCCGCATCGGCACGCGTGCACTGACCTGGGGCTCATTACTTCACCTAATGACATTAACGTTTTAGGGCATCACACACACGAGGCTTTTGTTCTCGATTTATGACCTGGTTAATTAGACGAACAAATAGCAGCGAGTAAGTCAGGAATGCGTCCATCGTATATCGTTCCCTGGTTGAGCACTGGTATGTCACGAACCGGCCAACCATACTATAAACAGCTTCAGTTTATTCATGCATGGCAGTCCGTAATTTCTGTTTTGGCTCCGTACGCGTGCATGATGAAAAGCAATTGAATGAATAGTCATGGTTAACAAGCGCGTAGCCAGGGGGGGGGGTGGGGCGATAATATATATAAGTGTGGGGGCGATACGGAAGACATTTATCTCTAATTCATGGTTAACTTTCAATTTTCAAATTGTCTTTCACTTGACTTATTTATTCGGAGTAAAAATAATATACAAATTTGTGCATCCTTCCGGGTGGATATGCGGGTGTTTTGATATCACCATGTATCACTAAAATTATTGTTAAGTAATATTAGGTTACGGGTTTTTAAAGGTCATTGGCATGATTGAACATATAGCTAAGACAAGAGAGGGTGACGGAATTTAGATGTGGCGTCAGGATGGACTCTGTGTCGGATGAGGGAGGATAGGGGGAGGAGAGTGACGGAATGTTCGTTATGAACAAACTATGTTACCTTTTCAAATGATTGGATCAGGGCGTTACTATGGAACTCCCTGATTGGATACTCAACCGTCCATCCACGCTTTGTAAGAGATTTGATTATGCACAATACAGCATATTGATAGGAGCAATATAGGCTACGTACAATTATGTACGTATTGCAGTCCCATCAAACATTGTATCATTAACACAGTTTGGCGACATTTAGATTGGTTGAACAAAAGTAAACGATTCCAGCACAGGATTCAGTATATACCCATTCCAGGATGTAGCACAGCGTGCCGTACTGGATAAATTTCGTTTCATTCAATTTCTTCTTTCAACCTGAAGCTCTTTGAAGGTCATTATGTTCTATTTCCTTGTCTGTGTTACTATTCTCAGCTAATTGTCGTTCAGTTATGTTTAAATTTAAACCAGCAATTTCAACCTCCCTCCCTCAACCCCCACCCCCACCTCCCCCCAGAGCCGATGCACGTGATTGTGTCAGGGAATACCAAAGCCGCTTGGAAAGTACCTTAATACGACTTCAATCTAAAATTTGGAGCCAATACTGGTATAGTCATTACAGAAGTGTCAAACAAATTGGAAATCGTAAATTGAACAATGAGAAAGTAAAAGCACTACAAACTATCAGCCTCAACAAGGCACACGTTTCCCATTTATTTATTTATTTATTACCACGAAACGCTGATTTCATCAACATTCAAAACCGATCTGTAGGCGAGGCTTATAGATATATTTACTGATTCTTTGCTTTTTATAGTTAAGTTTATAAGCTGACACTTTTTATGAACTTTGTACTTTTACAGCTCTACAACAAACGTAGATTACAATACGCTGAGTATTGTGCCTCCTCTCCCCCATTCCCCACACCCGACGTGACCGTAAACGCGCTGACTGTCCCTCTTCTATCTGCCAGGCGGGGAGATGAGGGGGGGGGTAGGGGAGCAGCATTGTGTAACCGACTTCAAGAGGGATAAGGACCATATACATATGGAGCATTCATACCCAAAATAATATCGACAAGTTCTCAGGGAAGCGCGCAGGGTAGCACAAGAGAGGGAAGGGGTGGGGGGGGGGGTCTGATAGGAGAAATAGATTATCTGTAATTCTCAATTTCCTCTGAAAGTAAACATCTTGAAAAGAGGTTAAAAACTTTACAGACACACATCCATGAAAGGTTAACATTTTTAATACTGGTGCCTAAATGAATGCAGTCAACCATATTTACAAATTTTCAATGCTTATGCTTCTCCTTAAAATTAGTGTAACTATACTTTGTATTTTGTTGTTGTAATGATAATTATAATTGTGAATAGTTTTATTACTATTAAGACATGATCAAAAGTTTCCTCGACAATTAACAACCCGTTAATCCCCCCCCCCTTCCCCACGCGTCACCTTTATCCACCCCGTCCCTTACATGCACATCAAATAAACAACGAAAACGAAATAAAAAAGTCGATAAGCAACACGAATCGTTGCTAAAAACACACACGAACAAACAGTTAACAGTGCATTACAATAAGGCCAGTAACTTGCATTCTGTATCGTTTGTATCCTCAGTATAAAGATTCCTTCTAAAAGTGGAATGTAATTAAAGGGATTCGAAACAAGATTAAACCTCGATTAGTTCTTTTATAGGATTGTTTTATTATCTCATTTTAGTTAATATTTGTCTTTCCCTCCCCCCCTCTTTTTCTTTATATTTTCGTGATCTGTTATATTTATATATTTGATTTTTTTTTGAAAAAAAGACCTTGCTTGCTAAAGTCGTTTTCATTATATTTCATATTATTTTGTCTCTTATCTTTGCCCTCTGCCTGTTTAATCTATATTGATTAACCTGAAATGGTTACAGTCACTGTTATAAGACAGTCAGAGCTGGTCAAATCGTTTCACTCCGTTGTCTTCTTTTTGTTTTACAATAAAAAGGGTTAATTTCAGTTAATAAAACACGCTGATTGGTTGACCTTTGACCCACCATTGGTCTTGTACGAAGGGAACAAAGGGGTACCAGGGGCCGGGGTAACTAATCAGTCCTTTAGCGCATCGATCGTCACTTCAAGAGGTGCGTCCTGAAAGGCGTATACACAAAGAAACCCTATTCGTTTTCTTTGTTCGCATAGATTCCACACTGTTTGATTGGTCGATTTTAAAGTTACGCTTAAAATTTTACGAAATATTATAACTAAACTTTTGAATTAGCCGCTGAAGTATCACGACAGATATAAAAACAAAATTAGAAGTGCTTTTATTTTTTTTTAAATTAGATTACTCAGGAACTGCGGTATAGTTTAACAACGACCAAGTGCAGGAAATATTAAAGGTAAAAATCGAACGGACAAAAATCATATCCGCAGTGGGGGATTAAAGTTGGCGTGGCCGCCGACGGAGACGGTTAAATGTTGAAGAGCAACACACGCCCTGATGTCTTTGTTCTGCTTGAAATTAAGCCGACGCAGGAAATACGATTCTGCTTACGAACAAAGAAGACTGGCTTCCCTCGGAAAGTTGTTTTTTCAGAGCAAATTTTGTCTTAATGAGGTAACCGTTTTTATTACTCACTGGAATCCATAAGATTTCGAAACTGCTTAATCGTAAAGCCAACGCCATTCTGTAATATGAAACCTTTCATAATGTCTGTTTCGAAACGATTTTTTTTCGGGAGGGAATATTGAAACTAGGAAGTCGATATGCTCGGAAACGATAAATATATGTATAAGTATATAATACAAGTTTTCTTGAGATAAAAAATGACAAAAAAATATATATATAGATGGAAGGAGTGAATGAAATATTAATAGGATGAGTCATATGTATTAACTGAGTTCAAAGGTCAATTATGTAATAATAAATGGGAAAAAAGTGTTTTCGAAAGATAAGTTGCTTTTCAGACTCATTCTCTTTAGGTCACGTTTTCTTTCTGTGAACAAATGATTTTGGTTTGTTTCGTTTTGTTTCGTTTCGTTTTGTTTTGTTTTGTTTTGTTTTGTTTTGTTTTGTTTTGTTTTGCTTTGTTTGTTTTGTTTTGTTTTGTTTTATTTTGTTTGTTTTGTTTTGTTTTGTTTTGTTTGTTTTGTTTTGTTTTGTTTTGTTTTGTTTTGTTTTGTTTGTTTTGTTTTGTATTGTTTTGTTTTGTTTTGTTTTGTTTTGTTTTGTTTTTGTTTTGTTTTATTTTGTTTGTTTTGTTTTGTTTTGTTTTGTTTTGTTTTGTTTTGTTTTGTTTTGTTTTGTTTTGTTTTGTTTTGTTTTGTTTTGTTTGTTTTGTTTTGTTTTGTTTTGTTTTGTTTTGTTTTATTTTTTTGTTTTGTTTGTTTTGTTTTGTTTTGTTTTGTTTTTGTTTTGTTTTGTTTTGTTTTGTTTTGTTTTGTTTGTTTTTGTTTTTGTTTTGTTTGTTTTGTTTTGTTTCGTTTCGTTTCGTTTCGTTTCGTTTTGTTTTGTTTTGTTTTGTTTTGCTTTGCTTTGCTTTGTTTGTATTGTTTGGTTTTGTTTGTTTGGTTTTGTTTGTTTGGTTTTGTTTGGTTTGATTTGATTTGCTTTGTTTTGCTTTGTTTTGCTTTGTTTTGCTTTGTTTTGTTTCCCAAAGCCATTCTTTCAAGTAATCTGTCACAATTGCCTAGCAACGTCAGGAGAATTCAAGTAGACTATCACGCATATCACAAAAGGTGCCATGGCAACTAGCGTGACAACCTGTGTTTTAAATAATGCAATATTTATAACTATTCATATATTGGACTGAAATTCGCTAGCACACCTTTAGATTGGTTTTCACAAGGGGTGGGGCGGGGGAGGGGTAGGTGGATATAGCCGGAAAATGTGATGTGTGAGGGGGAGGGGAAATTTTGACTACCCACATGACGATAAATACTTCGGTAATAATTTCGGTATATTAAAATGAGACGAGAAAAAAGAAAACCCAGTAATTTCCAAGTTATTTGTTAAAAAGTATTCTATCACGAACCTAAATAGACCACAGTTGATCACTTTTTTGAAAACTTTTGGTATAAAACTGTTCGTCAACAATGATGGTGTATCACTCACTGTTCGTCAATCCCTTGCCTTCCCCCACCCCCCCCCCCCCACCCGGGGGAGGCCTTCTCCCACCCTAACCCGAAGATGCAGACATCAAAAGATAATCTATAAGGGGTGTATGTCCTGCATTTTCTCTTTCTAACCATGTGAAAATTGTCCCCATTCGACGTTTTCTTCTTGTAGAAATCTGGTTTTCAATTTCACCAGTTTCTCACCAAAAGTACCGTTTGTTCGAAGGCATCAATTTGGTGATTGACGTAGCGCAGGCAGATAGGCCCGCAAAACGAGCGACTTGAAAAGGAGTGAGTGAGATTTCACTCTTCAGCTCTTTGAGAGTGTCCATGCAAAACGATATCTCTTTTGAGGAGTGAATTTCACTCTCACCGAAGAGTAGCTCTAAACCAGAGAATATTTTACCTATAGACCCCCCCCCCCCGCCCCATCCCCACCCCACCCCCATATCGTCGGTTCCTCGGTACCGGCCAAAAATGTAATGTTAATCCGTTGTTTAATATATGCTATAGTAACTCAACCAAAGCTTTTTCCTTAAAATTATGAACAACATTCTGAGAGAACCCTTGAGTATCATTCAACACTCTGAATGCATACATTTGCTTTTGACAAATTTGTAATGCATTTTTAAACAGTCGTGTGATTTGAGGCCAAAGAAAAAGACTTGTATAATGATTCCAACTGCTTTAATCGGTGGGCCTAGTCATGTTTTTAAAGGTCTTTTTTTTCTTCAAAAATTAATAGTATAGAAGTATAACCTGGACTGATAACATTTTCATTTGTATCGGTCTGCAACCTATCAAACTTAATTTTGTGTCTAAAATCATCCTTTACTAATTTCTTTCTTTTGAACTGAATAATAATAAAGTGTATTATCCATGGGCAGCCACTTGGGACATTTTTGTAATGGTAATGCCTCTCTAAATTGTACTCCCATTTCATGCTCCAAAGCACTCGTATTGACAGTATGAACAGTTCCTAACCTTTATCTGATAGAAACATGATATTCATACTGCTCGTACTGACAATTCGAGTGCTTTGAAAGCGAGACATGAAAGTACAGTATCAGGTGCGTATCCAGGGGGGGGGGCGTTGGGGGCGCGCGCCCCCCGGGTAAGAAAAAGAGAAGAGAAAAAAAGAGAAGAAAAAAAGGAAAAAAGAGGGGAAAAAAGAGGAGGAGGAGAGGGAGGAAGGGAAAAGAAAAAGAAGAAAGAGAGAAAAGGGAGAAAAAGAGGGAGTAAAAGCAAAACGCGAAGACATCGGGAAGAGAAAGAAGAACAGTGACATCATTACAGCGCTAAAGGATAGCCAGCGACGGATCAATGATTTCGTAAAAGTGTGACTCACCCTACCCCTTACACCGACAACTCCATTTTTTTGACGTTTCCATTTTCCTCTCTCACTAATGATCTATATATATATGGTCTATCATAACGCGTGTGTAGAATTGTGCTATGAAACCAACTGTGGCTGGTCTCGAACTCGACCGTGTCGTCGGGGAACATGACTCATTTTGGGATGGGGGCGACCGCCCGCCCCCCCCCCCATTCAGCATTTTTTTTAAATGATATCGCTAAGTAATTTCAAAATAGAAAGTGCTTAGAGGCAACTTATAAGGCCTGGGAAGTGTCATTTCCAGCGATCTGGGAGACATTTTCGGCCAAAATTTTCTTGTACGCTTCGTGGCGCTACGCTTAGATAATTTGCCTACAGGCTTCGCCCCTCCCTTGGCAAATTCCTCGCTACGCGCCTGTTCGAATTTGTAACGCAAACAGCAGATATCACATTATATCAGTGAGCATGAAAATGGCGTTCCAGGATGAAAAGCTTCAAAATTGTCCGACTTGCCTGAAAAAATAACCAAAAATTTTCGCGCGCTAAGCGCGCGTTCAACGTGTTCATGTCAATATCATATAAGCAAGCATCGGTTATTACATCGCATGCAATCATGTACCGTACGGTCCGTTCAAATTGCGCAGTATACCGCGGGATGCTAATGTAAACAACGACATGTCTCATGTAGATGTATAAAAAGCACCGAGGTCCAATTATGTCAAACTCTCTTTTACATTAGTAATGGCGAATTAGGGCCTGCACCCCCGCCGCGCAGTGGCGGAGCGTCCATATGGTCAGGGGGCGGATGCCCCCCTGACGGACTCAAATGGACTGCTGGCGCCTTTTTCAGCTCTTTACCTCTTTTTACTTATCTAGATAATTGACTTTTTTATTGCGCTCTCACCTACTTATTGACATTTGTCACATTTTGTTGGTGTAATTTGGCGATAACACCTTATTCTTCGTTTATCTGCAAATTAGCCAGGCACGGAAAGGGTCATTTCCGGCGATGTAGGGAGTATCTTTACTCAAAAATTTTCTGTACGCTACGCGCCAACCAGTGGTGGCGCTCCGCTTAGATAGTGTCGAAAGCGCCCCTTCAGACCATTCTCGCCACTCCTGACCAATACCCCTAGCTCCGCCACTGCCGCCGCGCCTCCTACGCCTATGTGTGTAGTGTTCGGTTTCGGAAATATCTGCTATTTTTTCATATCCTTCAACCAAGTTTTATAATAGCCGTTATAACAGGTTTTAATATTTGTACAACAATAAATTAACTGTGTCTGAATTTTCGAAAATTTCTGACCAACATTCTACATCACACTTCCCTCTACTCGTGCAATTTTGACCGGTCTGTTAGGGGTTGAAGGAAGTTTTTTCTATATTGGTTGTCCATAGATGAAATTTTGTATAACATTATGGGTATGTTTTGAAGTGAGTTTATTCACGAGAAATGTGAATTTTCAAATTCTGAACAAATATGGGGCTTAAAACCTTGAAAAGTGGAGCTGACGGGTATTGTGGGCCGCGACGTAGAATCACCTACAAAAGCAAAGACCCACAGGAGATGCGATCAGGTCGAACATGATGTGTGCCGGGTTGACAATCTTCAAAAAGAAAATCTTCAAAAATGGATGGAAAAAAAACTATTAGGAAATACTTGGTTCTCAGGCAAAAAGTGTACATCTGGTTGGTCATTTCAAGCCCGAGAAGTGCCGTTTCCGGTGATCTGGGGGGTTTCAAAACAAGAAATTTTCTTGTACGCTGCGCGCCAACCGATGGTGGCGCTCCGCTTAGATAGTAATTCGCGCCCCCCGGGTTTGAAAATCCTGGATACGCGCCTGAGTATAGACAAAATTGTCCCAACTGGGTGGTGCCATGGGAACTGTGCAGTTTCTTTTCTTGACTAGGCCTATATCTGTGTATATAATACAGACAGAATATATATCAAAGGGGAATTAGTATATACACGTTCCCTTCTTTTTGCTATTACAATCTACGGATCTTACTCAACAACCTTCACATCAAAGTCAAGTTGTAAGCTATATCTAGACCGTATTACTCATTGTAATTTAACAAACACGTTGACAGTGCGAAACTTTTGATGTTAACTGTAGGTCAATATTTACTTATCGAGCAAAATTTTAGATATATACCTGTATCCGACTGAAACAAAATTCGCAAACGTAAACAATTATTTCTAAAGTCAAGTATGCTTCACAGCCGGAACGGAAAGAAGATTATGCTTGCACAATCACTTCCTCCTTTTCAAAAAATTCAAAAACAATAGTATCTTACGTGACGATCAGTGTGGTATCCATCTGTGTATATATATATATATATATATATATATATATATATATATATATATATATATATATATATATATATATATATATATATATATATATATATATATATTGGAGAAAGACGCCTTCCGTGCAGTTCTGACTCGATACTGCATTTCAATCCTACTGCAAAAGATTGAAAGTTTCAAACGACAGTATGCACATTGTATATATTGACAGTTTAACGTTGGGTTATAAACAATATACAGTATACAGTGTACAGTATACACAAGGCCTTTATATGACCTAATGAAAGGACAGAATAAACTAGATGCTAATTAGATGGCGCTCAGGCTCATCAGAAACATATCAATAAACCGATCTTCCTATTTACACTATACCCGCATATATTCCATTGTTACTATTTATTTCTTCGAAGGTTCCCCCCCCCCCCCTTATTTCTTATCCTTTTCCTATCTTTGTTGCAGTTGTCAGGTCAACGTTAGAAACGGAGGCTTATACATGTAAGTATATTCGTGGGCGTAGGAGAGGGGGAGGGTAAAGGTTACCCCTCCTCAACAATTTATCAGAGAAAAAATTGACATGACGATACGGTACTAGATGAAGAAGAAGAAGAAGAAGAACCAGGAGAGACAATAAATATCTGAGCACCCTTCGCCCCTGAACCCCCACCCCAACGCACGGGAACTATTTCCCCAAGCTTGGCGCCTCTTTACCCCCCCCCCCCCGGATAATACCAATGTTCCTCTTATCAGAAATACCCTCTTACCCCTTTCATAAGGTTATAATATCGTAATAGCATAAAGTTACCGGGGCTATTGAAGACTACCATCATAACGTAACCCCCCCCCCACCCTTATTCCCGTTTATCTCTGTAACTTTACATGACCAAAAACTGTTTATCACCCACCATTTCTTTTTTAAACAGTACATTCAACCCCATTTTCACGTTCTGTGGCTAACTTTTCTTTGTTTGAATTTCCGTGTGACGCTGAACGGAAGGAACATGTCATTATACAGTCACTTCTAATTAACGTCAGTATCCGTCCAAAGAATATATTATCCGCAGTTCCGCTTGTTTGTTATTTTACAAAAAGTTGAGTCAAGAGAAATAGAATCATGACAAATAACCATTTACCCTCCTAAAAGAAGGTCATATACCAATCCCGAACAGGACCTCCTATATATGTATGTATGTATGTATGTATGTATATGTGATCTTCCCGCAAGCAGGAACTCGCGAAAGAAGCCATGGAGGCTTGTAGACTCGCAAGCTGACCGAAGCCAATCTCTCGGCACACATCCATTTAACGTCCATGTCAGGAAGTTGTTATTGAACAACACCCTTGCCAGACGACACACATTGCTGTCGGCGGGGAATCGAACCGGGGATCTCATGACTGGGAGACGCCGGCGTTAACCACTAGGCTATACACTCCGCCTTATATAAGTTGATACCACGTGCGCAGAGGATACGATAGTGGGGGGGGGGTGGGGGTTAGAGGATGAGAGGGAAGGGTGATTATGAGGGTTATACTGGAGATAAGGTGACACAAATTTCTGTTTAAAGGAACATGCAACTGATAAAGTTATGTGTGTATATGCAATACGCGGAGGTGTTCCATTTCAGGGGATGTCTATAAAGGAAAACAAAAATTGTAGGAACGAATCATATTTCATTTTAGGGAAGGGAATATTGTTAATAGGATGAGGGTGCGTTTAGGGGAATATGCATAGACGAAGCGGTCATATCTAGGGGAGACATAATTCGGTGAGAATTGGAATTTTTAACTAATCTAAAGTGAATCTTTAATCTAATAAATCAAGAGAGAATTCCGTCGTAAGGTTCATTGTATTAGGTATTATCTTCCCACCCCCCCTCCCCCACACACACACCCACATTACTTCTCACATTTAATTTAATAATAACGTAGTACATTTTTAGTTGTCCATCAAACGTAACATGTAGGGCAAAAAACCTTCGCGTTGCCCTTGTGGTTGTCTCAAAGTGCATTCAACTTGGAACTTATTATTAAAGCTTATTATATATATATAAGATACAGTCATTACATTACCGCACCACGCTGCTAAGTAAATACGATATTATCACGCTATATGATCACTGCATGGTACATAAGTGATTTTAATTCTCAACAGAATATTTGAGGCTTTGGCAAATATTGTCTGGTAAATAGGCTTTCAAAACTACAGGTATATTCCTGCTAAAACTATCTGACCAAAAGCCACAATAAGATCTTGAATAATTTGACCATTCTTGTTTAAATAAGTGGAGCAGCGAACAGCCATATATACAGGGAAGCCCTTTTAGAAAAGGTGTAACTGCGGAAAAAAATAATTCGTCTATATGCTTTCCCTTTGCAAGTATATTCAATTGAGCTTCAGAAATAGGTCACATATATGTGTGTATATATATATATATATATATATATATATATATATATATATATATATATATATATATATATATATATATATATATATATATATATATATATATATATATATATATATATATATATATATATATATATATATATATATATATATATATATATAGTGAAAATGACAACATTTTGCTAAATTGTCGATGCCCATCCTATAGTCCGTTTGATCGCTTTCCCTTTATTTTATTTTTGCCGCAGACGATTGTCACATCATTTGAAATTTATGTAAGAAAAACATGTCAAACCCGCATATTACAGGATTTATGAACCATAGATTATCTTGTTATTACTATAGACGTAATTTTTAATAGCTGATAGCTTGTTGCAATGGGCCACTCCCTGTCATAGCTGAGTATAACGGATAAATCCAATACATTTTATTAATGGTTTATTCCTGATGGGATAAATCGTCAGGGAAGTGAATCATTAAACAGTTACCACTTGCTCAGTGAAATTGACAAACCTTTCATAAAGCTTTGACACACTATATATAGCCTAAAGAGTGTAGGCCAACAGCTGTAGAACGGTAGTAAGAACGAACAAAAATCTTATGTACAACGTTATAACAAATAGAGAAGATATGAACAATCTACAGACTATAGTTTGTAATTAAAAGTGTACTTGAAGCCACAACATTAATTAATTTGATAATTGTCTACCAATAAATCATTTCTGCTTCACTCATGGTTGTAATTCTCTGCATCTATTTTATCTTCTTACTTCTCTCTCTCTTGGTATTTGAGCAATGACCCTTTCCAACATATGAGGCTCATCAATTAAAGTGGCTGGACATGTTAGTCTATATACAATCTGCGCAAAGTACCGGTAGCAACTGAAATGATCATACCCACTACAACAAACTGCCACCATTTTAAAGTGAAATAATGAATGAAAACATTAAAAAAAAGTAGAGTATTTGCCCTTATGACGTCATCGACCACCCACTGAGAATATTGACAAGTCTTTCGATATGAACCATACTTAGAAAACACATATCGAGTAGAACGTACTGAAAGTGTTGTTTTACCCCCTACGTGCCATATTAAATGTACAAAAAAATGTCTGCGAGATATGTGCACATTGTTCCGCTATATACTGCAGTATTTCATTTAGGCTATGTCATTGAGATTGCCCGTGGCATAGATTAATTGGAGTGATAGAAAATTGAATAATTTTAGCTTTGAAAATGTAAAATGTTTCTATAACCACCACCCGCTGTTGAAGAATTTAATCTTACTCAAAATGTACAAAGAGGGTTAAAAAATAAAGGACTAAAACATTATTATTGAAAGATAGCCTAAATGTATTACAAGCAGTTTCCTGAGGTAAATTTGGTTCCGGAATATTTTCTGGCCTTATATACCAAAAAATAATAAAGTATTTTTTATATGAAGATATAGTTATTGCATTGTGTTTGTGTGCTGGCAGGTGTTGTGTTGAGAAAAATGAATAACCATGTGTATTAGGGGTGGGTGGGGAGGGTGGTGGGGTGGGTGGGGAGGGTGGTGGGGTGGGTAGGTGGGGTGGAACTAACATATTATGTCTTCCTGGTTCAGGGATGTAAGTGGACAGGAGAAAATTTGACAAAAAGGGAGGACGTTTAGATGCAAAACAGTGGTATATTTCACAACTTTTGACATAAAGTTTTGAGACGTTTCCAGTGCTTAGGTTGTATTGTACATGCTATATATGTAATGCATACTGCAGTACACTAGGTTTGTTTGTGTATATTATTGTCTGCCAATGGAGTATAGAGCCCCAGTAAATCGATGGACAACGTAAACCGGTTTCAACCGTTTTTAAATAAGCCAATGAGAATCTCATACAGTTATATTTAGACTGGCATTTAAGGCTTATGACTTGCATTATAATTTCAAATCGGGGAAAAACATCCACAAAATTAATAATAATAATAATAATAAACGGGACACATTTCCGTTGAGTACACTGTTAGAAGAAACGACAAAAGGTGTTTTTGTCATTTTCGAAGAAAAAATCTTGATAAATAACAAAAAAGTTCATTTTTGTTTTTGTCAAAGCCAGCAGTGTCTATTTTACACACACACACACACTCACACACATTGAGTAAACAGGTCCAGTCAATGACCTGTCTGGGTAGCAGAAACCGCATGTCTTTGAAAACCACAAAACAGACACACACAAAAATATGAATGCCCCAAACAAAGGTGTGGAGAATTGGTGAATGTTGTAGTACTCCAAGTTGGACCCATGCAAGTCTGTTAGTTAGCAGGGTTTTAGATTTCGTTCCCGAGTTCCAATGATTTTGAAGATTTTCCTGCATTATTCGACCCATTGTACATACAGCTACATTGTACATACAGCTACATTGTACATACAGCTAACAATGTTTTGTGTCGTTTTCTATTACTTTAAGAGAAATGAATGAGACAAAATGACCCAAATACTAGTCCATCCCAATAATAATAACAATAACAATAATAATAATAGTAGTAGTAGTATTAGTATTAGTAGTAGTAGTAGTAGTAGTAGTAGTAGTAGAAGTAGTAGTAGTAGTAGTAGTAGTAGTATTAGTAGTAGTAGTAGTAGTAGTGATAATAATAATAATAATAACAATAATAATAATAATAAAGGATAATAATATTAATATTGATAATAATAAAGGATAATAATAATGATAACGATGACGATGATGATCACGATGACGACGACGACGACGATGAATTTTCTATGACTCTACACTGAGGCCTATTTTGAATAAAACAATTTTTGATTTGAAAAACATATATAGGGCTGCCGCTGTTTGTTCATGTTATAAGAAAAGTTACTTGCACCCGATACAGACAGAGAACACATTAACTATAGATACTGGAAATATTACAAAATGTGTAACCACAGTGAAAACTGGATCATGCTATAAATCGGTAGCATTTGCTATTATTAGGATTACAGTAAGAACTGAGGATATGTGTATATCCCAACAAATCCAGTTTGATGCGAATAAATTCAATATGCAAGCTCATTTTATAACGTTCCTATATAGGACTATAATGCACTGTACTATGAACACAATTCAATATATCGTTCGGACATTGGTACAGTTTATGGACGGTCAGTAATCCAGAAACTTCACAGGTATAGTGCAGTACTGAGGCAACCAGACATGAAATTTCTGCATGAAATGTATATATGTTACAGAGAAAACGTTTATAGGCGTGGCTTATCGTTGGATAGGCTAATTAGCCATTTTGCTGACGGAAATGTTCATCCTCCATTTTGCTAAATTTCGTAAGATTCGAGACGTTTTGCAATTTCTATGACTAAACTTTATTCAACAAGATATCGTGCTGCGGGGGCACTGTAACAATACCTGCGTCAACTGTTACCGTAAACCAAATTCATATTAAACTATGGAACGCGAAAAGGGAAAAACTTATTTCGTTGCAAAGTTTAACGTAAGTTTAGACAACGGCGTAAGTCTAGACAACGGAAGTTTAGACATGAGTTTGAGCAACAGCGTGGTAAAATAGCAGCAACAACTTTAGTTTACACAACGAAATAAGTTTTCCCTTTTCGCGTTCCATAATAAACTGCCACTGTTTCATACCGTGCTGTGTTGCGCACATAGAATATATATATATACTTTAGTGTGACTTCTATAATCAAGTCCAATGCTGTATGACCGGAGGCGACTGACAAGTACCAGCATTATTAGCTCATTATGAATGTTATACACACACACTGACACTGAGAATTTATAACGATTCAGCTCGATTTTACAGATGGTCTCAGTGCATGCAGGCAACTCGTTTAATATTTCCCATCCAGTATGGTATAATCATTATAAAGATAATTAATAAATAATAAGTCATTAATGGGCACGGGTCATTATCTTCATACGCACGAAGTAAATATTTATATTATAGACTTGTTTGATTTACAGTCTGGTGAGTTTTTCCTGTTTGCAAATGCGAATAAATACTATTTTATTTTATATTTATATGTTATATTATGGTTTTGCTGAGGTAACTATACGACGATAATTATTAACTATGTACGGCATCCTGGTCCTTATTATGGTTAGTCATGCTCTTAAAGGATAGTTTTACAGGCAAAAACAATATATAAATTTTACTAGCTTAGAACAATCCCTTTAAGGAAGACGTTTTTTTCTGTTTTGTTGTTGTTGATTTATCAAAGTCCAAAGAAAAGAGGGTTCGGGTGGAGTGAGGGGGGGGGGCGGTGGCGAATGGTTAGGTCACGGTTAGGTTATCGTTAGCTTATTGGATTTCAGGATATTTACCTTTAAAGCATTATAAATGTCTGGAACGTTAATTTAAGTTTATACTAAGTCGATGATGACGTATGCTCTTCTGTCCATTATTTGATAAAATATTATAAACCAGAAGAGTTTTCTTTTCAATTCATGCAACTTCCAGACTTCCGACACTCAGCACCGTTTGCCCTTGATTTACTTACATTTCAGTTTCATTTATAGTACCTGTGTATCGTATTTGTATTTAATTAATATTTTGATTACATTACGGCTATACGGGGCAAGTACGTCTGTAGAATAACTAGATACATATTCCATTTATGAACAAATATGCCATATAGTCCTCTCTGCATGTTTGCACATTTTACCATGCCCAACTATTATCATATGTAGGCCGGGGAGGGGTAGGCATCTGTTACCCCTTCCTCCAGCCCCTCCCCTCCCTCCCCTCCCAACCCCCAGAGTCATACTGTCTTGCAAACGGCCTCCATTTAATAATACACACTATTAAGTTAATATGTAACTTGTACTGTACACAAAACAAGTGTATTTTGCATCTTAGCCACTTTTGTCTATACAAAACTTTCTCAAAGGGAAGGAAACATCCCTCCCTCCCTTTGATACCTCCCCAGGTCAGACATCAATCAACATTTGGGCCCCTACCCCTCCCAAACACAGACTCTCACACAAATTCTTATACTCCGATTAAATGCTGCGATGCCACGCCGGCGGCGTTTTCATAGAACACAGGTAATTTATACGTGTTGTCTGTTACATATCTGAACAAGAATAATAATTAGCACAACTTGCCATCTGGTATAATTTATTGATTAATTACAAAGATTGGTACAACGTTCTGAACAAACTGTCATATTTGAACAAATACTGTTAGCCTATACATGAATAAAATGTACTGGCTATGTTTATATATATGTGCAAGAACACAGAGTCATAACACATTTGGTTAGTTTGCTGAGAAATAAAATTATACAAACGGACGAATGACACGAACGAATGAATGATACTATCGAATGAATAATGAATGATACTATCGAATGAATGGATGATACTATCGAATGAATGGCTGATACTAACCAATGAATGGATGATACTATTGAGTGAATGAATGATACTATCCAATGAATGGATGATACTATATTGAGTGAATGGATGATACTATACAATGAATGGCTGATACTAACCAATGAATGGATGATACTATTGAGTGAATGGATGATACTATCGAATGAATGGATGATACTTTACAATGAATGGATGATACTATTGAGTGAATGGATGATACTATTGAGTGAATGGATGATACTATCCAATTAATGGCTGATACTATCGAATGAATGGATGATACTATCCAATGAATGGATGATACTATCCAATGAATGGATGATACTATCGAATCATGAATGGATAATACTATCCAATTAATGGCTGATACTATCCAATGAATGGATGATACTATCCAATGAATGGATGATACTATCCAATGATTGGATGATACTATCGAATGAATGGATGATACTATCGAATGAATGGATGATACTATCGAATGGATGGATGATATTATCCAATGATTGGATGATACTATCGAATGAATGGATGATACTATCGAATGAATGGATGATACTATCGAATGGATGGATGATATTATCCAATGATTGGATGATACTATCCAACGAATGGATGATACTATTGAGTGAATAAATGATACTATCGAACGAATGGATGATACTATCGAATGAATGATGCGAACGAATGAATGATACTATCGAATGAGTGATACGAACGAATGAATGGATGTTACGAATGAATGAATGGATGATACTATCCAATGAATGGTACTATCGAATGAATGAATGATACTATCGAATGAATTAACTAATTATTCGAACGATTGGATCATACTATCGATCGAATGAATGGTTTACTCACAAAGGTATTATATGATCTAACTAACGAATGAACGAACGGACGGACAAACAAACGTACGAACGAAAGAACGAATGAATAAAAAGGATGAATACCAGTATACGCATCGCCTCCAGGACATCAATAGTATTATTGCAGTTTATATATCCGTCTGCTGCAGTACTTAATTAAACTTGATTGCGAGGATAACAGTTTCGGGAGTGGCAGAAAGTTAAGAAAACATTTGAATGATCAGCCATGCAGATTATCACGAATATGTCATAACAGGAAATATATCAACCTAAACTGCATATAAATCTGTAGCCGTTAAATTGATCCAACAGGTCTATCCTAGGTTTGAATTGTGCTTAAATAGGAAATGTTAAATGTCATATAGACCTTATTCAAGTACAAATATGAATATGAACTAGAAACTTGGAAACTTGGCAAAATGGAAAGTATATAATATTTAATTAGCTACAATGCATGGATGAAAACATTACTACAAGCATGCAGACTATATCAAGACTTGTTTGAAGTTTCTGCTTTGTGTGTTTGTGCGTGTGTCTGTGTCTGTCTGTGTGTTTGTGTGACATGATGTTTGCTTGCTTTTGTTTGTATTTACCCCTATCGAAATGTCATCAGTAATGTTCGCAAATGATGCTCAAACTTAATATTTTGTTACCAGATTTTTTCACTTCATACGTTTTTTTTTTGTAATCCGCAAAATGCATTCAGTTTATGTATACTACAAATTTATCCGGAAAGAATTTGGGGCTTGCGTTGATTTATGTCAATGAATATAGGTTAGTGCGGTTTAAGTATGATAAGCAAGGTACAGTTACATTAACGGTTTAATTTATCTTTATTTATAAGTAAAACTCCTGCCCCAAGAAAATTGAGTAATAGAATGGATATATCCATTCGATATTTATCAATGTATAAAATGTTGTGGGCATTAACGGCCATGATTAGAACCAGAATGTTTGTATATTCTACCACGGTGGTCTATTCAGAATTGAATAAGTCTTATATTTATATATATATATATATATATGTATATATATATATATATATATATATATATATATATATATATATATATATATATATATATATATATATATGAATATTCACAAACAACACTGAGCAGATTTGAGTTCGAAGCAAGTTGGCGAGCGTTACTGGCATTGATATTCTCGAGAAGCTCGCTGAAATACACACAGTTCATCAACGGTTGTAAGTTACCACTATCACTATATATACATACAACTTGATGGAACCAAGCTCGTTCATACTCCTCCCTAGTAACAGCCTGACTTTTTCTGTCAGTTCTCCGGGTTTTTTATATGTTTTATTTACATTTTTTTATCGAATTCGCTTTTTTTCCCCCCAAAGATGCCGTAAAATACATAAGCTCATTTAACCAGCAAATTTCCGCGTTACACTCACAAAGGAATTGGTACCAGTACTTAAAACTAGTTACTCAATACCGTACGCTAAACAAATTTGTTGATAGCTCGCGAGCGTGTCCGGCACGCGCAGATCTTCTGTAGAACAAAGAATTCGAAACCCTCGTAAAAAAAAAGAGTTTTAATTAAGAAAAAAAGAGGGGACAGCTTTATTTTTTCCCAGTAAATTCATTGGTAAATAATGTCTCTTGAATTTTCAAGAGTTTTGTTTGGAATTATGGGCGATGGCTATTCCATTGTAGGTTAAAACCCTGGCGGACTTCCCGATTAGGTCAAGAAAGTTTAAACGCAACCGAAAGCATCAGGACAGACTAGTTTCGGCCGGGTCGATTGTGATTACCCTTTTGTTCAAAAGCTTTTCTTTCCAAAACATCGGGGTAATTTATTTTTTTTGGGGGGGGTGGTGAAATTTTTATGATGGCGCTGGCAATGTATAATAATATGATTCATATACAAGGAGAGTATATTGCTGTATAGGATTTAAACTTGGGCTTATGATTCTCCGTATTAGTGAGGTCACTATTAAATTATGTTGTACTCAAATACCCTGAGTGTAGTGATTTTTTGTTTTGTTCGCAATTGTTCGGTTAATGTTCTTCTTGTTGTCTCTGTTGATATTATATATATATATATATATATATATATTTATTATTAATATGATATTATTATTATATATATATATATATATATATATATATATATATATATATATATATATATATATATATATATATATATATATATATTATTATTCGAATATATTACTCGAATAAGTTGATTATTTCTTTATACATATTCACCAAATTTATTGAAATTAACAGGTTTTTTTTTTTTTTTTACCAAATTAAATTGCAGGTTAAAGAAATTATAAATATTTTCGACAATACCAGTGCCCATATGAGAGTTAATGTATGGGACGACAGAGGAATGAAGACCCACCGCACCCCCCCCCCACCCCGTCCCCCGTCATACATAAACAAATATTTCTTTGGA
The DNA here is from genome assembly GCF_037975245.1 of Apostichopus japonicus. NCBI lineage: Eukaryota > Metazoa > Echinodermata > Holothuroidea > Aspidochirotida > Stichopodidae > Apostichopus > Apostichopus japonicus. Next base: position 1,514,761 of record NC_092561.1, read on the forward strand.
AACATGCGAAACAGTACATGTATATTTTAGGCAGAAATTTGTTATCGCTGTTGCCGTTTGCCTCTTAAATCGAGGTTCTTGAAAGCAAACCACGAAAAAAAAACATGACATATGTCAATACAGTTGAAATATTTGTGACGTCATAGTCGGTGGTTACTTACTCCAAAGTGTCACATTAATTCATTTCACGTTGAAAACATATATACAAAGAACTCTTCTTTGACAAATCACACAACTGCGGGATGGAAAGAAAAAAAGAAAAAAAAACACCTCCACTTTTTAACTTCGAATAAAACAGACCTCTGTTAAAGTCTGTTTCGATAGGTAGAAAGTAAATTTCTTTGTAATCTTTCACGCCGATTATAAGAGTACCTTCACGCCCCTTGATACACACTGCACGCTGTGTCGAAAGCGGCTTATTCACAGAACCCACCTTGCATGTTTCTTTGTTCCCCAAACCAAACTTATTTCTACTTTGACGCCTCGCTTTTAATACAAGCACCTGATATAGTATTGTACGGGGCGATAATTCAGAGTGTCTGTGGGACCCCATACAGACATATATACATTGCAATCAGGTTGCAACCGCAGCAAAACTGAAAAAAATATATATATATTTATGATACATAAAAACCTTAATCAAGTACCGCCCCGCAGGTGTTGGTCGGGTGTGCTGTAACAGCATATTAAGAAATTAAATTGCCTTGGTGGAGTAACATTTCGCTGATGATATCCACATCAAAAACTTCCCGAAATTAGATCAAACATATAGGATATAACGTTACAAGGCAAGTCATTACAGAGGTACCGCAATTGTAATGTCCTATAGATATTATTACACATACACAATACGTACTGTTTTATGTTTGTATTTTTTGAAATGTCTGTACATGAGAATCCGGAACGGAAACATGGTACAATATCGCTGTAAAAAAATAGTTGATAAGTGTTAATATTTTTCTTAATTTTTTTTTTTTGCAACATGTTGATTAAATTCCTTATCACAATCATAAATTGACGAAATAGTTTATCGACTTTTATCAGTTCATCATATTTGTAAACAATCTATATGAAATGTTTAAAATTTATCACACATGTTCACTCGTTTTGGGTGGCCAACAAAACAAGAGAAATGTGAAAATATGTTTAAAAAAAATAATGTCAATTTTGTTGGTCAAGAGTATAGTTCATGTTGCAATATAAAGTAAAAACGGTTACTTTTCTAAGATTCAAGTACGATTTTTCGTGAGGAACTTGAAATAAGAAAAAACTTCAATAGGAATAATGCCGTTAGGATAACTGTTAATTGTATTGTTTGCAAATGAAGCACAAAAGCATTACCACACAGTTTTAATTTATGGGACAAAAAAAAACAGTCATTTTCTTTCAAAAATTCGTGTCTAAGCGGACTCAAACGGATTGCATATAACACACGAAGGTATATATGTATTTATATATATCTCTTTACTAACTTTGGTGTCATTAGCCTATATGTGTCTGCTGTATAGACTCCAACTATAGCACGCTATCATGGAAAAGTTTACGTAATCGACCTGCCTTGGTCGTAAAATGACCTCTTTTTATCAATTAGTCTGCAAAGCCTGCCATGCACATCTGTTTTTCTTGTATGAGGGTCTTTGTGTGAACGCTGTATGATTAAATACACTGTAGATATGAACATATTTCCACACAGTGTTTACAAAAAAAAAAGCCTAATGGTGTTAAGAAGCTATACACACTAATTGTAGAGCCTGAGGTCGATGTATATGGATTACGTAATCACAAAACTTACCCAGCTATAGCGTGCTATAAGTGGATCAGATCTTTAAGGTAGGCCTGTATTTCTTCTCGTTAACTGTGATAATTTTATTCTTGTTCCCCCTTAACTGCATAACTGTTGTCCACTTGTAGTTTTCCAGTATACTTCAAAGTGTATGCCTACTATTGGCCTATATATAGGCCTATATATAGGCCAAGATAGGCCTATATATAGGGTTATATATTGGCCTATATTGCATATTTTGTGTGTAGAAACTAAATTTAAGTAAATTTACACAACATGTACATTATGGTAATACGTGTATATATATATACGTGCTACTGGGTCTTATTTCGCTATACTCTGCGAAGAACATTTATTCAAACCGGTTAGTTATCCGTTGTTTAATATTCAACAAAATTTAACCGAAACTAACAGCTGTTACAATACGGCGGCCAACTGGGTGACTTTTCCCAGGCTCGTCAAATCTAATATAATGTATTGTTAATGTTAAACGTACAGTGATCTAAATCTGTTTGATTCAATTTTGACACATAACCAGAAAATGTCTACATAAGAATAAGAACTTTTAAAAACTACTACACCTGTGTCATATAATTTGGTTGAAAGAAACATAATAAAAAAAGTTGCTGCCAAGGTGAGACAACAGTATAATAAATGAAAAGTAAATTGACTCATTACTATATTGTATCTGTAGTGTATGTGAAATGTTCTCTAATCACCCAATGCCTTGAAAGCATCTGTTCGAATCCCTTTACCCCTCACCTTTCACCCGTCCACGTAACCATGCATATACTTTCAGCCTACCTGCCTCTGCAATTGACAGAAATAACGCTAAAATGATTACTTTAAAACAATTGCACATATTTACTAACCCTTTCAAACATGGGCGGACGGTATAGCATAACTTGGTATAATACTCAGTGCCTCAACCTCAACCGGTTCCATCATGGTAATCCGGGAGGCAATTCCACCCTGCCGCCCCAAGACAAACAAAACGCACACACACACACACTAACACACAGATGTACAAAACGGACGAAATTATCTAAATATAACTATAACAACAAACATAGAGATTCCCTTTGGTAACCTTTGATCATTCTCAGCCATGCCCAGTACGTCATGCATGAGGTCACGTGACCATGAACGCGTCACAAAACCGGGATCCAATTCTAGCTTGAAATGACCGATGACCAATCCGTGGTACCCAGTACATAACAAAACTGTGAATATGAAATATACATTTATAGATATGCTATAGATATTTCACAATTCACAATGAGGATTTTAAAATTATATTAAGATTATCTCTCTTTTTAAGCCTTATACCCACATTCTGATCAAGTATTATGCCCGGTATTGAGAAGTGCAATAACATAACCTCTGCACCCAGTTGAGACAATATTTTTCTATACTGTAGTGTCATGTCCCGCTTTTTCAGAGCACTCGTATTGTCAGTACGAGCAGTATAAATATCATGTTTCTATCAGATAAAGGCTAGGAACTGTGTGTACTGTCAATACCAGTGCTTTGAAGCATGATATTGGAGTACAGTTTAGCCTGAGGTATTAGCATTAGGAAATTGTGCCAACTGGCTGAATCACGAGTTTTCATTATCAATTATTCATGATTGGATGATGAGAGGATTAACTGAAAACTCCTCCTACAGTATTTACGAGGCGTGCCCTTAAACTCCTTCTTCACAACTATACACAGTATTCGAATCATACGTTATCAAGTCGTTTGCTTTACATATCTATATATGTTTATTCATCAAAGTCCTTAACATCACGTACCATGACAGAAGGTCCTGGTACCTCTCGTCCTTGGCATCAGTTTCTTATATAGGTTATCGCACTAAATCACAGAGCCAAGGTAATCCTAGGAATACATAACAATTAGGGGCGGAACCAGGATTATACAAAAAGGAGGGCGTGTGGCTCTGGGATTGTTGAAGCCGACTTTTATGTATGGGATCTGATAGTCTCCACGGCCCCCTCCACCCCCCGCCCCTTCCCCCACCCCCACCGAAAATGTGAATACGTGAAAGTTTTCTTTCTGAGCTATACGAAGGCTATATGAAAAGTTGTATTAATAACTACTTTTATTTCTATCTAGGGATAAAGGGGCTGGTGGGGTGGGGTGGGGTGGGGGGTTGAGGGGGAGTGTCATCCCCACATCACACCTGGATCCCAGCCTGACCACTGATTGTCTCTTGCAGATTCCGATTAGTCATACATACGTACCGTACAGTAACTTTAATACGTCCGTTGTTGCATAGGCCTATACGCCTGTACATTTTAGTCGTCAGACGCGTCGAGGGCCAGGTATGAGCTCGACAAGAACTACGACTTCGCCGGTTCTCCCCCCACCCCCCCCCCCCCATTGGGACCTTCTCCGTTTTCCCTATGCTTCAGATTTGATGGTTAATCTTTATTTATTACCAATGTTTATTTTACGTTATGAAGAATTCTTTTGCAAAGGCGGAAATTAACCTATAAAAGAAAAAGAAAAATATGTATTAACATGGCATACGCGATGATGGTATTGGTACTATATAGTGTCAAGTATATATTGTAGGCTTAACTATTCCAAAACAAGAGAATCTGAAAGATATCACATGCAAATGGTAATTAAGAAATCACACATTGGCTAAATGGCAATCCCCTGACACAAAGCTGATATTACCCGTCAAACGGGGTATGATTTAATGGGCTGAAACATAGCCCTATCAAATTTGAATCTTGCGCTATCAAGTCATCTGTTATAACCGTTGTACGGGGTTCGCCCGGCTCTATGGACCTATTTGATATTTTCAAAATCTAAAGTTAAAACTCACCTGATCAATTATGTGTCTTAGATCCTATGAATCTATCTTACTGACGTTTTTGTATATTGGCACTGTTTATATTTCAATTTTAATTGTGAGTTTTATTCAATTGTTGATTAGTCATTGTTTGTTTTTGATTTTGTTTTAATGAACCTAATGAGTTACTTCAGTCCAACAAAGGTATTTAATCAATATAGCACATAAATATGCTAGTATGTCAAGAAAATGGTCAATCATTCTCAAACTTTTATGAACAAGTGTATATCATGTTCCTATCAGATAAAGGTTAGGAACTGTTTGTACTCTAAATACGAGTGCTTCAAAGCATGATGTGGTGGGACAGTTTAGAAAGGTATTAGCATTAGGAAACTGTCCCGACTGGCTGAACACTCCTCAATGTATGTTAATTATCAGGAGTGTCATGACCTTTTCAGAAAGTACATTTGAAAACATTTATCAATTTTTAGCATTCCTAAATTTGTGGTCAACATTGGATACCTGTAACTACATAGGCATAAACGGATACAAATGTTTCAAAGAATCCATTTTCCGCAAAGAATAACGGTTATAATATAACCCCCCCCCTCCCCCCCCCCCCACAATTATCACAGTTCTACTTAATGATTGTAAGGGAATCCTATAGAACGGGCATATTTAAAGACCACACTTCACTTCATGCGTATATATACTCACAATGAAGGTAATTTCCCAAAGGGATATTTCAAAGGCGAGTGGGTGGATAACATTTTTTCTTGATTTAAGTGCTCCTGCATACAGTCCCCCTTTAAAGCTGCGTCTATTGTTTAACATAGGCATAGCATTATATGTTACCTTTTCATATATAATGTTTGCCATAAATCTATGATAACCATCTATTTGTTAATACATTCCACAATATTCTCCCATTGTTTCTAAGTTTCCTGTTTCTCTGTTCCTATTCTCAATTTAGGAAACTTTTCAATCTTTAAACTAACTAGAAAACAACAATACAACAATTACTGATCTTAATCAGAGCTTAAACCGCAACAAACCCCGAAAACGTATAGCAAAAGATTCTATCGGGGGTGCAAACACACGCTCTCAAAACATATATAGAGACCATTGACAGGCGGTACAATACGTATGCTCGGAAAGATTTTACCATGATAAAAATTGTTTTTACTATGATAAAAATTGGTTTCCATTGAACCATGACAGACTTACTCTTATAAACAGAAACCAATTGAACTGCGTCAGGTTTTCTATAGGGTACCATGCATGCAGAACGTTTCTCGTTATGTCATGTGAGGGAATGGCCTAAGTGCTTTATAAGAAGTCTCTTACTTTGTTAGGCTATACCTCTCTCTGCGAACTGATTAATATTGGCAAATAACTTTAAAACGGCCTCGATTTTCTTATATTTTTTTCCATCTCTTTTATTCAAATATATCTCTATATATCAGAACATATAACAAGCAACATTAACGAATGGAATGGAACGGATTTTCTTATATGTCATCCTTAATGAATGTATAATTCATATTTGATGACGTATATGCAGAGCAGATGGCGACTATGACTTAATTAATTATTATCTGTGACATTTTCTTATCGAAAAGTACTAAACTTTAACTAAACAACAACAAAATAAAACAAGACAAGACAAGAAGCAAAATAGATTACTATCAGAAACAAATATCAGTCTAGCATCAACAGACAGACCACAATAATTTAAACATAAACGAAAACTGTTAACAACTCAGTCTCCGCTTCTCCGTGTTTCTTTCTCGTTTTAATTTTCACTTTCACTTTTTGTCTTTGTTGTTGTTGTTATTATTATTGTTGTTGTTGATGTTATTATTGTCTCTCTCATGTTATGAGGTGAATAATGTCGTATACCCGCATTTCTATTTGCAAATGTGACAGGATATTATATGGGTCTTCATCATTTTCGTGTTGTAATGCATTCGGTGTTGTCATACATACGGTGGAGTATGTAAAGTGCTCTGTGGTTCAAGCTTTCTGTCTGTTGTACTACGATCCTAGAGATATATAGTTATTTTGGCTAGCTAACGCGCATGCGCACTACATATACATATATATGTGTAATTTCCCTACACATGACTGCTAATTGGCCAAAATAAACTTAATGAAAATGTTAAAATCATCCACCAGTGTGTATGGATGATAAGTTACTAAAGTGTGTAAAGTTTTGTATCATATATGTAACCATAAGAAATATGTACATAAATATTGAATATTTAAACCGGCGTCCATATTGTGTGTGTCATTTGCATCACTACACATACTTTGGTTTTTTTTATACGATAATTAGGAATCGATATGCATGTGAGGTGGGAAATACTATATTAAACTATATGTTGCGTTAGAGTCTTGAATTAGGCCCTGGAATCGGGTGGTATATGAAATGAGTTTTGTTATTTTATTACAGAAACCCACCAATGTGTTACTTATTCACACAACATTATAATTAAATGCGGAAAATACTGTATAGTTAACCGTCCATTATATATTATATATATATAAATATTAATATATATATATATATATATATATATATATATATATGTTGAGACTAGTGGAACACTAGTAGTTGTAACTCAGAGTTTCACGCGTTGAGCGATCATCAGACAACTTAGTTAACTTGTGGAGTTGTCTGATGATCGCTCAACGCGTGAAACTCTGAGTTACAACTACTAGTGTTCCACTAGTCTCAACTAGTCTTAACATATATTTCGCTCTGTCCACCGGACATCGAGCACTCTGCGCCAAGATAGACGCCAACCAACCAACTTTATATATATATATATATATATATATAGCCTATATGTATAGCCTATATATATATAGATTATATATGTAGGCTATATATATAGCCAATATATATAGCCTATATATACCACTATGACTAAATGCTGCTATATTGAACCATCCGTTTTCTCTTTGTTCTTTTTCGTCTCCTGGTCTCAGTTTTATTATCTCATTTCTTGTAGGCAATTATTTTGAGACTTTATTATTTGTTCTAAACTAAAAAATACTTCTTTTATGTTTTTTTTCTTTTCAACTAAACGTGGACTTTCTGTCATATTTGCAACATTTGTTCCACCCCCTTCCCCCGAACTGCATACCAAATAATTTTTCGAACCGTCCAAGAGATGAAAGTCCCCTGCACCCATCCTCTCATCATAACACATCACAACAGGTGGGACTTTACCTCGCTATGAGACAATGTAGACACAATTTCAAAATTCTCAAAACTCTTTGAAAGTCTGTATGTTATGGATCTGTTATCGTTGTAGTACTTCAAGTAGGAGAGAAACACTGTAAAATCTATACAATTTAGTTAACTTGTGCAGCAATCGGCACGTATACCATGTACGTGCAGTATTTATCATTGAACTATTGGAGTACCAGGATTGTCAATGACAGATCCGTGTTCCAAAAGACAAGCTTATTTTCTCCTACCAGTATATTTTGTCAACATCCAGTGACTCACCTTGTTTTCTCGTCATTTACTGTATGACTCATAGCTAACGGGACGGGTATAACGGTATGCATATTCCTGCGTATTACTGACACCAAGTATCATTAGCAACTACCTTTTTTATTTTGTGTGCGTATATTTGTGCGTGTTATGCTACGGAAGCTTGTTGACACCTACACAATGTAATTTATGTGCAAGAGATTTTTTTGTTGTTGCATTGACTGCTAAACACAAGTGTGCAAAATTGTTAATGTAATCTTGTGTTTAATCATATTTGTCAACAGGTATAGTTCTTGACATAATAGCCCACTTATATATGTTTGCTCTAATATTCCTGGATTATTATACTGTATTGAATTATGATTATTTTGTTTTCATGCCATCGAAATTTAAACAGAGAGAGTATAAATGGACTATTTGATCTTGTTACTAATCATTAATGTATCAAGATTTTTGTCGTTTGGCATTTCGTTCACTTCAGCTTTTTGGCGGGAAAATGTGTGTATATGTGTGTGAGGGGAGGGGGAGGAGGTGGGTGTTCCTCGGTCTCGATTATTTACTACACACACACATAGTCGATACATGACATAATATTATTCTATATTGTTAAAAGGTCCACACCAATATATTTTTTGAAAATGGTAGATTTATTCCATAAGTAATGTATTAATATTAATAATTGAATTTACACTGGCATCATTGCTATATGCTATGCAGATTAACCTGGATCAAGCCTACTGGCTGAAACAGTCTCTTTTGGTCATTCATTTGCATATCCTTCAAGTGGCTCTTTGCGCATTGCATGCATCCCCTGTCTCCACCAGCGACTCCGCCCCCCCCCCCGTACTTTGTTCTCCCAATTTTTAAGAAAAATGCTATTGTGCTTATTCCACTGGGGAAGCTTCTCATTGCCATGGTGATGTGGTTTCATTGTTTGAAGAAGGTAAAGACAATTATAATATAAGTAATAAATATAATGCCATGGGTTTTCGGCAACGCTAAAAATTCATCCATAATTATATTGACGCCAAAATACAACAGATTGTATAAAAGATACGGTTTGGTTTTAAAAATTCATCAGTTTATCCTATCAGAGATTTGCTGGTAAATACACTGATTTCAGTCCATCGTGAGTAAATGTAGTAAATTTAAGACATTTGACGTTATTTTTTCTTAACAGTCAGTTCAAAATACATTGGCCAAAACTATTAGTAAATCGAGTAGAAATCGCTTGATTTGGACAATTTCATTCCGGTGTCTGTAAGTACATGCAGTGTCGGCTGAAAATTTTGCCCAAATTTGTTTAGAATGTAGTTTAACTTTTCATCGCTTAGAAAAAACACACCAAACACCTGCCCTACAATCCAAGTGAGGGCGCTGTCTTCATTTACATGTTAAACAATCGGGTGATAAGATAGGACAAGAATCCCTTTATACGTTCGTATATGATGTAATATTGTTCTATTTGTTCATATTTTTAAATGAGGGAGCAATTCCGTATTACGTTACAACCTTAAAATGTACATGAATTGTTGTCAGGTCACTTTCTCTCATCTTTCTACAATAAAAAAACAAAATATCAAACAACTCTTTCTTTACAAAGAGCAAATTATGTATAAATTTTAGAGATAACTAATCAAATCTCGCCACATTGTATTTCTCTTCTTCGATTTGGCTTTGATCTATAGGGCAGTACGAGTTTTTTTGTTTTATTCACGGAATTAAATCTCACCTAAATCTGGTCATTATTTTGAAATATACGCTTCAGACCATGGATTATATACTGATCTTTTATTAACTATATACTGGCCTATATGTGACAAAGATGTTTCATACATACATTGATTGAAACGCAATTAAAATAAACAAACTTAAGGAAGACGAAAACTTAGTTTGTGCATATCTATTATTCCTTAAATAGGGCAGTAAAGTATACCGTTCGTTTATTCTTTGTTAAAACTCTCATCAGTGATACATAAGTTCTGTTTTGCACTGTGCATAAAAAAAAACCTCACTACCATCGATTTTTTGCCCTCTCGGCTTTCAATAACAAGTGAGATTGTGAGGCGTGGGCTGTTGTCTGCTTTTGATAAATTTGGCGGGAAAAGACAAAGGTTGATCACAAAGATGCACTTGTTCATCTTGTGAGGCTTTGTCTCGTTTCCAGAACAGGTTGAGACAACACCAGAGAAATCGAAGAGGATTTAGTTTTAATTGTATAAGCCTTATTTACTCGTATTACGGGATTGGATTTCCAAATTCTTTGTTCCATCATATCTGCCACGCGCTCCCCTCGCGTGCCCATTTCTTTTAGTAATAGGGCTCGAGCAAATTAAACGGGCTTTTGAATCAATATTGACGGCGAGAAAATTCGATCATAGTTAAATACTTTTTAGGGGAAAGATTATTCAAGATAAAATCCATCTACAAACAAAGCTTACATAACCCTATACTGAATAGCGGTCAATGTAGCCGCAATGTGGTTATACCCTGTTCGTTCGGTCTGTCATGTTTCTTTGTCTATTGGCGAAAAAGATGGTCTGGCTAATTCCAGCTGTGTAAACGTGACCAGAAACAAAGATAATTGGTCCGAGTTTTAGTCAAGCATTATCTTCGTCAAAATTTCTCAGAATGAAAAAATGGACATTTTAAGAATTGAAAAATATCAAAATCTTAAAAAAAAAATATTGTTCGTTAAATAACAAAGGCCTATGTATTTTGTACAATTACTTGAACTCACGTTGTAAACATGTCTTGGAAAATATGAAGAAATTAGAAAATGGTGTCAAACAGAATCCTATACCAAAAACATGACAAAATATAAAAGTATAAACAAACAAACACACAGAGGCCTACTAGTTTTGCTCCCTTTCTTTCAAACCACTTTTTTCCGTCGTAACTTAACTTGCCTTATTACATTTATCCAATTCATTCATGTCATTTATTTATTTTGTACATATACGTACATACATACAATCATGGAATGTAAATACTCAGTGCGTACATACATTTACATAGGACGATACAAAGATTACACTGTTTATCGGAGCTAACGAAATGAATGGAATGGACAATGAAAATGAACTATAGCAACTTGCTAGTATAATAATAATAAATATTCATGAGAAAAAAATAAGCATGAGAAGTACACAATAATAAGACGAAAGGATATTATAAATAATTTAATCAAGGTAGTTTGCAATAAGATAGCATATATCTCTAATTTCGAGTTAACAATTGCAGATGCTTTGAGAGGGAAGGTGCGGGGGGGGGGGGGGGTGGGTAGTTTTATTTGGAAGCTCAAATGGAGCATGCAGGTAATGTAAGAGTCTATGCTATGTTATGTAAATAGCTATATTGTGAAGTGAAGCTTATTTGCATATTGAAAGTATTTAGACGGCTGTAGTGTATATGTAAATGTATGTAAATGTATGTATATGTAAATGTTATTTCTGTTATTTGTATGTTAATTAGTTGCAGTAGCAGCTGTAATTATTAGTAGTGTGGAGGGTATTCGAGTGCAAGGTCTGGAAGTGAGACACTCCGTCAATATTATGTATAACTTAATGCACTCAACACATCGTGTTTGTGTATATTTATTCGCTAGGCTCCGCATGGAAAGCACTCACATATATACATAGCCCAGAACCTCTTATCGCCATCACCCTGCACATTATAGTAAGAAATAAACAAACATATTAAGTTACATGACCACACATAGTCACGATGCAATGGGACTGGGGTTGAGAGCGGATCAGTCGTTCGGTAGTTTGGTTTTCGTGCCCAGGTTCTTTCCTGGGCGACTTTTTCTTAAAAAGTAGTTGCATTAGAAGCTTCTCGGCTCTTTGGCTAAGATCATGTGTAATATATGTTCACTTTCGAGGGGAATGGTGATACACACATGACGTTGATCACACAGTCACAGTCTCGATGCAAGGGGACTGGGGTTGAGAGCGGATCAGTCGTTCGGTAGTTTGGTTTTCGTGCCCAGGTTCTTTCCTGGGTGACTTTTCTTCAAAAGTATTTAGAGACATATCAATTTTTTCGTATAAATAGATAAGTCCACCCACACTCCTCAGTCTCAAACTGTACAATGATGAATAATACCATCATGACACAAAATTCACGCATGTCGGATGTGCGCACGTGGCCAAATGACGCCGGTACGCGCAGCCAGTTGGCCAAAACGCACTTCAAACAGTATGAATAGTACCCAATTTAATGTTAATTTATGTTTCTAAGCTGAATGCATGGATAAACAAAATATTAACGTTTCAAGTTTATCTCAAGTTACATATAATAGGTGTGGTTTTTTGTTCTCCCTCTGCCTACAACCACTGGCAAGTTCATTTCTATTATTCAAGGTTAATATCTATAATCGCGCATGATCTTCCACCCAAACCAATAAATGAAGTAACAGACTTCGTTGGCCGCATCGTATATATACATGAAGGGAACTATCCAAACATATATATACAGTATACAACACGAACTCCAAGGACTTTACTGAAATAGACCCAGCACGAGTCTAACAACAAAGTTGTCATCAATTACTGCCGATATACATATAGCAGGGAGCTGCTACTCTAACCCTGCATATAGTTCATCTGGACACAAGGAAACATGCTCTGCATGCAGGGTTGAAAATGTTACCCAAAGCAGCGGGGATGATATTATATGACAAGTGGGCTCACAGACGATAAGAAGATTGTAATACAACGGACGATAAGCACAATGCATTATGTGTAAATATCATTTCTTCTTCGAACAAAGTCAGTTCATGTTTTAGGCCTGATGTTCACCTTTCGTGACGTCATCGAGAAAAATCTACATATACTTCAATAAGTCCTGAGGCTGTCAAACGCAATATATATACTGATTACTGTTTTTGTTTCTTACACATTGTAGGCAATTAATACATTAATTCTGGATTTGAAATGACTGGTTTATCTAATTCAGTGTTTGTTTAATCGTTGTATTCAATGTATAGATAAATGCTTACACCGGTAATATTTATATATTGTACTAATTTTTAGTGAAGTTTAAAACCATTAGCCGATTTATGTTGATATATAGTGAACATACACATATGCACGCCGTAGACACATGCCAAGCACCATCTGTTTCTGTATATTCTCGCCGATCCGCAAACTATACGCGATATCTGGAAATATTTTTCGGTGGCTTGCGGGATTTTCCCCGGCGGACGTCGGAAAAAAAAATTATCAAGGTTTTCGAGCCATGCAGGCGAAGGAGGTCGATGAAATTATTTGTATTAACATCGAATCATAGCTAGCTGTTCGTATATTCTGAGCATCGATTCTGAGGTGGGGGGGGGGCAGGACGTGGGTCGTGATTCAGTCCCATGGACGATCCTGGGTTCGTAGGTTTAAAAGTTTATGGAAAATGCTGTGGGCAAAAGTCACATCAGGTGAAAGTTTAGTGGGCAATTAGGGGATGCAAATGGCACAACGCCAAAGTAAGCTAAGTAACATGGTGAAACGTGCACACATTTCCTTGAAATGACGTTTTCCACCTATTGTTGGTTAATGTTCTCACAATAGTCTATATACCAAAACGAGAGCTTGGAAGTCAGCACGATAGGATGTCATTAACGGATGTACATTGGCAAAAAACAAACACAAAATCTGTTTTCACTCTTGTTACTTTGACCTTGAGTTGTGTTTACGGTTCATATTCTTCGAACAAGGGTTGTTGTGAATCAAGGTACAATTTACTACTGAACGTGCGATTGTACTCATCATATCCAGGCTGTTTGTCTAGTGAACATGTGAGTGTATTCATATCCTGTTTGTGACGCGATTGTCAGTTCAAAAACCTGAACAAACAAAAACAGTAGTTGTAGTTACTTACAACGGCAGTATGACGTCACACAATGTATGGTTTCACTTCTGGAATGAAACGCATAGATGTCGAAATAAAATACCCCACCCCCCAAAAAAAAACGCAAATAGGGAATAAATTAAAAATTTCATCATAATTCCCTCTCTGTCAAAATATGAACTAAACAACGGACGCATCCTCTTTAGGTTAACGGCGCCGGTGCCTTTCAATCATAAGGTCCCGAGTTCGAGTCACTCCAAGATTAATGTATGTCGTCCAGTTACAGAGTTGTTGACAATTGACAATTCATAATCATGGACGTTAAACATGAATCTAAGAGACTGACCTCGGTCAGCTTGCGGCTTTGATAAGCCAATGATGGCTTCTTCGCGAGTTCCTGCTTGCAGGAGGATCTAAAATACAATATATACATACATGTGTGTGTGTGTGTACATGTCGCCTCGCATACAGCGTCGAAAATAGCTTGCAATAGCTTGCAACCCTGTGCAAATAACTGTACTGACTCAAAAAGTAACGGATTTTCCTCAGTTGATACAAAACATCTGTTGTGACTTTTATCCAACAAAGTCAGCCAACATACTTTGCGGTTATCTTTTATTTGCAGTGTTTAAAAAAAGTTGTCCTTCCTTGGAAAACAACAAGTTGCTTGGAAAAGCTGTAGTTGGACTATGGCACGCCATTTCAGCATGCAGAAATTGTGGAACGATTCTAAATCAGATGAGACTTCTAGAATTACGTTAGAAAATATGTTAGCTCTTTATTTCATAGTGCAATAAAGCAGAACATTCTATCCATGTGGTTTTTCTCATTTGGGTTTTTAGATATGCCTATTTAAATATATTAGTTTACACTCGATGAATTCAGGCAATTCATTCCAAGTCCTTGCTTCATAAATTCAAAATAGGACGCTTTGCACTCCATGATGAGTTTCGGCAAGACTTTTTGTAGAAAAGCATAAAATACATTTTTATTTTACACTTTAATTCTTTTTGGATTCCCGAAAGGGAAACTTATGGAGTTACCCTTACGACCTTGCAACATCGTGAGGGGGACAGCGGATTGCAAAGTCGGCAATGACTATAACGCGGATCACAAAGTCGGTACTTACTAGTACGGTTAGATTCGTTCGATACGGCAGCATAAAGAAACGTTTTACTCAAAGCCAAAGCCAAAGTAAATTAATCAGGTCACACATTCGGAATCTATGTATGCTAATTATGTTCTTCAATACCGCCCTTATTACTTTTCGGGAAACATTTCATGCTGTAGTTTTGATCATATATATATAATTTTCGGATGATTGACGGCGAGCTGACATGAAGTACTTAACTAGTTAGTCAGTTGTATTATCATATGGGGAGGGGTTGGGGTGGGGGGGGGTTGTAAGTTAACAACACAACAATTCAGATAAAGTCAAACATTCAAGGACATCATAATTATTTGTTCTTTTTTAAAAACAAACATGTTACAAAGTTATATAAAAATGTATCACACAGGCATGATTTAATGCTTAGGCTTGTACCCCCCCCCCCCTTTATTTCTGCAAATTGATTAGCCTTTATACCGATTGAAACATGCTTACATAAAGTCACGTCAGTTGACCCTCCTCAATTGCTCGAAATAATTTCTCTTAGGTATGGACATGGCAGGGCAGCTAAAGGTTGGGACTATATGCCTGGATGACAGTGAGTCCCTGCAGGTGATACCAGGCTTGTCGGTCAATCCCAGCGTTCGTTTGTACTCAAATAAAGCATGATGTTGTAGTAAATATTGGTGTTTACTGGGTTGCTGTATAAACGACGCCGACAAAGTGAAAATTATTTACCTCATTATTCAATGACGTTCATAGAATAGTAAATATTCATATTATGCATGGGCGGGATTTATTGCGATCCTAACGGAAAATATCTTCGAGAAAAACAACGTTCAAAGTTGTAAATATTTCGACTTTTTTATACCATAATTTGAAGTAAGATTTGAATAGATAAGCTAGTTAGGCCTTTGTTTATCGTTAGGGCATCGTGGGGTCAATGAGGTCGAGAAAATCATATAGGAAAGGACGCAAAACGCTGCTTTAATTGGCCCATGTGTACTCGCAATCTCAGTCTTCGGGGTATATTCTTATGATGCATGTACCAATATACCAATAACTCATATACACACGATATTGTGTAGGCCTATATACCAGGTTAATATTTCTGTGGTTGTATATTCGTATACTTCGCATAAGTCTGACTGATACAGTGATAGCTTATATACTTGACGTTATATACCAGAATAAACGTCGTGTGTTTGCATTGTAACCTGTTAACTTATATATCGAAATAACAATAAAACAAAAACTGTTGGCAAACTGCTTATCCACTAAAGAGCATGTGTACATATAAGAGAATGTGTAAAAGTAAGTTGGCATGTCGTTTCCATCCTATAGCAGGATCCTGCTAAAGGATGGAAACGTCAGGCCCACTTACTTTTACACAACTTACATTTCAACCAAACTCGCACCAGAAATTATGAAAGTTTGTGTAACTGTTTGGAATTGAAAGTAAAACTATATTTGTGTGCCACAACTATATATATACTTTCTGTGTTTGAGCATGTAGCTATTACCGGATATAGCTCCATGATACGAGTTAAGTGGTAAATAACTCGCTAATTAGAGTTCAATCAATTAATTTTTGATCATATAGATCTTTTAATTAAAATCATGAGTCAAATGTGCAATGGGTTGGTCAGAGTAACACGAAATATACAACACAAACGCATATATTATAATATCCATACCGCTTTTAGGGTATTAAGTTTTCTAGATTTTTGTGGCTTGTTTCCTGGTATAGAGGAAGTATAACCGTGTAACTTGATTTGAAGACTTGCTATCATGGAACCGACCACAAGTCACTTGAGTCGTGTGAGTGAAACTCGATAACCGTATTAAGTTTCTGATGGGGGATAAGGTGCGGCTTCCTGAGTGGCATGTGGCGAAAAAAGAATAATGACCGTTACGAAGTGGAGGTTTCTTCTATATGGAACGCGGAAAGGGTTAACGTGAGGCGCCGTCCACTTAGAAATGGTCGTTCACACAGAAACCGTTCACTTAGAGATCGCCGCTCAAATGCAAGCAGTCGCCCACTTATAAATTGCCGTTTAACGTGAGGCGCCGTCCACTCAGAGATGGTTGTTCACTCAGAGACCGTCTACTCAGAGATCGTTGCTCAAATGCAACAGCCGCCCAGTTTGAAATCGTCGTTGAAGTACAGAAACCGTTCATTCAGAAATGGCCGTTGACTCAGAAATCGTCCACTTACAAATCGCCGGTCGATGCTGAGCCGCGCCTACTTAGAATTCGTCCTCCCTTTACAATGGCTATATACGTATGCATTAAGTGGGCGTGGACTATTTATCGGCTGTGCTCCCGCCCAGTAACGTACACCGAGCTGTAACAGTAGAACGCTGTTGTTCCCGCCTCATTCAATTCGTCCCTCGGCGCCCCTCCCTTTTTCAGGAGAGTAATTTCGTCTCGGTACACCGAAGACCACATGCAATGAAAGTTTCAAGAATCCAAAAGAAATAAGATGGCAGAAATAATCCACACGTTGGGGGTCGAAAATGCCGAAGAAGTTTCCCGTAATTACTTCGAAAGGGAACAGGCAACTCATAGACAAACAGGAATAACTAATTTGGAAAGTAGTAACATCCGTCGCCAGGCCCAGTTTTTTTTCATTGGTCTAATCAATTTGACCGAGATTTGACCTTTCATGTGCTCAGTATTTGTCAAAATAAAAGAAAGTGATGACTTAACATGTATGCTTCAGTAACTGAGCATCAAATATAACATATTCTTGGCCATGGAAAAGTGTGATGTGTATCATGATGACCATAGATGATCATAACTGTTCACCCTTGTAACTACAAATGTTAATATTTCATTTTTAATTTACAATAATGAATAAATAAATTGTAACTATGAAATACTATAGGCGTTACACAATAGTAATTCCACTAGCTGTTACAAATTTACAAAACATTGTAATCACTTAATGATCCCTTACTATGAATTATTAAATTCAGTGTTACCAAGTAACGTTTCATGACAAATGTAATAGTATATCATTAAAACAAATCAATTGTATTAATAAGTCAATAATCATTTGAAGAAATTACAATTCGTTTGAAATAAAAATTTGTATATAATTGCAAGTTAAAAATTCTTCATGTGTGGTACTTATTAATACGACATTAGTTGTCAAAAATTAATTATTCATCATTATGAAGTAATAACTCATTTTTTAACAATTAATATTTCATTAAAATATACAAGTATTTCATTACAGCAAATTATAATTCGTACTAAAAAATCAATAATTTTGGGGAAAATTGTACTCACGAATTATTCATTAAAAATACTAACGGGCTTAATTATACGTCGTCTCAACATGCACAAACTCCCGAAGATTGAGTACGAACCGACACTGTATGAAATGGATCAAAACAAATAAGTATGAGGATCAAGTCTAGTATTAGGGATTGGCCGCAAGCGGAGGAATACCAGCACCGTACTCATACACTCATCATACTAACGTTAGATTTGTATTGCGAAAGATCCATCTTTTTTTCCAGAGGCCTAAAGAAGCACGCCTACTTTTATAACAGTTGATTCACTGCAATCAAGCAAATCTGCCGTTCTTCTGTTGTTGAAACCGATATTCACAAATTCCTCGAGTTGTATATCATCGTTTTGATCTATTTTAATTTGTGATTGAAAATTCAATGAACGAGTACGAGTGCGAACGGTCGACGCACCTCGACTCTGTGATTGAAAAGTTCACGCCCGCCCACGATATAAATATGCAAGTTTGGCTGTCACTCAAATGGACGATCTCTGAGACGACGATCTCTGAGTGGGCGATCTCTGAATGGACGATTTCTGAATCACGACGATTTCTCAGTCGCGGCGGTTTCTAAGTCAACGGCCATTTCTAAATGGACGGTTCCCGAAAATGTGGGTGTGTTTGCGCGGCAATCTCTGATTATACGGCCTGTGTATATATCAACGGCCATCTCTAAATGGACGGCGCCTCACGTTAAACGGCGATTTCAAAATGAACGGCTGCTGTATTTGAGCGGCGATCTCTAAGTGGACGGTTTCTGAGCGAACGACCATTCCTATTTGGACGGCGCCTCGTGTTGACCCTTTCCGCGTTCCATATCTTCTAAGCTAAGCCCAACAAGATTGTCCGGATAGCTTGAGACACGAACGTGAATGGGGAGTGTATGTTAATGCCCCATGTCCAAGACTTGCACTATAAACAACAACAACAATAATCAAAACGGTCTTAGAAAGCTTTCATCTGTTCACTGTGAGTGAGATCAAAAACAAAACAGAACAGAAAAGCAATAAATACAACCTGTTTGCAACTTCTCAGACAGTGTATCGTTTGGTCATTTTATCCTTATTTGAAAATTAGAAGAAATAAAGGAACAGTTTAGTGATGATATGCTTTGTATTCCTTTTCTTTATCCAGAAATAAGAAATCTGTGTAAGGTACCCCGAATCTTTAATCCAACAAAGCAATTTTTTAACCTATAATATTACAATATTTATAATTATATATTTTTCCCCTGCTACTTCCGGTGTTGCACTCATAAACACAATATTACAATTTTACTCCAAGTTGGCAATTTTTTAACCTATAATATTACCCTATTTATAATTATATCTGTTTTTTCCTGCTATACTTCCCGTGTTGCACTCATAAACACAAACTTACAATTTTAACATGAATATGGATGGCCACGATCCGCATTAATATCACAGTTTACGTTGGATTTATTAGGTGCCAGGAAGATTTATATCGTATTCCTATCATGGTTGTGTGGGCAGGCTATTCGTTTAAGACATATTTCAATTTACTTTCTTTAAGCGAATAAGACTAAGTTTCATTGTTTTTCCCGAAATCTTTATAAGGGCGAACAATTGGTAGTAAGAGTTCTAACTGAGAGAGGCCTATACACCCCCTTCCCGACACCCCCCCCCCCTTCGTCGCCCTCGCTAGTTACACCACTGCAATGGACAATACCGACTATTTTAAGCATGAATTGTCAGTCGAGTGCAATTGTAGTTGCATACGCGCACCATCATCTGTATTTCTCCTCAAACATCGAAACAAGACGCTTTTCCAGTTTCTAAAGGTCAAACATTTGCCTCAATTCCTCAAGTAGCCTGTCATTGTCATTGTCGACACTTTTAAATTTAATTGTTAATTCGTCAATTTAAGGGAATTATTAACTTTCGAGAAAAGATTGTGACCTTGGAAACAGCATCTGAAAAAAACATATGTTGGCGTAAAACGGTTATACGATGTAGTTTACCGAGAAATATTTTCTGCCTTTGGTTTGTAACGATGAAAGGCAACTCTACAAAAACGATGGCGCTCTTTTTAAAGAACATCACGGCCAGTGGACTTATTATGGCGAGAGAGTCAGCCCATAGCTTTGATCAGCTCACAGCAAGCATATTTATGGAAAGAGCTCACATAAATAGGACTCCATGATCAAGCAAGCGCAATTTTTGTTCGTGGAATATAGCTACGTCTCTCGGGAGGATGGTTATGCCAGCCCCCTCCCCCCCCCCCCCCGTGGTCAACTCAGCTTTCTTTTAATCAGGCTTGTTCTTGACTATAGTTAAATGTTTCCATTTCTATTAATTGCTTGTCTACTTTGCACCATATACTCGTATTTTATCCCTTTTTGCTGCATATTTTTCGCTATACTGCAGGAGCTGCGCTACGCACAATTTGATAAGACTTGTTACCCACCCCATCCCCTTCCTTACCTGCAAGCGCAACTTGGTTGTTTCGAATAAATATTGAGCAGGTTGCATACTGCCCTACTGACCGTGACACACGTTTCAACTCAACCGTATCAACCTGTAGTGGTGTTTGTGTGAGTGTGTGCGTTTACGACTGACTAGTTGCGACACATCGAGATTGCCATTTTATAATATGTCGCATCACGGCATTTGTAAACTCTTCATATAGTATTTCCTGACTGACAGTTTACAATGTGTGGCAGGTCATAGCTTGCAGTGTACTGTGGTGGGTTCACTCCTGCTCAAATTAACCAGTTTTAACAAACGTAACCGATCGCGGCGGAAGTCATGTTGCATGTTGACCTAGCCGAGAATCGGTCGCTAACAGAAAACAGTCGTTCGGGCGTAGTGCGCTCACGACGATCGATCTGCATCAGGTTACAGGGTTACAACCCCGACACGACACTTTAATGTTCTGTCACAGTCATTTAACCTCCCCTCGAGAGACAACGGCGGACGGCATGTCATCTATCTTCTCCGTCTGCCAGCTACAGGAAAGGACAATTACACTGTTAAAAAAAATTGTAAATTTACAGTAAATTCCTGTCGATTTTTACAGAAAAAGCCGGTTTTCTATATTTACATGTAAACGTCTGTTATTTTAACAGACGTTTTCTGTACAGCAAGTGGTTTACACAAAATTGTAGTATTTTTCCCTCCAAAGAAAATTTACAGGAAAATCCTGTAAAATTTTCCAGAATATGTCAGTTTTTAATATTTACATGTAAAATTCTGTGATTTTTACAGACGTTTTATGTTACAGCAAGTGGTTTACAAAAAATTGTAGTATTTTTCCCTCCAATGAAAATTTACAGGATAATTCTGTAAAATTTTCCAGAATATGTCAGTTTTTTATATTTACATGTAAAATTCTGTGATTTTTACAGACGTTATGTGTGTCATGTACTTTACAGAATAAGTTTGTTTTGCAATCTAATGCATGTAAAATTGGAATTTGAAGAGCGTTATACGGAAATATTCTTGAAGGTGGAAACACGTTACCAATATACAATGGTATACAACAAAATCCATCGTGCAGTAACATTACCGTTTGGCAAAGAAAAGAATGAAATCCAACCATGAAGCTATTACCGATAGCTCCATGATCCAACCCACAATTACCAGTTAACTTTGTCCCTACAGTCGTTTTCTGCCTTAGTGTTACATAAACTTACATTTGAGCAACAACCCCCACCCCCGTGAGGCTCATCAATGACCCTTAATTGTCCAGCGAACGAAAACAATGTGAAAGATAACCTTGAAGGGTCTGTAGGTCAAATATGTGAAATCTAACCATTTCAAGAGTTTTAGTAACGAATTACTTGTAAATGCCTAACGTGTTAACTAATGAAAACGACATAGATGGTACTGTTCCAATTGGTTTACCGTTTGTTTAAGGAGTATACAACTTCCGAAATCCTATCAAAACAATTACTGATGTGAGCTGCCAAGAATACAATGCCCAGCCTTCAAGATGTAGTCTAATTCATTGTTTTAATGTTAACTTGTATTGTCAGTACAACATGAACCGATGACAATTCCGTGTGCTCAATGTACGGTCACACATGCAGCTATTTATAGCTAAATGGGTCACCGAACGTATCAAAATGTTGTTAAATATGTCTAGTTCAGCAAATGTCATTTCATTCATCTGAACCACCACCCCCCCCCCCCTCAACCCCTCAACCCCTCCTCCCATTCGACCCAGCCGGTCTAGCTCGATGATTGGCGTCAACGTGTCTGTAACAGCTATGACGTCTCGCGCACAGGCGGGAATTATTTTGATACATGGGCGGCTGCCGTTGGCTTTCCCGGAAAACTTGGCTACAGTCCAGCATGCAGTCACATGACCCAAGTTGGCGCGATGAACGTCCAGTACATGCTGCGCTGTTCTGTACATTATGATTGATCGCATCTCGCATTAACGTACGTATGAAGTGTATAGATTGCACAATACAATACTACAGCGCTTCAAAGTACGTCGACACGAGAGGAAAACAACTGCCGTTGCTGTCCAGTAGGCTACGCACATTTCCACACCAGAACAAGACTTCATTGAGTACTTCGTCAGACGTGAGTGGTAAATTTATTTGAACTATATGCCACATTTGCATTATTATTATCAACAAAACAACTTTGAAAGTCTGGTCATAACAAAAAGTTAGTTTATATTTTAGTTATAACCGTAGGGCCCAGTGCCTATAACGTAGACTAGACGAACGATAATTAAGAGTTAGACAACCTATCGTCGCCCTACCGTGCATTTTGATATGTGCGTGTGAAGCTTAGCCTTGCTTCATGTTGTTTAGGTTAATATGATATAATATTATAAGGGTGGGTACATTGTAACTTGTAAGTTAATTGGTGCTGATAGCCTACATACATGGATGATATTGGCTCTCATGTGGCATGTAATATGAAGTCTTTAGATTAGCAAAGGTTAATTAGCCTTTTAGAACATGACTGAATTTGAAAAGGCATAATTCATGTTTCTTTCAAATGATCAGTTTTGATTAGCTCCAATCAATAGTGAAGCAGGGCAGAAATGTACACCTGTAAAATATGCAATACACTAACAGCTACTATCCGTAGCTATGTTGATCATGTGAGTTCCCATAGGAATATACCTCGAGTGAGATTTCCATGTTGTTTTGTTAATTGTGGCTATACCCTATCAACTTTTGCTGCAATGAAGATTCATGTGACTAGGTATCACCGCCATCTTCAAAAGCAAACAGCAATTGCAGCAAATCTTCAGTCAGTTAACCTGTCATTGATTTGTACGTATGAAATCTGTCAAAAAGAACTCACAGATCTGTCCTCATATTTGGCACACTTAAAAGCACATATAAGAAAAGGCCAAATTGTATCTTGTCCATATAAGAAGTGCAAAAGAGATTTTTCAAAAACCAGTTCATTTACAGCACATTTGTCACGTTGTCACAGAAACTGGGGAGCTGTAAACATTTTGGAGAAATACAAACTTTCTACTTGTGATCATTGCTCTTTGGATCAAGATATACCTCTAGACACTAACTGCTTTGATGTGTCTACAGAGACTGATAGATTTGTCAGTGAAAATGACATAAGCTGTGATTTCGAAAACAGTAACAATTGCCAAGGTAGGGCGCAAGAAACAGGTCAGTCTAGACTTCAATTTCAACAAAATTTTGCCTTGTTTCTTCTGAAACTTCAGGCAAAACAACTTGTTCCATCACAAACAATTCAAATGATTGTTGAGGAGCTTCAAACTATTCACAGTTTATGTCAACAAGATCAGGTTTTGAAAATTACTCAAAAATTGAGAGATGAGGGTTTAGCAGAAGAACGTATCAAATGTGTAGCCGATTATATGAATGAGATAGATGCATGGATTGCTATTGATAGTTGTAAAGGAAAACTCAGAACGCAGCACTGTAGAAAAGAGTACTATAAATCAGCATTCAAGTTTGTTGCTCCAATTGCAATATCACTAGGGAGAGATTCAGCACAAAAAATGCATTACTATCATTACATTCCAATCAAGGAGAGCATTCAATTGCTCCTTTCAGATGATTTTGTGTTGGGACAATGTCAAAGTAGGCACCAAAGTGAAGACTCATCTGTTCTTACTGACATAGTGGATGGTACAGTTTTTAAAAAAAATAGTTTGTTTCAAAGTTATGAAAGATCTTTATCCATCATTCTCTATCAAGACTCATTTGAAATCGTAAACCCACTTGGGTCGGCAAGAAAAAAACACAAAATACTAGCAATGTACTTTACACTTGGAAACATCCAACCTGAGTACAGATCTGTTGTTGATGCAATGCAGCTTGTGTTTTTGTGTAAAGAAGTTGATTTTAAGGTCTTTGGGCAGCAGAAGGTTTTTGAGAGAGTGATAAATGATTTGAAAACCTTAGAGGAAGTTGGAATAGAAACAAATGACGGGGTGGTCTGGAAAGGTGCGCTGTCTTGTATATTAGGGGATAATTTAGGTTCCCATTGTATTGGGGGTTTCATTGAGAGTTTTTCAGGAACTAACATGTGCCGCTACTGTTTAATAACTTCACATGACTTCAAATGTAACGCACCATATGCTGTTGGGAAGCCTAGAACCAAGGAGGAGTATGATTCTTGCATTGCACACCTTGAAGATCATGAAGAAAATCATCATCAAGGAATTAAATTTAATTCATGTTTTAATTCTTTGAGGTATTTTCATGTGTGTGCACCTGGTTTGCCACCATGCCTGGGGCACGACTTGTTTGAAGGAGTTGTTGATTACGATGTAGCCATGTTTATTCAATACTGGATTAAACAAAAACATTGGTTCACATATGCAGATTTGAATATAATGTTGGTACAGTTTAAATTTCAAGGACGCGATGCAAACAATAAACCTGCATTTGTAAATTTATCAGGTAACCGCTTAGGTGGTCAGGCCGTTGAAAACTGGAACCTTTTGAGACTTCTTCCAATTATTTTGAGTGCATATGTGAAAGATCATAATGACCTTGTATGGAGACTCTTTCTTCTTTTACGAGAAGTTGTTGAGTATGTGTGTTCTCCAAAGATTTCACATGAGCAACTTGCATATTTAAGGGTGATAATGGAGGAATACTTGACTGAGAGAAAACGACTCTTTGCTGATACTCCCCTCAGACCAAAACATCATTTCCTGAGCCACTATCCAGATTTAATTATTAAGTTTGGACCATTAATGAGAGTGTGGACTCTACGCTTCGAAAGTAAGCACTCCTATTTCAAACGTTGTGCCAGATCTGCACAAAATTTCATCAATGTTACACAGTCTTTAGCAAATCAACACCAGTACTTTCAAGCTTATAACAGCTCAGGGAAATTATATCCTGATAGATTGGTTATTGAAAATGCCACATCCCTCAACATAGAATGTTTCATGCCTGAAATAAAGCATGCTTTGCAGGCAGCAAATGTAAAGTTTGATGATTCTGTTATCAGTGACAGAGTTCAGATGTTTGGCACTTCTTACCAGAAGGGTTTCTTTGTAATATGTCAGTGTTCTGATACATGCTTTTCAAGTCTTAAATTGGGTTGCATTTTGTTTGCAGTTGTTGAAAGCCAAAATATTGTGTACCTTGTCGTAAAGATGCACAGTGGATCATTCAATCACACCACTGGAGTTTACTGTTTGCAGCCTTTGAATATAGTGTCTTGTGTGCAGATTTCTAAGCTTGCTGATTATTTTCCATTGTCGGCATGTTTTGTGAGAGGAAGGCTTTTGCTTTCACTAAAGCATAAGCCATTAGCTGCAGTGCTTTTATAGGCATGTAAGTGGCAAATGCTATACAACTGGGGCGTATTTTCATTGACTTAAGATGGTGCAATGTATCATCTTCTCTTAGAACCATGCTAATGAACTTGAAGCATTACATATATGTACTTGTTAAATAGCTTATGCATTTGTTGATATTACTGCAGAAAAACTGTTGTAAAGTTAGGAAATAATTATCAATTAATATCTAATTAAGGCTTTGTGTTTACATGTAAAGTGCCTTCCATTTAAAGAACTATGTTTGAGTGCAAGCTCAATTATGGAACAACTAGGTGTATATAATGGGCCTTACAAAGAAACTTATAGTAAGCAAATGTGGCGTATGAATTATTCTGAATTGAGAAGGAACTAAAACCTTCACTTCCATTACTCAGGTCTGAGGTTCTCTTGTTAAAATGAGCGTGTCAGAACAATCAGATGATACAATTTGTCTTGAAGATGTTGCTTCATCCATAATGCTTTCCATAATGGCTGCTGGTGTGGAAAGTGTGTGCGATCTCAAGCTGATCACTGATGATGACCTTTCCAGTGTACTGAAGCCAATACAGAGGAGAAAGCTGTTACTAGCATGGGCAAACAAGGCAGGTAAGCAGAAATATAATTGCACTTTCTAAATATGATTATTCTCCTTTTTTTTGAGGAAAGGGGAGGTTAAGAAGTAAGTTACAAGAGGAGATGGAAAAATGTCTAAATAGTAAGTACATGTGATACACAGAAGTTTCTCTTATTGTCTAAGACAGTTGCTGGTACCACAAATTGAATAAGGAAACTGGTCTCATAGTACATCATTAGCATTTTTGTAATTCTCTAAAGAAAATTTTCTGGTTAATTATTAGTATTATACATTAGATTTGAATTTTTTTAAGTAGTTTTCAAGTAGTGAGCAAATAGAACACACAGAAAACACCAGGTCAAACTAATGAAATGATACACCACATACCCAAACTAAAATATTTATCATCAAGAAAAGAGGAAACCCTTCTTTTTAATTCAAATTAAACATGTTGTTGTTGTTGTTGTTATGTTGTTTGTAGAGTATGTTGAAGTTCATATGGGAGTATGACAAGGCTAAAGGTCACCTTGAAAAACAACCACTATGGGGTAGTATGGGGTACCTCAACTCTGGGATCATACTTGGCCCCCACTTTGGGGTCCAAATAAGCGGGCACTACGCAAACGTCTGCAGTGACCAAATAATGCCATTGACGCAACAATTTGATATGTATGAGTGTTACTTTGCCCCAAAAACACTTGTATCCAATAATCAACAAAAATTGCCCCAATAATTTCACACTTTGGCTATACTGATTGAAAGATGCAGAGAACTGTGGCAATGGCTTGCTTTCCAAACAGTATAAGAATACACCTTGACAACTTAACAAACTATAAAGCAAGCCTTGTCCGATGCTTATGCACAAGGTCCATATGGCATACGGTACAGTGTGTACAAAGCCATTGCCTACGTCAACAAACAAGCAGCGACTTAACCTATAATATAATAATAATAATAATAATAATATAATAATAATATAATAATAATATACAGGGTTTTTGTTAAGAAATGAAGTAGGTGGGTCAAGTTGAAAAGTAGATGGGACTGTCTGTACGCGGACATGGGGGAGGGGTCTAAGCCGGAAAATTGCAATTTAAAAAGTCTCTAGATGCAAAATGGTTCAATATACAGTTGTTTGGTCAATGATATTGCCCCCTCCCAATCACCCCTTTCTTCTGTCCTATTTTTCTTTTTTTCTCCTGAATTTTTTTATTAACACTCGGGTCATGGAGCCTAGGGAGGTAGCTATGCCACTGAACGGAACTTAGCAAGGGTGTGACGCACTTGCTGCATTAAATGAAGTGCGATCATAACAAAATGATAATAGGTCTACGGTACTACAAAGTGAGTAGGATTTTACTGCCAAAAAATACCCAACTAGGTCTGTGATAGAACCTTCTGTTTTTTATTCAGCTTTTATCTCTGTTGAGCAACAATTTGTATGTCAAGAGAAGCCCTTTGCCTACCTCTACTCTCACCCACCCCTCGGCCTCATCTCCTCGACCATACTACTAATGTTCAACTTCTTGTAGTTTTTACCAACAGTTAACTGCTGTGACAGTTTCAATCACACCTGATCTGGTTGTGGGTATTTACTCCTCTCGATTTTTTTCGTCATTTTTTTATTTATTTTTTAAATTTTTTTAAATTTAATTTTTTTTTTTTTTTTACTGAGCGTCGCAAAGTAGCCGGGTCATGTACGTGCAGTAAGCGGGTCATTTGACCCGGGTCCCGGCTACTAACGAAAACCCTGAATATAATAATAATATAATATATATAATATAATAATAATAATATAATATAGTAATAATATAATAATAATAATAATAATCAGCAGTTATTTTTACGACGCTTAAGCGACCACAAATGTGGGAGAAGACCGCAAGGGCTTATGAATTACAACTTACACGTCGGGCGGCTTCCAATTCAACATTTTAACTCAAATTTGGAATCTTTTCAATTTAGAAAGTCATTTCAGATGGGAAAACCGTAGATTGCTCTTGGTTGAAAAACCCACCTTACTATGATCCGGCCGGGAATCGAACCCCGAACCTCCCGATTGCTAAGCCTCATTGCTTCAAATGCCACCGCCTTTATCTTCTCGGCCACAGCAACCTAAACAGACGTGTCAGAGAATGCCCCTGTTGCCAATTGAAGATATGCTTGATTCGATAGATTGCGAGCTTGAGTGCTGCCCCTGTTTGTTGTGTAAATGCTGATGTTCTGTGAGTGTCCAAAAAACTAGTACCTTAATGCAATAAATGTCTGTTATCAGGAAATAATTTATCAAGGTTGTTTATTCATTTCATATCATCTACTTTCATTGATGTGACATATTTTCATTCTTAAAGAAAAGTTGCTTGGATCAGAATCTTCACAATCATCTGAACCCGACTCTGTGGCCAGTTCACCAGGCTGCAGCTGGGTGCCCAGTTCAGCAGGATCAAGTCCAGCAGCGGTAATTGCAGATTGGGCAGAGTCATTTAAAGTTGATTGGGATAAAATGCCTAAAAGCCTTACAAAATCACTCCAGAAGAAACAGAGACCCACTCCCAAAGATCGGCGTGAAATGATCAGAATATTATGCAATGACATAATGAAAGTTGAGTCAAGTCCAGGACGAAAGCACCTTTCTATTATTGCACAGAAGATCGTTCGTGAGTTTCCAGAACCCTTTAAAGATGACATTGAAGGACTTGTTGTTGGTAGTGGATATGCATCCCTTCTTACACAGTTGGAAAACCGTATGAGCAATATCAATAGAGGCAAATTTCACCTAAATGTTGGTTACCCCCTGTTTGTAGAGGGTGAACAGAATGAAGCACTAACAAAGAAGCGTAAACTCAGCACCTCATATGGCTGCAAAAACTGGCAACCAGAGGACCTACCTGAAGGGGAGGATCGAGACACGCAGAGAAAAAAGATAGATGACTTAAAGGTGATGCATGAACTTAACATATGGGATGACAATGAGGTTGTTTTCCTCATGAAAACTGTATTTCCAACCATCCGTGCCAAGATAAACAGTCAGCAAGTTCCTGTATGTGCTCTCCTTGATGAATATCCTTTCTTGTTTGAGGAGGTTGGGATGATGGGACATTTTGAAGATTTAGTGGGCATCAAACTGAAATCAGTTCTCACTACAGCTTTTATAGATAAAAGTCCACGAATTCAGAAGTTTCTGCAAGT
This sequence comes from Apostichopus japonicus, assembly GCF_037975245.1. NCBI lineage: Eukaryota > Metazoa > Echinodermata > Holothuroidea > Aspidochirotida > Stichopodidae > Apostichopus > Apostichopus japonicus. The sequence continues at coordinate 1,544,629 of NC_092561.1, forward strand.
GTCAGCAAAGAAGAAGAAGGAGGTGCAAAATATAATAGCTGATGTGGAGAGTGCTAAGAAGGAAAGTGGTGATCATTCCCCTGATGTTCCAGGAATTATTCTCCTCCTCTGCAATCACCTTGGAGATAAATGGGACGATCTTTTCTACCTTGCAAAGGTAAGAAGTAGCTACCTTTATAAATCATTAAGCTTGTGAACAGTCTCAGAATAGCACTATTTGTCTGTGTTTTTGTGTTTTGCTCTGGTTTGTCGTTCTTAAACTTACAGTTATGTAGATGTATTGGTCAAGTTGATTGACTTTATAACGATTTTCCTCTGCGATGTTCACTGTTTGTAGGTCAGCTGTAATTGTTGTGTATTGGGACTCTGAAGTCCAAAGTTCAGTACATCATATGCCATCAGTTAATTAAGGTCTTCCCCATTGTCATCATTTTGATTTCAGGGATACATATTGTCCCTCAGTTTCATTGTTTTATGTTATGCTTTGGAAGAAACTCCTGTTTCCCAGATGGCATCTTGAATGTTTTGTCCCACTATATAATAAGATAAGTATTCCAAACAATTTTATTGTTCCTACATTTACATTATGTTCAGGAAACCAGTACTGTGCAGAATATCACTAAGGATCTGAAGTCAACATCCCCATGCATCATTATTCAAGGTGAGAAGCATTTGGAGGATTTTGCTCTAAGATGCATTTCCTCCAGTACATATGCACTGCTCTTTTTCCCTTTTTGGTTTGGATGATAGTTGTAACATTTGAAATTTGTGATGGTGAGTATGTGTGCGTGTGTATGTATTTTAGTGATGCCTACCTTGTAAACACAATTTCTCATGAAAGGAAGCTTAGACAGATCTCATAGTTGGCATGTGGGTGTACCCGATAGAGTACAAGAAGCCTATTGTTTTTGGCAAAGGTCAAAGATCATTTGGGGTCAACAGAGGTGAAACTGAATACTTTGTAAACATGATATCTCAAGAAGGGAATCTTGGACAGATCTCATGTGGTATGTAGGTGTGGTCACTTGAATCAACAGGGGTCAAAATTTGGGAATCTTTGATTAGAGAAACTTAGGAAGTTATATGATGGCAAGTGTGTCAATGACACCCCATAGTGCACTATCACCTGTGGAAGACAAAGTCATGAGTCCATATGAGATTTAACTGGGAAAACTCTGTTACTGCATCAATTCAGCATGTATGTGTGCATTTGATGCTCAGCATGTAACATGAAACTCAAGAACTATAGCCCATTTTTGACTTCATATGTGGTAAAAACATTTTGGTTGACCATTGCAACATTTTCAATGTCATTTTTGTGTTGCTGAGGGTGCCTCAGTAAATCGATATATCAGATAAACTGTTTTTTCTTTCATATCCACACTGACAATATTGAAATCTGCCATCAACGAATATATCGAAATACCAAGTGCATCCGAAACAAACCTTGAATACCGGTAAAAATAATATTGAATAAAATATAATGACCCATTAGTGCACGCGAGTTGGAGTATATTCACGCTGCAACTGTAAAGTAGTGGTAGTCATAGCAGTGGCATTAACTTTAACTGGACATTCTCTTAATAGTTCTAATTGATATTTATTTTTTGCAGGTCCAAACATGTACACTGGAAGAAAGTTTATGTTGGCAGTAGATATGGTTATTGTTAATGACCACATTCAAACTTTTGAAAGTGCAATGACCATGCTGTTTGCAATGTTTTCATCTTAAACATTGAGTATTCATCTGAAGGTGCAACTTTAATGGAGTTTATCCAGCGGTGAGTAGGCTGAAAGTACCCTAGTAATAGTTAACCATTGTTATTTTGTGTGGACATTCCCTTGACATGGAATGTAAGAGTGTATGCATATTATTAGCCACCTTCAAAAGATCAGCCGATCATAAAGGTACCAATAAAGAAAAAAAAATCAACAAATTGCAGTTAACTCTACTCCTAGGCAGATCATTGAAATAAATCATACTCTGTTCTCAGTTACAGCTGATTTACTTATTTTGTACTATTTGTTGTGGTCCAAGAATAACAGCAGCTTTGGTAACCTTTTGTAAACATTGATGACCTTTACATTATTTTCACCAATGGAAAGTTAGTGTAAATAGTTGAATGGCATGTTTTATTATTTTGGAAAAGGGTGGGAATGTATGAGTTTGGTTACTTACTGAGAACACCTGCACAATTTGTTTCAACTATAGGGTATCAGCTTAAACTGAACAAAATTGAAATTAAAAGAGGAGTCACAAATTAGCTCTTCTTTTCAGATCATGATTTCCTAGAAAACTGTTGAATTCCAAAGGCTTGTAAATTAAGACAGGTATCCAGCTCAATTGCTTCTATCAATGCCAGTGAGCACACATACAATTGGAAACTGAGTTGTGTCACATCTTACTATCATGTATGACATACTGTAGTGTAAATTTGGGACCAAGGGAAATTAATTGTTAAATGGTTTAATAATTGCAAACTTATTTGAACTTTATGACTTCACAGTTCTAATTTTGCTCCTCTTTGCAGCTGCTTTGTTGGATTGAATCCAGAAAAGGGAAGAAAGACCCCCAAATCCAAGAAGAGCTATCCTGTCAACCCAAAAATTTTGGCTTTGGTTGGAAACCTGAAGGAGTTTGAGTCAGATTGGACAGTCTAAATGCTTTTCAGGCACTTCCCGTGATTGGTCACATTAGTCTGACAATTTGGTAACTTTGGATTATAAATGTAGGTCACTTGGTTGATTTAAAGTGTTCCTAGTTGAGAAAATGTTAGCCAGCCTCTTGAGCCTCCTTAACTGGAACCATAGACTCTCCAGCTACAGAGAAGTCTCTTTTACAAATGAACAGTTAAACATTTATACAGAGTTCAAACTATTGTGTTTAACTTTGTTGGTGGATATTTACAAGGTTTTACTTGTTGACAAAATTGTTAAAGACTATTATTTGGTGCTATCATGACACCTTTCCAATAACTCCATAAACTCTAAACTCTTCCAAGCAGGTTCACAAATGTTAGAAAAGTTTTGAATCCATAATAGTTTCAGATGTCAAGTTATTCTGTTAATTTTGTTAATGCTATAAGCTTGATATCTAAACTATATTTTGTTGTCAAAATATAAAATCTCTCTGCTAAATGTTGACATGAAATCTTTTCATAAAACTGCTCCTTCCACTCAACAGCAGAAGCACAGGAATATAAGGACAACTTTTTTAATCATTTCCAGGTACAAAGGTCAAATCATTGTTTATATATCTTTTGATCAGATGATTTACAATATCTTTGGTTAACAGAATAGTTAATCTTTATTCTTACGTATTGTAACATATCCTTGTCTTTAACTTCCACTTTGAACTTAAAGGGCTAAAGAAGGTCATGAAAATTAGAAAAAGTATACAATCCTTATCAGCGATAGAGGAGTTACCACAGTTAAAGGTATTAATTTTCTGTGAACATTGATATGCCCATTAAAGTGAATATGTTATATGAGCGATATATTTAATAATGCTAGAACATTTAAAAATACATGAAATGAGCATAGTTGTAATAAAGTTAAGTGAAGAATAGTGAAGACACCTAAGTTTCTGTGGTCACATAATACAGTGACCTTTGCATACTTCAAGTGCATCTGTAAATAAGAGGGAAAGGAACTTTGTTGTAGAGCAATAGAAAGGGCGAGGAACTAGCAGGTGTCAAAGCTTAGTGTTTTATGATCAGTTAATTGTGAAAACTTTCAGTGGCTGATCCAGGATTTCCTGAAGTGGCCGAAGAGACAAATATGGCCACATACAGACTTATCAGTATATTTCCAAACAATGAAAGTATCGTTTGTATAACAAAACCTTTTCCAAAAGAAAGGCTGGGTCACCCAGCAAATTCCCAGTCATCAATAAGAGATTGCCTTCTGATGTTCAGTCTTACATATTACTTTTAAGGTTTTGACATTCAAAAATATGTTTCAACAAGTTTTGAAGTTGTAAATAAAAGTTTCAGAGAACAATAAGTTGTTTTTTTATTTTATAATCTCACTGATAATAGTAATTCCATCTGACAGCCAATTTTACAGACAAAGACCCATTTATTGCAAGGAAAAATACTATAGATAACATTGAAGACTAGACTTTACCTAAAAGATACAGTAAATTAAAAGTCACAATACAGTTATTTTACAGAGAAAATTACATATTGCAAGAAAAAACTGTGTAAATAACGGTTTCAGACTGTTTATTTTCATAGAATGTAGTGTAAAATAACGGCCGTCATATAGTAATTTTAGGGATAAAAACTTTTATAATGCAAAGAAAAACTGTATAATAACATTTTTAGACTGTTTATTTTACATAGAATATGGTGTAAAGTAACGGTTGACATACAGTAATTTTACGGACAGAAACTGTTATAATTGGGGGGAAAACTGTATAAATAACAGTTTCAGACTGTTTATTTTACATAGAATATGGTGTAATATAACGGTCGTCGTACAGTAATTTTACGAATAGAGTCTGTTATAATGGGGGAAAAAAACTATAAATAACAGTTTCAGACTGTTTATTTTACATGGAATATGGTGTAAAATAACGGTCGTCGTACAGTAAGTTTACGGACAAAAACTGTTATAATGAAAGATATAAACTGTATAAAAAACCGTTTTAAACTGTTTATTTTACATAGATTATCTGCAGTTGGAAATAACAGACATTTTCTGGAAACTCTGCTGCCAGAGAAATTCTGTTTTTTAACAGAATTTTTTTTAACAGTGTACTAATTTAAGAAGCTTGATAAGCGTCCAGTGGGTAATATGGCATATGGCAGATGTCCCGTGTCCTCGTCCGTACTGTTTTTCTATACACATTTCCTCTGCTTCATTTTTCAATGCCTTTACAGAGATTTTTTTAAGAGACAGATTGCGTATCTATATCTCCCCTTGAGATGTTCTAAGTCTAAAGCGTGAGAAATCTCGCCACAAAATCTCACTTCTGTGTTGATACTGATTAAGCGAGGCAGATTTCTAAGGTTGTCATGGTGATAGTAATGCTATAACTATTGGAGCGTTAAAATCCCAGTTTTGAGTAATCCGATTGGATTCCAGGGGTACATCTGCTCATCAATTGTATCGTCTGCTCAAGCCGTTGATAAGTATATACGATGCTTATACACTATTACAATGCCAAGTGGCTACCGGATTAAGCGAGATTTAAGCGCCAAAATTTACCTGTATTGATTTTCCCTTTGAACCCTATACTTTAATGAACGAGTCAATTTTCTTAAGGATGAATGGAACTATTGTAAATCCTGTATCCCCTAGATTTGCAGTTCATAGCTGACTGTCATCGAAAGGCTCCAAATTTACGGTTCACAGTCTACGAAAACAACTTTTCTCAGACTTTTCTTTATGTTTAATCAGTCTATTCAACTTGGACTAACCGTGATTACCACAATAAAAGTACAAATGGCAAATGGACTACAAAATGTATGTTTATTTATAAGTATAGCCTGTGTGTCCAGACTATATATCTGGTTTATTTACTTCTCGGCTTTTGGGTTTAAGATCATTGAAAGAATGTATGTTACTTTTGAAGAAAAGTCACCCAGGAAAGAACCTGGGCACGAAAACCAAACTACCGAACGACTGTTCCGCTCTCAACCCCAGTCCCCTTGCATCGAGACTGTGACTGTGTGATCATCGTCGGGTGTGCATCACCATTCCCCTCGAAAGGGAACAGATACTACACATGATCTTAGCCAAAAGGCCGAGAAGAATGTAAGTAACTGTAACTACAACGAGTTGTGCATTATAATATGTTGAAATTTATGTGAGTTGTTATCACACTATCACCCTCAATCCCCCAACATTATATGATGTGAACAAGTGACAGGGACAATGTGACGTTATGTAAGGTATGTGAAAAGTTAATTAAGGACCGCAGTAATCATCTAGGGGCTTTCTAGGCTTGATAATTTGCAAACATAATTTTGAAAGTGACTTTGGACTGTTCATTATGATTGATACAAACTAACGACCAACCTGTTAATTAAGTAAAAGCATGCAAGTTTGTTATACGATATGCGGTGTATATTGGTTTATATTTTACACTTAACAGATCACTTGTGGTAGCAGTTTCACGAAATATGTTAACGAATTGGTAATCAAGCGGCAGTAATTTGTCGATGATATGAACCATACAAAACCGCGGTTGCATGGGTAAACTGTCAATGAAGGGTTATATATAAAGAGCTGGCTAACCAAGAGATTCAAGGTGTTACTCTTATCACTATTCTTGAAACTTGCCCTCCCCCTATCCGGACAGATTATCGTTGTAGTTAACACAAACTGAAAAACAAAATAATCAAACAGTGGATATGACTGGGCCGGGTCAAGTTCATTCATTGATTAAAACAGGCACTAACGAAGGTCAGGGATTGATTAAGAAAAAGCCTTGACAAGGGAGATTGTCTTGTATGATAAGTCACGTATGGTCGCTGACCAATCAGAGAAACGCTCATTCAAAGGAAGTCAGGAAATGTTACGGAAAAGATTCAAATTGTCACGGTAAGCTAACATATGCATAAGTAAGGCTATGTGTATTTAATCTCTTTAGGAACAATACAACAATTATAGTAACGTTCATCCGCATAAAAAGGTTAAACATTGTCGGCAAAAGTCACTGAATGGACATTTTGAAGTGACCTTGTTGACATGTTTTTCAGTTATCGTCATTATGTTCGATGCTTTGATGTTGAAAAGGATGAAATATTCTGGTCTGAAAAGTCAACAGGATTGAAAGTGAGTTAAGGTGTTTAGAAATTTGTTGGTAAAACCGGATGATTCCATAGTGATACCTGATGACGACACATATGGATTGGGGAGTAATATATGCTCAGCTTTTACCTCTTATAGTTAAACTCTACACGGTCATGCATTGGAGATTTGTGTCACGAGAGTTCAAACCATCACCTATCACATGGTGGGTATATAGAACATATATCCGTTGAAATTATTTCTACTCTTACGACTTTGGCAAGCAACGAATATTAATTTAGTGTATATATAAATCAATTAATATACAGATACGTCTAGTTACAGTGACGTGTAAGTATAACCGACCTGTGAAAATGACAATTGAAGTCTTTTACGAGTTGCCCTACCTCCATATAAAGCCCTACCTCCATTCCCAAGGTACGATAAAAACAGAAAACAATAGCACCCCAAAACAATGAGGTCTATAATATTTAAAAATAAAAGTTCTTGTGGGAGTGTAAGCGGTGTTAAAGATATCTATGGACAATGGAGCTGAATCCTGTTTTACCACAGTGACCATATAGGATTCAGTTCGTTATAATATGTACATCCTTGGTCTGAGAAGCCAATATCCATGTGTGACGTTATATACTATTAATTTTCAAATTTTCGATTGGTCATATTTTTGGACGGAAGTTTCCAATATATTCAATCTACTTTTGAGTATTCTGACTTGAATTATTTATCAAAAAGACTGATTCTTTGACATAAAATAAATAAATTAATAACAAAGGTTAAATCATTTAATGTTAAACTATTTTAAATAAATTGGAAGATTATTTTGTTTATCCAATTGATTGGTCGGCAAGTTCGTATTTTAAGCTAATAGTTTAGTTTAGAGACCCAAGGATCAGGAAGCCTTACAGTAGCTTATTTGAGACCCTATCCATGTTAGATCGTGGATGAACACCGGCTTAGTTCAAGCCTTCTCTTTTCGATAAGTGTTCAGAGGATAACGAGGCAGTGGTGTAAATTCGCTCCAATTCCTGCTCCCGGGACGGTCATTTAATGTCCCCATCCGAGGGACGAGAGTGTATACCCCAGCATCTGACCACTTTTTCAATTACTGAGGTAGGCAAAGGCACCCCATTCGACATCACTGCAGTGCAGCCATGACGAACAAAGTTGTTTCGAACCAAGTGAAGAACAGAAACAACCCCCTTTCCCAAGTTCACAAACCAGAAATAACAAACCCAAGGAAGACTTCGTGGATGTGCCATTTGGTCTTTGTCATTTCTTAGACTTGTGCATGAACATGGAAGCAAGACGTCTCTGCGATTTAATTATAATGGCGCTTAAAACTTGACGCTTGCTTGTTTACAAAGAGACATAATTCGAGAGGGGGAGACCTGTCTGCCCAAAAACCTCCGCTCTGCATTTAACTGGTGAGATATTCACTACCCATGGACAAAAGGAAAGATTGAACACATCATCAACGGAGAGGACCAGACGTGTTTATAGGCCTATTACTGAGCCTCCCTAAGCTTGCATGTACCACACTGTCCCTGTATAGCTAACAGAAAGGCTGGCTGACAGGTTTTCTGACTCAAATGATCTTGGTATCAATAATTAAGTGAAATCGCTCCCAATCATTGTTTAGGTGGGGACAAGGTGTATCCGTGGAGCAGACTACCGTGGTCTGAAAACGTGCTTTATCTCTGTACAGCCCAAGGAACCCCATTATCATGCATACATCCGATTTATACATTTGAATGACTGAACGAGTCCAGCCGTCTTGACCGGGACTAAGCTGGCGGAAGTTTTAATCTCCGGTTACATTGTGTTGCCCAGTCAATGGTGTGTGTGTGTGATTTAGCAAACCTTAGAGAGCTTTTAACTCTCCTCTGGAGTTATTGATTAGCGGATAACAGTACAAAGCTCCGGGGAAACTAAGCATTTCTTATTTAATCTGGAATTAAGTATATTTTAAGGGTAGGTTTTAGCTAAATGCTAATTCACCGTAAGACTCTTGAGATGTACCGTTCTTCAACAAACATAACTGATTTTACCGCCAGAAACAAGCCCCACATACACTCGTGTATACAATGAAAGAGTTGTAAGTATCACGTGTGTAGATAGCATGGGATAACCTGCCTGTTCTTTTCAATTTACCGAAGACAACAAACGTTTGTCTGTGTGACTTTAGCCGGGTAAGGCGTAGGAAGCATATAAAACACTGACCAATTTCTATTATATTATGTCAAAATTTATAATCTTTCGAAACTTAACGAATATAAGTCTAACAAATTGTGACCAAAAATAAGGTCGAAAATGTGAACTATTATAAGGTATATGAGAAAAAGTTGATCATATTATTGCTTGACACTCCTTTTTAGCTTGGATCCGGCTGAATGATTTAGCACTGTGTGGATAGGCGTAGAGTAACGGGAAGGGAAAAGAGGGGCACGATGTCCCCTACTGTTCAAATGGAGGGGCAGGACTATGTTTCCGCCCTCACTTTCCCCACAAAAAAACTAGGAAACATATACTACTGCCTCCACCCTCACCCCCATAATCGAGAAAAAAAAACCTGGTCAGCACGCTCCCCTCTCTTGACCACTTCCGGTTACTCCGAATAAACTTGTAAGATTCATTTTGAGTAGTCGAATGAGAACTTTATAAAGCAGAATACATAAAAAATAAATGTGTTCCTTATACGTCTTCTGCCGTATACAAGCGGTTGTTTTCGAGACAGATAAATTTCCATTTTGGTTTTTATTTAAACTCAACTGATGTTACCCCTATCAACATAATAGACTAACCTACAAGCTTCAGTTCCATGGACTATTTCTTATGGGGTTAACAGTTTATGTATCAAACACAACATATTTAACATTTTATAGATAGGTTAACTATACATAATATCATCAACATTTACTAACTCTATAGTACCAAATACAATTTTAATATTCCTTTGATAATTTTCTTCTACCTGTTGAATGTTATTTCTAACATTATTTTGTCAAACAATGCAGACACTACGATTTTAGTAATAGCAACCTTGCTGAGAAATATGACGGTCTAGCTTTCGCTGACCAAAGATTTGTACCAACGATGTCTTCGGCTTTGAGTACAGCGGTCTCTATATGTTTCATGTTGGAGGAATCTAACTGTAATAGTAATTACCGACTTTGCGATCCGCTTTATACTTATAGTCATTGCCGACTTTGCAAACCGCGGTCCCAGTCACAATTTTGCAAGGTCGGTAAGAGTGAATCCATAGTTTTCCCTTTACGAAATCCCAAAATGCCTGCATAACGAAGTGTCGCACAACATTTACTACGAGTCCTGCATTTCAACATCCAAGTCACACACACAGACACATATACAGCAGTACAAAAGGAAGACTACAAATCATTGCTGGTAGCATATCTAAAAAGATGTCCCCGTGATGCTTTTTTACACTTTTCATGAGAACTCACGAGCAGATTTATATCGAATCTATTCATTGAACAGTGTTTGCTATTTTCTTGTTTTAACAGAAGTTGGAGAGCGCCGTCGATCAAACTCACCGTGTACCGTTAACAGAATACGAAACACAGGCGCGGAAATCAGCAAGCGTCTAACTTTTTCAAAAATAGAGGGCGATATATCCTTAAGCGTTTGCGAACCTTAATATATTGAGACTTTGTGAAGTGAAGCAGTATTGTATGTTGGGTCTACAAAGTTACCAAGTTTGGGCAATGTTTTCAAATATTCTTGTAAAAGCGAGTACCGCTCACTTTATAAAACTAGGCTGAAATTAATTTATTTTTTCTTGCGTTCACATATCTCCAACGTTTATTCCATCACCATTGATTGGTAAGGTTCCATTGAACATAAGTAACATTTATTTTTATCAGATGCTTTATCTCTCCAAATATAATCGATACGTAAAGCCCATAGCTCTATTAGTCATAAGATTGACATTGACAAAGAAACATGTTTTTCTTCAGAACTGATTCCAGGCTGTTTTCCCCCCAAAAAAGGCGGAAAGTGGGGAATCTGTACCAAAAAGGACGTGGGTGGGGGCTAATAGAAGTATAAGTGTGTCTTTGGGGGGGGGGGGGAGCTAAATTTTGGGAACAGAATTAAATCTGCAATTGCTTGCACATCAACCTTAGGCGATAATATGCACGAGACTGCCTTAGTTTCGTTTAGAAAAGTCATCGGGAAAATTGTTATCGTGCTCAACTTTTGCACTCTTCATTTTTCTTTAAAAGGGTTATGGAAATATAACCATATGTTTCCTGGCCCTTCCGTATTTCTCGGGTCCCCTATGGATCCCTGACCTGGAGACTGTGGGACCCCTCCTACCATGGACACAGCACGGATTTATGAGACAAATACTAGGTAACAAATAATTCAGGCAGATATTCCACACTGATACATCCCAATCAAAGTGGATGCGCGCCCTCTTTTACTTTTTCTTGTTTGGAACGCCAGTTGTTTATACGTTGCTGCGTGGAGTTGTTTGTCCAAACCACTTATGATTACATGTCATTTGGAAACCTCTCGTATCTAAAGACGGTACCTGTAGTATACTACGTTATAACCACAGTTTCAGTCCATCCTAATATTTACTTCAACCTCAAAATCACTTCCTGTTTCCTTATCCGGACATTGATATGATTGCAAAACACTAGTGCACTTCGTCATTACCCATACTTTGTTCTGTTAATTCTTCATTTAGTGACTTAGATATTAAGGTCAACGCATACCCCTTCCCCACCCTCTCCGTTTTTTTTCAACTTAACCCTTGCGTGAAACACGAACGCAGTTAAATGTTTTGCTATATTAGACCATTTATTTACGAATGATGATTCTAAGATTGAATCCTCCACCCTCATTCCTATCGAATCCGAATTGTTAATTGAATTACCATTTGGCAGAGCGAATTCCAAGAATTAAAATATAATGCAAATTTGGGACTTTCCAGCGGGAAATCAAAAGTTCCGCAAAAAGTGCAAATTGAGCGAGTGTGTGTGTGTATAAATATATATACAACTCATCATATGACGTCGAAAACAATAATGATGAAGCCAAATTGAAACTATAGCCAACTGTGAAAATTGCACAACTTTCGTTAGCATTCATACATTTTCCCCACTAGATGTTAAATAATTTTTCCTTCCTTACCTTGTTATGTCACCCGTTCTCCCTCCATAACTGCAGGTAGCGATGGAATGGACGAGTGGTGTGTGAAGGGCGAAGGGGTTTATCATTTAAGCTTAATAACCAAAACCCAACATTTTCATCTTATGGTCTAAATATGTTTGTGCAAAGTAAATCTCCTAGGCAGCTGAAAAAGAGCTCTTCCCTTCTGGGAAGTGTCTTAGGGTGTTGGGGGGGGGTAATAGAATGGTAGGGTGATGGGGAGGGGGGTATTAGAGCTATTCCTAAATGGAAAGAGGTTTATGAGAGAATTATTCATCAGAAGCATCTCCACGGATCTAGGAGTTTTCGGAAGGGGAGGGGGTTGAACCAGGAGACCAAATATTACTACAGAAAGAGTGGTGCAAAAGAAAACTGGTAAAACGTAACACATACAAACACGCAGAGTGTGATAAATGTTTCCACTGTACCTTTTGTTAGCAAAATTAGGTTAGGTTAGGGTAAGTTTTAATGCCATACACATTTTCAGGAGATGGAACCCCGCCCCTTCCCCCCGCCACCCCCCCCCGTCCCCACCTAGGCTCTGGTTAAAAAAATTAAATAGTTACCGACACTTTGAAGCAAAAGAAAGACAACATGGAGAATATATACTGTACACCAGAATCAGAGGTGATCCATCTTTAATATAATACCGAACACATGGCAGGTTTCTTGCATTATTAGTATAATGACCCTGTATAACCGTTCTGTTGATCGAAACCAAATTACAAAACACACTTCAAGCTGTGTATACCACATATAGGTAAGGACTAATACCATTAAAGGAAGAATCATCCGAGGTAGCAAAAATAACCCAAAATAAAACTTAACTGATCGACTCTCAAGCCCAAGTCCCTCTCTGTAAAAGTTGAAAGGTTTACAGTCTTGTATCAAGGCAATGCCTTCTCACATGATTTTTACAACCTTCAACCCTCCCCCTTGATCATTGGTAACTTGTCACAACCAACACCCAAGTGTGCACAAATTCAAACAGTCGCTCCCGGGACACTACAGTGGGCCAAATCAATGTGTCCCCCTAGGGCACTTTCCCATAGGGTGCAGCCACAATGACATCACCTGGGTTAAATGAGGCAATGGAAATAGAATGCCTGACTTTTTTTATTCTGCTTGAAGAAGCCTGCGACCAACATTTACTAACATGTACAAAATAACTCCAAATATGCTAGAAAAAGACCAAAATTGGTCAGCAAATAACGTTATCTTTCGAGCTCCTTTTACTGGAACTCTCAGACCAATTTGTATTTACCGCACAAGAGTGGAAATAATTCTTTAATTTTGTCGTCAAAATCTGAGTTCCAGCAATTATTTAAAGCGTAGTACAATTTGGAGGCAAGCACTGGCGACCTTCGAACTTGAAAAGTCCAGTGGTGTGGTAGACTGACAATGTAGACTGACAAGGGAGAGGGCAGTATATAACAATGATGACCTTTGACATCAGTTAAAGGTCTTGAGAGCAGTCAGTATCAGCCAATGTAATATCATAAAAATTTGCTAACTTGTGAATAATAGTAGTAATAATAATAATAATTGAGTACATGCATATCAGAAAATACAATGAAGAAAGTTAAATGCATACAAAGTTCATATAATTCACTTTGGGAAACTTTGTGCTTGAAGCCATACACAGTACTGTACTATTCAAAACCTGAAGTGATCTAAAGTGGGTTTTGTCTTAATAAAATGTATGCCTATTGAAGAGTAATGTTGTAGGGAAAAGGGAACACAATTAGCCTCTAAAATGTTAAAGATATTGGAAAAGACATATTGAAACTTACATACTAAAACAATGATAGAAAACAAATTCATTGCAAGGAGAAATGACAACCAAAATATATAGAAAAATGAGTAATTTTAGTTGATATGAATGTTCAGATGAAGAGCTACTTTCTCATGTTTATGTTATTAAAGGCAATAAAATAAACTGTAATTTTTCCGCAATTAACAATAGCAAATTGTGGATAAATTGTGAAAAATGATTGCTGTGACCATTGATCAATCACTTGAAAATGTCATCATGCATTGTAACATATCCATTTCATAAACTAGCAAAAAGTATATGCATTGTTGACAATACAAATCACAAATGCATTATTGACAATACAAATAGCTAATGTATTACTGACAATACAAATAGTTCATGTGTTTAACAGCTGCAGTACTGACAATACAAAAGTGTATGAGTTACTCACAATACAAATACTGTAATACATTGTTTACAATACAAATGGTATAGCATTGTGTACAATACAAAAAGCTGATGTAGTCATGACAATACAAATAGAGTATGCATTGTTGACAATACAAATAGCTAATGTATTACTGACAATACAAATAGTTCATGTGTTTAACAGCTGCAGTACTGACAATACAAAAGTGTATGAGTTACTCACAATACAAATACTGTAATACATTGTTTACAATACAAATGGTATAGCATTGTGTACAATACAAAAAGCTGATGTAGTCATGACAATACAAATAGAGTATGCATTGTTTACAATACAAATAGCTAATGTATTACTGACAATACAAATAGTTCATGTGTTTAACAGCTGCAGTATTGACAATACAAAAGTGTATGAGCTACTCACAGTACCAATATTGTATGCATTGTTGTCATAGCATCCATTATTTGTTTTCTGTTGGTGTAGCATTCATTTGATTTGGTCCCACACTATTAAAGCCAGAGAGTATACAAGATGAGCAACAAAAAAACAAGACAAGCCACAAACTGGATAACTAAACAATCTAACAATTGTACATAATCTATTCATATGTTTAGTCTACCAAAACAGTGGAAACGCCGTTTCCCCACCCTCCCCCCTGTCATCTACTCAATCCCTGTCTCCCTGTCTGCACCCCCTTCCCACTCATGGGGATCCAAATAATTTCATAAGCTATTGTCTTTTAATTGCTATTGATCTTATCACATAATGTAACTTAATTACTGTTTGAGACCAGGGAGATGAAACTAAAACAACCATATTTTTGGATCAAAATTTTTGACAAATCAAAAAAAGGTTTGAAAAAATGTTAATAGGGATACAAAATGTGAAGAATGAGTAGAAAAACAAAAAGGTTTTAGATACAAATATCATGTACAAAACCAAGCAAGTGCTCTATACCCTGTGAAGCCATTCCTAATCAGCTGATATAGTGTTTATTGCATGTCATGAAAAGTGAGTCTGGTTATAAAGGCGAAAAAAGACAGACAACCAGTACAATTTTTAGTTCTGCGCTACCCTGACGCGAGATGAAAGGCACTATGCAGATGGAAAAATGCAAAATTTGAAAGACGCCCTGTTTAATTAGATTTTTAGTTACATGAGCACCAAAACCTGGTTGGGAATGTATTTCAAATACCATCGAGAAAACATTTTGCTTGTTTCTAAGAAATTACTTCCGTTATGCACTTTTGTAAGGGAAACAATGGAAATTAAATTCCATTGTCTTCTGTTATTGTTATTACTCAGCCATTTGTGGTGCATGGGAAACGACAGAATCGCTGCCATTGTTCCATTTACTTGCAACAATTTAATTAGTTAAGTAGTTAATTTTTTGCCCACTCCTTCTTCTTTTCAGTTTCCTTCTGTCTGTCTGTCTGTCTGTCTGTCTGTCTGTCTGTCTGTCTGTCTGTCTGTCTGTCTGTCTGTCTGTCTGTCTGTCTGGACTGCTTTATGCTCAGAGACAACTTATAAAGGCAACAAACTATCAGCCTCGATTTGGATTTGAGTCCGAACTTGTCCACTTTTTGTTGGAAATATATACAAATTGGCGATATATTCATAAAAAACATTGTCAAGTAAATGAACATTGGTAAATTTACAAAAAAATTCAAGAAACACCAATCTCCCATAAATTGTGCGACATGATTGCTTGCTTTGAGTCAGAGGGTGATGGGGGAGAGGGGTAGGGGGAGAGGGGTAGGGGGAGAGGGGAAAAGGATAGCCAAAGGGGGGTAATCAAATTGGTCAATGTGAGATTTATCCTTTTGTTTTCCCTAAAGTGGTTAATAATACTACTTAATTAATTATTTAATTAATATTCATTAATTTATTTATTTTTTCATAATTTTTTATTCATTAATTGTACAGAACCAACATACTACTAACCTGCTGAAGCTTCAGGTTTTGAAATGGTTTTGCTTTTGTGCATAATTAAATTGTTAGATTCAAATTTGTAAAAAAATAACTTGATATGGATCAGACCTATGGAGTTGTACACATGTTATTCAGATTATTAAAAGAAGAGATGGAAGGTTGGAAGGGGGAGGGGTGGGAGAGGGAGGGGGGTTGGACAACCTGCTGGGAGAGAAAGCTTCATATTTTAAAGCTCTCATATGGATAACTTAGGACATCACAAATTGAATATTGAACATTATGGAAGGATGGGGTGGGGAGAGGGGTGGGATGGGGTGGGGAGAGGGGTTGGATGGGGTGGGGAGAGGGGTTGGATGGGGTGGGGAGAGGGGTTGGATGGGGTGGGGAGAGCAGTTTTGGGGGATGGGAAGAATACTGGGACTAGTCGGAAGGGATAATATTGTTCTGCTAACGATATACAAACTCCAGTAAACTAGTTTACTGAAGATTCACACATATTGGTCACGTTTATCTTACATCGATCCTCACCACCACCATCACCATCATCACCATCATCATCACACATCGACATCATCCTCATCTCTAGAAGTGAGCTTCTTCTTGTTTCTCTCCAAGTGGAGTACCACTATTAGGATAGTTGCTGATCTGGTGGCTACCCTCCTCCAGTTCCTGAATAAGAGGAAAGAATAGCCAGTCATATGTAATACTTGATTCTTGCAGTGAGTGTGGTCTGCATTGATAAGCATTTCAGGCTATGAATTGATGAAGTCTTATACGTTTTTTGGCCTTTCCGGTTTGTTATTGCCTCTGAGAAGCTGATCTGATGGTCATCTGTCATATTTAGGATTAAATAATAAAATTATAATACCAGGGAGTTGTTACCTCAGTTACAGCTTTCTGATGCTACCAAAGAGACCACAACTCGATCTTTGGAAGACTATTTATATTTTACGGATATTGAAAAGTGCGATGCAGGTACCTGTTTGTTTCTATGATTGAGTCGATACCCTGGCACATGGCCAGATATTTCATACTACTAGCATTGTTAGAGAAGTCCATTCCAGGATGTTATTTCTACAATATTAAAGCTTTGCTTTTAGTCTCTACACTAGCTAGTAGATATTACATCGTAGGTAGGCCTATATAGCTTACACACAAGGAACTATATATATCCCATTCAGATTTGTAGTTGAATGTTGATTTGTCCATATCAATGACCTCAGCAGTCTCAATCTGGTAGTTTTGAAGGTTTTTTGCCCAGGAGTGGTCGTGGGAAGTCGCAAGTTACAAAACAACAAAGACTGGTATTTGAGGAAGTACTCAGCCACGTTCAGTGATGTGTTACCGGTTTACTTGAAATTGCCCACTCATGCTGCTGATGCAGCAATGATGTTCCTCTTAATGTAGTCCAAAAACCATTAAATGACCTTGGTATTGTTATTTTCTAATCAACATTTAAAAATCCATGCAACAACATTAGTTTTGTAAGAGGAAGACATGGTTATATATACCTTAATTGCACATATATATATATATATATATATGTTTTATCAAATGGATTAGAACTTTCAAATTTTTCAGATGTAAAATAGGGTACAATGTGTGACCCTTAGCTGTCAGGGGGAGTGATCCTAATTTAGTGTAAACAAACTTAATTCTGAACGGTGCAATCAAATTTAATCAGCCAGATTGAACTAGAAACTTATCACATTAATGAGGGTTAAATGTGTTTACCCTTTCCGTAGCTGCATCCAGTTCCTTCTGCGAGAATTTCTGGACGATCGCGGCACCGTACGAGTCTCCCAGGACGTTGATGGAAGTACGACAGCGATCCCTGCAAGAAGAAAAATCAGTAAATTACTTTTAGATTTCACACAATAGACAGACTGGTGTCACAAGCAACGGGGTCAGAGAAGGCCGACAGGGAGGAATATGACCCCCTATAAAGAAATGGAATCAGAGGATCAAAGGTCACATGATGAGCAAAGAGTGAGAACAATAAGAAGAATCGTCGGCTATAAGTGTATCATGAAAAAATTCCGGTATTGGAAAAAAAAGAATGTGCAAACATTTTTTCAGGTATGTACACAAATTTTAAATCCTGCTTTCTGAATCCCTCCCCTGTTGCTTGTTCCTCGACTAAATATGGCAGAAGAAGAAGAATTAGGTGGGGTACTTCATCAAGTAAAGCAGGAGGCCGAGTAACTGAAAAAAAATGATGCCCAAAATACTTCCACATTTGAAGAAAAAGGAGTTTACCTATGTAGGAACAATTGAGATAACTGAATATTTGCAATTTGTCCGAAATAAATAAAAAATTAGAGACTTTTGGGTGGTAGAGTGAAGAAGGCAGACTTCTGGAATGAATGTGGATGTCACAGCTAGGGGAACAGTTCTACATGGTTACAAGGTCGGCCTGGACAAGGTCAAACGTGTGTGCAGAAGAAGTTTTCAGGAATGTGAAGTGATCCACTTGTTACGATCATGCAATGAGATAAAATAAATGGTTAACTTTTTTTTATTATTAATTGCATAGATCTGAATAAAGCTGACAGAACTAAAGGAAGAACATAACAGGATCAATTATATAAGAAATGATCTACTTTTAGCTGTGTGGGCAAGCTTGTACACACACGGGGCAATAAGAAAATTATTATATGAATATTCAGCACTTACAGGAACCAATCAACAGTAAGGAGAAGGCTGACATCCTCAACGGGAAAGCCTGCAGCGGTTAGGACCATCAGCATGGTGATGAGCCCGGCGCTGGGAACACTGGCTGCACCGATACTGGCCAGAGTAGCGGTCAGACTAAGGGTGGAAGGAGGGAGAAGGAACAGAGAGGAAAGGTAATCAGATTATTTTAGTCAATGCAGCTGGTTTGTTTACAGGAAACATCTCCAACCATGCCCAAACAACAACAAAAACCTGGCATAGATTTATCTTTTTAAGTAAATTCTTGAAGTATTATCAAATCAGGGATTTTACAGGTAACAATTCACAGGGGTGGGGGGATCCAAGATGTTCTAAAGGAGGAAGGTGTATGGCCTGGCATTGGGGGTGGAGGTCATTGAAGCTGACTGCCATGTAGAGGGATGTGGGGTCTTTCCTAGCAAAAAATGTAACATTTTAGACTTTTAATGGTGCATTCAAAGACATATTTAGACTATCCAGTAGGTCTATAATTTAGGTCTAAATTCAAGCTTGTACTATTTCCACTTTGGAATTTTGTGTGAGGTCAGAACATGAGGGGGGGGGGGGGCTACACCTCCCACACACCATCCACCACCTTCCCTGCATGAATAAAATCCTGACTCAGAGAACAAATAATTGCTTAAATTCTTTTCTTTGTTTTAATCGTCTAGTGTTCAACGCTGTATTGTTCCGAATACAAAGGGTAAAAAAGCTGCTTAAACATCTTTGCCACTTTAACAGTGTTAGCGACATGGCCAACTTTCTATAGCCTTTTGCTATATATACCAGTTAAAGTAATCCCTGTATTTCTACTAACGCACTGAATCACTCATATCTCACCAGTGAGTGAACAGATATTAGAACAGTTCAACGCACCTTATGAAATGATACTACCAGTACGAAAAAGTTACGGGTAAATGAAAATGCTGATTGAATTCCACTAACGATGATTGCAATGGTAATTGTTCATGGTTTCAAACAGTAGTTTGACAATCATTGTACTGAAACAATAGGCAGAATGAACAATGCCTATCGCAAGTAGGCCTGCAGAAGGAAAGGGGAGGGGAGGGCAGGGGAGGGGAGGGGAGAGGATGGTAGCTGAGAGGGGTGGATTAGAGTGGAGAACAGATGAGGAGGATTCAACTGCAAATTAATGAGAAGCAGGAGCTGACGAACCTCACAGTCAAGACTGTACCAAATGTCATAGTGAATCCATTCAGCTGACCGATGAATACTGATGCGACAGCCTCATAGAGGGCAGTACCATCCATGTTCACTGTCGCACCGATGGGAAGCACGAAACGACTGACACGTTTATCGATTCCGTTATTCTCCTCGAGGCATTTGAAGGTTACAGGTAAAGTGGCAGAGCTGTTGAAATTTGACAAAAAGGAAGAAAATTAAATCAGAAGAAAGAAGGGAACAGGGGGGGGGGATCTATAGAGACAGTAAGAAATGGAAAAAGAACAGAACAGTGGTGCGTTGTATTAGTCATAGTTGGAATTGCCTTAACTTTTTTTTTTATTAAAAAGCAACAAAATGTAAACCAAATGTATATATCACTGAACAATCACCTGCCATTTAAAAAAAGATATTTAAAGACCCGCAACACTGCTCTTGCTTGATATTTACTATTATTATTCTGTGTGTGTTTGTGGAGGGGGGCGGTGGGGGGCAGGTGGTGGAATCTGGCATGCATCGTCCTTATCATTCAGTTGCTTTTTTACATGGCATTATGGCCACCAGGTTGACTGCAAATTGTCCTATGTAATCAAATTCAGAATACTGTTAGTTTCAGTTTCAATACTAGGATTTCAACCTTCTCTGGGAGAAGTAGTTACGCACTGGCAAATATAATAACAGATTATTATTTCTGTTTTTTTTTGTCCATTCCACGTAACATCTGATGATTTTCTTCGGTCAACAGGCTCTGAAATATTGGTTTCATACGCAACAAGATGAAGCAAACCTTCATATGTAATAACAGTTACAGTACCTCATGCATTGAGCTATATTACCATTGAAGCACTTTGAGCAAGCAATGTTATTAGAATCCTCCCCCACCCCCCCCACCCCATTAATCTTAGAAATTATATTTAGTGAGTTTTTACAACCTTTTGTGCAATACATAATATTTTGTACAACACATAATATTTTGTACACTACATAATATTTTGTGTGAAACGTAATATATTTTGCAATATATATTATTGTGTACAATACATAATATTTTGTGCAATACATAGTAATATTTTGTACCATACATAGTATATTTTGCAGTACATATATGACTGTGTGCAATACATAATATTTTGTACAATACATTATATTTTGTGTCTGACAAATTTAATGTCATGCTTCTTTTATGTCTCACTTTAGTCGTCTAAAGTAACAGAGTTTTTTCCAGAGGCACTTAGTGGTGTTCCAAGGAGGGAGAATGTGAGAATTGTGGAGGGGGTAGGCAAATGCTTTCCAAACTACATTGATGAGTTGAGTTCATTATCTTAGCAACTATAAATGCATTTGGGGAGCCAGTGGAGTTGGGCTGAGGGGAAAATAACTAACATAAAAGTGCTTGACTATATATTACTAATTAATTCATCGATAGGGGAACTAGGTGAATCTAGAGAGAACAGAACTCACATACATGTTTAATAACCTAGCAGCTTCGTCTTTGGTTAGGGTGGAGGAGGGTTGGCTTTGCACAGGGGTAAGTGGAGGGGGAGGAGGAGGGGGAGGGGGAGGGGTAAGTAGAATGGGAGCATCAGAGTTAACTTACCTTGACGAAGTAGCTATGGCAGTTAACCAAGCTTGTAACATTCCCTGGAAGAATATAATTGGGTTTTGTCTGGTCAGAGCAAAGTAAATCAACATGAGTACCCCCAGATGAATTATAAGTCCTAAGATGACCGTCACCATATACATGGCCAGCTGGGCAAAGATCCGGTCTGGATCGTCCATTGCCAAGATTTTAGCGCAGATCAGACTCATTATTCCGATGGGTGAATACCTGGAAATCGGCAACAAAAAGACAAAACAAAAATCAAAAAACGTAAATTTGACCGACTGAACTTCACAGCGTTCTTCGTAAGAGCTGTTGAATGTTGAGCCGATACTTTATAGCAATTTTTCACGATTGGGGAAAAGACAATTTATTAATAATTAAACGCGAAACTCGCTTTTTTTTTGGCGACAGACTATTACTTTGTGGTCTATCTGGGATATGGGAGGCAGTATTGGACTAACATCCTCTTGGGTGGCCCTAAGGTACCATCTGCTTGTCTCCCCCTCCCCTCCCCTCCCCTTCATCATCTCCCTCTCCCTTTCCCTCTGCCTCTGCCCTCCCTCTCACTCTCACTCCCCTCCCCCTCTCTCCAACTGTCCTATTAAGTTTTGCAGGCACCATAAAAAAGGAGAAAGTTGATGTGGATCTTGACAATGGGATCCCCTTGACCTTGGCCGACCCTTGACCTTGGTAGGGGAGGATGGGGGTGGGGGGGTGGGGAGCACCTGATCTACCTTTTGCAATAATCCAGCACTGATGTGAGGACATATCACAATTGTGACTTACCACATGACGAGATCTACCATCTGCATAGTAAGTTCAGTAAGAACGCTGAAGAAATCGATCATTACTTGGCCCTGCCTGCCCATTCGACTCAGAAGGATACCAAACACAATGCAAAAAGTGATAAGCCCTGCGGTATACGGAAGAGAACGGGTATGAAAGCACGTTATTATATGTCTGGAACCACCCCCCCACCCACCACCCACCCCCTCACCCACCACCCACCCCTCACCCACCACCCCTCTACCACCTCCGCGCTACTTGATCCCTTGAATGTGCCAAACAGGTCATAGATTGATAAAAGAAGAAAGATAAAAAGCTATAAAGAAAGAAAAGGAAAATACTGTCAGGGACTGCAGATACGCAGGGTTTTTCCTATATATGCAATTATTATGTTTGAATTAACTATACAGTCTACTCTGTGGTTTCATGTATTAACAGAATGTCGTACTGCAGGTCTTCTTCGCATTAAAATGGCTTGTCGATTACAAGCGATTTAACCAGCTCTCAATCATATAACATTAATTGGAGCAACTTAAAGGCCAGAGATAACCAAAGATCTCAATGTGCCTAATCAATGAAACTGCACATACCTGATCATTACTGGCAGTTTGGTTAGCTGACGGGTTTTTTATTTTCTTTTATATATCTCTTTCTTTTTGTGGCGAGCAGAATTGAACCTTTTTGCTGGTTGGATTTTGGCCACAGGCCACTTTTCTAAAAATCGCTGCTATGGAAACAAATCATATTGATCCAAAGCTGCATGGAGTGAGTTAACTATGTCAAGAAGGAAGCAGCAAATAATTTGACATTTTAGTTTGACAATGTCTTTCTCTGCAGTGCCTTATGCGCGTTTTATGCGCGTTTTGTGAGTTACGATTCTCTAGCTATCATTCAAAGTCTCATTATGGCCCTGGGCATCTGCAAAATGGGATTGTCTCAAGGGATCGTCTCAAACTTGATAAACATGACTCACCTAGCACATTCATACTCCCTTTGTACCCCAACTTCCTGACTGATGTTATGGTCCCATTCTTTTCAACTTCTTCATAGTACGTTTGAGTCTAGACGGAAGAAAAATACAAGAATCATCAACACAATAATCCGCTTAATAATTTTTATGCAAATATGCATGAAGTTGGCATACTAGAAAAAAAAATTACTTTAAAATGTTGTACAAGGAAAGGAAGTAGGATTTTTTTTGTTTTTAATGAATTTCTGAAGATTTCTTTGTATATGCCTCAAAAGTCATGACAATTTTGGCAGAAGTATTAATTTCCAAAAATATTTGATTAGATATAGGTATCTTTTTTGGTGTATACAGCTGTTGTTCAAGTTTGTCTCCTGGTGTATAAAGGGAATGGAGACTCGCACACAAAGAAATGTCTGATGCCGGTAATCTGACCTATAGTTTCGAATGTGTTAGACACCACCATCGATCCCAGAAAATACAGACACAGCTTGCCACTGTCGGTAATTAGACACTAGTGTACAGTCAATACATACAGCTACGGTCAATACCCACAACACAGTGTACATAGCAGCGTGGACATCTCAGGTCTAGATAAAAGATAACAAGGTATCACGTTTCATTACCGTCTGCATTTTGTAGCGACAAGAAGAAAACGTCATTTGCCAGCAATGGAAAGTTAACTTTCTCAGAGCGCGGCACGCGGTTTGAGGCAAGTCTTCTATGCCTTTAAAGACTTTGACCATGTTTATAACTTTTAACTGTTGAAGACTTTGACCATGGTTTTTGCATATTCATAGGAGATAATGCACATCCATTTGAGGAAGAGTAAGTGCATGATTAGAAATGTTGTTCTTCTTTTTCATGAAGTGAAACAACTATTTACTTTGGCACAGGGCTGATGATTTCCAAACACTCCTGTAAGCTGACTTAAAAATAACTTTATACGGATCTCTCTACTATGATCAATAAAACTTGATCTTTGGGAACAAAGCCAAGATTGTTTTCTTCTTCTAGGCAATGGAAAAAGGATCAGATTGTGGGGAAGATAACCAGAAAGAACATTGTAGAGGGACTCTGTTAAAGCCTAAAGCTGTGGACTAAAATCTAATAAAAGGAAACACAACAACAAGGACATGACGAAAAAGGCATGTGAATATTGCAGGTAAATAGTCTGAAAGAATGTAATACACCAGAGCTAAAAGAAATAAAAAAAGAGAGGACCATTCCATTACAAATGAATGCCAGGGACATACTCAAACATAATCACATTATTAAGAAACATTGACATATTAAACAACCGTTGCTATGGAGATCAAAGAAATACAAAGATAATATAAAGTGTTAGAAATGGAAATATGTAAAAGAATAATCATACAGGGGACTTTTAATTAAAAATGGCAAATTCAAATTTAAAGGAAGTATAAATTAGTGAAGCAAATGGAACGAGGAAAAAAAATCATAATTTAATTGGTTATCAACCGGTTATTAACCGCAGTTTACTCCACCCGGTAAATTTGCTAAACACATGGACATTGATAACATTACGACTGCCATGCAAGTTGACACCCAAACTGTCAAGAAATGCTCATGAAGTTTATGTTATTTTTGATTATAAGTTTGGTGGCCATTTTACCATAATTTGCCACTATCAGTTTTGGTCTTTCAAGGACCTTTATTTCTTACAGATTCTGTAAATTTAAACATGCTATTAGAAAGTTCTCAGATCGAGGTAGGCCTACAATCCCCTTTCTCGTTTTCCTCCACATGTTACTCTGAGACTTCAAAGCCAAATGTTGGAAATATTAAAAGAATAAAATACCTCACTGCATGGAGGCAAAATGCTTTCACACTGGTCGTTAAAAATGCTTTAAAATTTTTTTTGAACATTAGTGACTTTTTCTTTGTTTTCTAGCATACTTTTGGGCCTAACACACCTTCCATGGTTATGACACAACAACAACACAAATTGATATCCCTCTGTGTTTTTTTCTATACATACCTGTTCAAAACAAGTTTGAACCAAGTTGTTGGGAAATACATTCCTGGTGAGAGAAAACAAGAGAACTTAAGTAAGAAAATACAAAACCAATTTAAGTCTGTACCATGCATATCCTTATTCTTACCACATCTCAATCAAATGCTACATTTGAACACTAATGCCTCTCTGGAGACCCTCTTTATGAGATGGGTCAGGGGTGGACTGGAGAATGATTTGCCCTCACATACCCCTCCCTCCCTCCCTCTCCCACACACTCATACCCCCACCCCCCCAACATTCTCTCATAAAGAGATATAATATTACCCCCCCTCCTCAAAAAAAAAATAACTGAATTAATTTGAAGCAAACAATTCCCGAGATGATTTGTCTTTCTGACAAGGTAAAAGCATTTCCCCTGCCCTACAACATGCACATTCATCAATGCTCTTCAGAGATGAGGGGAAAAAATTCAGGTATCACAACGACCTGCTTCACAATGCTGCCTGGTTTCTAGTCTAAATGACAAGAGTGCCATCTTTGTGTTGGTAATATTCACAATCGAGAAAGCTAAGATCAATTAATATATTACTCCCCAAATTTTTACCAGCTTTCCCTTAAAACTCTTTCTACCCAACAGTTTGACACCCTGTTACCCTGTTACCCTGACCTGGTTCCAGTCTAGAGACTATCAGGCCAGAACGAAATCACAGGCTGCAAAACAACACTGCAAGTGAGATCAAGGTTAAAAGTTTAATATGTCATGCACTTTCAGTCACGTCTCAAAGTTCAATTGCTTGATTGCTCACACCAGAGCAATTCCCAGCTGCACTTAATACTATCCACAAACGTTGCACAATATGGTATTGCCCTTCAGACATGACAATGCCCCTCTTCACTACACTTCCAAGCTCCCCACCCTGTCTGCTTCCCACCCCCCACACCTCTGCATCCCACCCCCTCCCCCAAACTCCTAAATGTCTTGGCACCCTTGATTCCATATCACAGTCGCGGCTATCACGCCAATATTTGTGATGCTTGAGTAAGCTCCACAGTTCAATTCCGCTAGTCAGAGCTTTTTGACAAATTGGACGCTCTCAGCTTCCTAAACCACAGAAGTTATTAGTTATGTAATTGTTACAACTCTGACAATGGTAAGGGACCCCATTTATTATATCCCGGGTAGAAAGCAGCATGGAGATAAGTACAACAGGATCACAGGTTTATGGTTTTATGCTACATCACTTACTGAATTAAACCCATGAAGAGCAAAAATGAACTTTAAAATAACAAAACACACCCGATGGCAATATGAGTAAACAGGCAGCCAAACAATTTGACTATTGTTCTGATATCGGAGGGGAATAATGGATGTCCTTCATGGAACAATAGAGGTGTTAAAATTTGCTTAATCTCTTTCATACGATGGTAGCTTCAAATATTTTTTGGCACAAGATATTAGGAACTAAGTAGTTTCACTTGGCTTATAAAATAAATGATTCACCACTTGGCTTGTGTTTACAAAACTAACTTTGAGACAAACGAATACATGTTTATGGGACTGTACCTGAAAGGAAGAAATAAGTTATGTTTATTTGTAGATGGAAGTCCTTCATACATCAATAGAGGTGGTAAATTTTGCTCAATTCCTTCATACCATAGTAGCTTCAATATTTTCGATATTATATTATTATTATTATTATTGTTTAGGGGGCACAGGATATTAGGAACTACTTTAGATTCTACTTTAGTTTCACTTGGCTTAAATATAAAGGATTCTCCACTTTGCTTGTGTTTAACAAAACTAACTTTGAGACGAACGAACACCTTGTTTTGGGACTGCTGTTATTCTTAAAACTATTGGTCGTGTGTCATAATCAACGAATCATAATTCTAGAAATTATTCAAATTATTATCATTCTATTTGTATTCATTTTCCTTAAAGTATTTCTTCTTGTGGCAAACGGATGTGATGGATCGATAATTATCCGCCAAAGTTAAAAAGATGACAGTGCAGAGAAAAAGATGTTTTTCACCGATGAAATGAGAACACACGTACTATAAGCGTTATTGTAAAAATTTGCAAGCAAATCCTTCATTCCGTTTTCAAGATAAATCACAGTCAAAATTGTCAAAGTTTGTATCGTAAAAGAAGTGAACTTGGAACAAACAGATGTGATGTCATAGTTGCACGCTTTGGGGGGGGGTGGGGGTGGAGAGGGGGGTTTATGTCCACTTACTTCAAATATTGTATCTTGCCAACCATAGAAATTTCATTTTGTAATAAAGGTTTTTTTTGGGGGGGGGGCCTGGACTATCCTTTAAATGATAAGAACAACTTCATCCTGGGAGGTAGGGATAAACAAATCAGCTTCAAATTAAAGTTATTGGTGAATTTAGATTCCTATGTGACATTCTAACCTTACCCAAGCACTGGATAACACCACTTTACCAAGAGAATTACTTGCTTTCATTAGGACACAGTTTAGTAGTCTGGGAGCTGAGGTGTTGAAATTTGTAAGCCCCCCCCACCCCCCTGAAGAAGGTGAAAGTTGAGATCTTTTAATCTCCATCATGCAGTTGCAACAGCTGCATGCCGTCTATGCTGTACTTTAAAGGGGGATTCCTGTGGCAGACAACTTAATGCTTATTTGTGGCTGAGAAAATTATTTTACGCTGAGTAGAAAACACCATCCCCGTAAATAACTTTTCAGAACTTCTAAAGTGGCTGATTAAATGTAACTTATTGTGACTGGCTATAAGCCCGGATTCTTCTCTGAATCTCATCACAGTTGGTTGTCTCTGATGTAATTATGCAAATGTCTCTTCA
Organism: Apostichopus japonicus; assembly: GCF_037975245.1. Lineage (NCBI taxonomy): Eukaryota > Metazoa > Echinodermata > Holothuroidea > Aspidochirotida > Stichopodidae > Apostichopus > Apostichopus japonicus. Next base: position 1,572,724 of record NC_092561.1, read on the forward strand.
AAAGCTTTACTGTCAAATTATATAATCTTTCTTGTGGATATATCCTGGAGACATAGCCGATAGATTTGGAACCTTTCATAGCTGTCAATGTGTCTCGATCTGTATTCACAATTTCATCGGAATGCCACTTTCTTGTAGAAATATTATTCTCCACTGTGAATAAGTGAGTTAAGCATTTACAAAGATAACCAAACCATTTCCAACTGAATTGCAGTGATGACATCATTAACTTACTGTTGCCAGATGCCAAAAAAATCACTAAATTTGAAAAACTCATATCTTCACAGGGGTTTAGGCAGCCAGCTGTCCAGCCATCTTTTGTATGGCTGGTTTTGTGAAATGACAGCCTATTTTCCGTGCACGGCTTGCAAAATATATATGAAGCCGTGCAAAGTTTTCTCAAGTTCGACATCCCTAATTTCGCCAATCAAATCTCAGATTGACTAAACTAAACAGCTTGCATTTTACCCTCCCATGCCTCAATAAACAAAGTTTCTAAGGTGGCGTTGCCCCATAACCCCCACAAGGACCCCAGTTGTGGGCCCCTTCACCCCATCGTGAGGTTTTGACCTATAGATGCACACAATTACTATTATTGTTTTATTAAGAAATAAAACTTCAGCCACCGGAATTTCAAGTAGAGGAGCATGCTGGTCCGCGTAGAATGCAGTGGAGAATTTCAACCAAATTTATTTCAACTGCCCTGGTTACCATGGAAGCGTAAAAATTGACTAAAACCATCCGTTATCTTGAAATTAAAGTCACAGACTGTCAGTGTACAGCTAATCGTGGGGTACACGATTACCTATCGCAGTTTATTTCATGACTACATAATGATAAGATGTGTCCAATTAATACAAGCCCAGCCCATCTGTGCCATCCATATTTTTTTTTTCATGATAAAATTATATCCGAGATTCAAGATGGAAGACTAAATTTCCAATAGAGGGTGATGGAGGGTCGTTCATTGTCTTGTCGTGGAGAGGTTACGTGTATGGTGCTATTAAGAGGTCGCCAGTTCATTCTAGACACAGAAGAGCAGATAGTGCTGATGTCATGAGGAGATAGGTAAGTGATTTAGTGAAGTACATATACTTTAAACTGGCTTTCTTTCTAAATACCTGATCAGATCCAAGAAAGTGTCAAGGGTCGAGAGTTTGCTTTGCTGGTCTCCATCTCCGAGAGTCTCCTTGCTTGCGTGTTTTCCTGGTTGGATGGTCATGACTAGGAACATACCAATGCAGACAGCGATAAACGTCGTGGAGAAATAGTAGAGCATCGCCCTCAAACCGAGCTTCCCGCTAGATTTGGCATCGAGTCCGGTCAATCCTGCATGGGGAAGGGAAAAAAAAAAACTTTTGGAGTCAAAATTTAAAATTCTCGTTCAGTATACGAGATAATATCGTTGCATCTATGAAGTAAAATAATGTAAGTTGCACGATTGTTAACAGACCTGGGAATAACATGACAATTAATGGTTGGGTTGTTATTTTCAGATTTTTTTGTTCTTAACGTACTGTTTAATTTTCGTTTATGTGTTTTCTTAACTTTTTATTCTTTTGGTTTCTCTGTCTTTTGATTTATTTGATTTTTTTTTTAGGTTTTGTGAAGTGCCTCTAGGCCTTTTGGTATTTGGCGCTATATTATAAGAACTTATTTCGTATTATTATTATTTTTATTATTATTATTATTACATGCTACTGCACTTTCATCTTATTTTTGTGCCTTCATTGCCAGGAACAGGAAAAAACTGAAGAGCAATACTTATTAAATTGTTGCACTCCTACCAGGCCTCTGTCAATTTACCCACAATAAATGACTATCACGTACACAAATTTAGTTAAACATACACATACAGAAAAACCAAATGATCTTTCTTTCCGAAAAGGAAAGAAGTCACAAAAACAGACATTAACACACTACGCTTCATTACTAACGCAGACACAATTTTGAGCTGGCGACTAACAAATATGTCAGAGGTCAAAATAATATTCGTCAGGGATCAGGAAGGGAACTTGGTGAAACGTTAGTGCATTCACTTTTAACAGGGAGTTGTAGCCACTCATGTACTTTTAAAGACAACACTATTACACAAGATTTACAAACACAAGATTTTACAGCTTTTTACTTCCGATTACTTGTTTTAGAGCAGCTAATAAGTGGATTTTCATGCTATTAAAGTGTTCATTAGCTAAAGGTTACATCCAAAAACCCGCCGTTTGTACAGAACGGCAGGGTTTTTTTTTCCAGTTGGTCAACTGAGTGATCAGTCCCATCTTTTCGCACCAAATGCAACTATTGACACAGCTAGTAGCCAAATCACTATCAGATCAAGGCAGACATGGCAAGGTGTGAACAAATCAACTCTTCCAAACTAACTAGTCTGCTTGCAGAAGAGATAAAGTTTCAGTAAGATGAGGTCAAGAGAGCTGAAAAATGCAACCTATGGTTAATGGACTAATTCTCGTCATGTTGATCAATATTTTCAGTGCTGATTGATACTAAAATCCCATAAAAATGTAGAATTTGTTTATAAAATAGTCATACACTCTACATGAAAGAAATGTTTGATTATTTATACAAAAATCATGGATTACGATCAAGTACGTTATCTCTTTCTGAATGGTGGAAACTTTTTGGGTGGTAGAATCGAAAAGAGGTGTAAGCTAGATGGCAGTGCCCGGGGAGCGAGGGTGCAATGTTTAAACATTCCGATGTGTAGTTAGGTAGATGGGAAATGGCATATGTGGAGTGGGAGACAGGCATAGGCATAGGAGCCCAAGTTGATTTGAGGGGGCTGTAACGATTTCCCCGAAAATATTTCCAACATTTTTCACGCGCTCTGCGCGCCTTCAACATGTTCATGTGCATATCATGTAGGCATCGGTTATTACATTGCTTGCCAATTTACATACAATCATTTGCCGTGTTATTACCCTTCCATTTTGGTTATAATTATTGGGAAAGTCGTTACAATAAAATGATCATAATAATATCAGTTTAACCATTGAAAAACACATGGCAAATGATTTTTCTTTCAGTAGGTGCCCGAAAAATTCTCAGCATATTGCCTGAATTTTGACAAAATTTTTTGGTTGGGGGGGCTGCAGCCCCCCCTCAGCCCCCCGCCTCCTACGCCTATGGAGACAGGTAAGAGAGGAGCCAAGTAAATCAAAGATTTAATAGGTAATTACAGAGGAATTAAATTGAGAAGTACACTATTTGTACCTTGCTATAGTATACTACCAGTATATATATATATATATATATATATATATATATATATATATATATATAGTGCCCTATATAACCAATACTGGATATTATACACACACTTCAGGCCTTTAGAAGCTAACAGCTTGGATTTCCATGAACGGTCAAATCACACATATTACAATGCCAGAATAACACTACAAATCTCAGAGATAGAATTATCCTCCCACATTTCCTATTTTGCTCACATGCCGGTATATATTGTATATGTTTAATCCTAGTAAAGGATCTAGTACTTCTATATATGGTTGCCAAACTCTCTTATAGATTTCCTGTATTGTTTTCCCAGACTACCTGAAACAGGTTCAGGAGCAATAGTTATTTGAATAAATAAAGTTAAAATCCAAACAGGAAACTCGTGCATAGCCTAGATGAGTTAATTGGGTATTATTAGTATATAGTCATTTGAAACAGTGATATTAGGGTAGGAGACAGTATAGGTTGATAACAACCAAACTAAGAATTACAAAAGCAAAATGGCAACATAGATACATATTTACAAATATAACCAAACATATGTAGTACTTAGTTCATTATTAATGTCCCTAACAATATTTAATAATAGTCCTACTTTCTGCATATAAAAATGCATACTCCCAATTAAGATCTATAGTATATATATATTTCAGTGTTTACATGCATATAACATTGTTCCTGTCAACACCCACTGTCTAATTATATTCATGTAGGTTGGCTAGAATATCAAACCCTACTACAAATAGCACAGTAATCTTACGGACACAAAGACCATCAATTAAACTACTTTAATGTCCTCCACACTCAGCGAATCACAGTTTCAAGTTTGACCAAAGCTGCTGCTTTTTGCATTTGTGTCCCATTTGCATTGCATGTTGCTGTTTTGTGATATAGCCCACAAAAATGGCAATCCATTTGACAAAACAGACTGACAATCTGACCAAAAGGCAGATTTTACGACAAATATCTGCATAATTATTAATAACACAAAGTCTGGCACCAAAACTAACAACTAGGACAGCATTTCAGGACATAAAGTACATCAACTTTAATATCATACAGATGCATTAGATATTACTCACTTGAATGCATAAACAGGCATCTATCCTAATAGCCTAAGCCATCTCTCTGGGTTACTGACAATAATAACCTAAATCATAATAATAATCATGATAAGACTGTGGATTTATATAGTGCCAACTCAGAGACAAGAAGAAGCTGCTTCTAGGCGCTTAACGAAACAAGTCAATATAGCAATCAAAAGAACAACAGACAACGGGAAAATCGGAGAGGACCCTAACATGGTCCCCATAGCACAGCCACTGGTACCACAGCCTGTGTATTAAACTAACATACAGCACAAAACAATTCAAGGCTAATTATGTCTTTTTCGCGCTAAAAGCCTCCACAAAAAATCTTGACAATTATCATTCATAGAGGTATTGAAAACACGCCTGTAAACTTATATCAATCAAACAAACAGTTTTACATCCTTGCAGGGTGTTCAAGTATACACAATAATATTATAACAGTACAATATACTGTAGACTGCCTGCAAGCAACTCCACTGTTGGATGTGTGAATAAACTCCAGATTATATGGCAATTTGATTCAAAGGTTGTTATCATGGGTAACGCACTGAATGTATGTTGCCAGTTAATATTTTCCTATATAACAATATACAATGGAGGCTATATTTATCCACCTTAGGGAGTAGGTTTACAGTTACATTCACTGCCAATGCAACAATCGCTGGATAAAATTATACTTTTAATCCAACTAGCTATATTTGAAGGGACACCCACTGGCATTGTAATGCACCATAATATAATACAAAAGAAATGCCTGGATGTTCTTGACCTTATGATCTGTCAGGTACAATGAATGTGGTTATGGAGGCTTTAAAGTGTGGAAGGGTGGGACATGTTCCGCCCCCGCCCCGCCCCCTCCAACCTCCTCCGTCAACATTTCATTTTGGGATATAGGAGACAGGAGATTTGGTATTAATCTTGGCCATTATTTGGAGCGAGCTGGAGTGCTTTTACAGAAACAGTTACAATTACACTATTAAACATTAAGGAGAGGCCAGATGAAGAAGAAACAGCTTTAATTTGGACTAAAAGCCGACAGAAGTCGAATTTCTAATAGACAGACAGAGCGAGTTGCAATGAACAGGACTGAATTTGCAGAGAGAACCATCTCTGTAGGATGGCAGTCGAGAGAACGATCGCCGTAGGATCGCAGTCGAGAGAGTGATTGCCGTAGGATCGCAGTCAAGAGAATGATCTCTGTAGGATCGCAGTCAAGAGAACCATCTCCGTAGGATCCCAGTCGTGAGAATGATCTCCGTAGGTTGGCAGTCAAGAGAATGATCTCCGTAGGATCGCAGTGAAGAGAATGATCGCCGTAGGATCGCAGTCGAGAGAACAATCGCCGTAGGATCGCAGTCAAGGGAATGATCTCTGTAGGATCGCAGTGAAGAGAATGATCGCCGTAGGATCGCAGTCGAGAGAAAGATCTCTGTAGGATCGCAGTCGAGAGAACGATCGCCGTAAGATCACAGTGGAGAGAACGATCGTCATAGGATCACGGTTGAGTATTTGGATATTAAGTATATCAACTAGTGACCATTAATTGACTGTCTAGCCTATTTGTCTAATGACTTATGGAATAAGATAAAACAATTGAATATAATTCAAACTTGGAAGACCTGAGAGCATTAGACATCATAATGCTGTGATGTTATCACACATAATTATCTCTTTGTTTTAGTACACATGAGTTTGTCTGTTAAAGTTTCAGATACTGCTGTGATAAAGTGGTCCAGTTATAGCCAGAATTTATGGAAGGAACCATAAACTTAGATCGTTAACAAGAAAAAAACATATCTAACTCTGCAATAATATATTAACTGTTTATCATTACATATTTACCTTTGTTTGTTGTCTCTATTTACTGTTTCAGGGAATCAAAGGTAATGCAAGATGGAGAGATAGATTATTGGTAGATAGATAGATTAGTGCCACAGATTATATCGATTCTGCATTGTTTTCCCCCTTTGATGTGCAAACTAATCCCTAACTCTGCCATGCTCTTACTATTATGTAGTAATTTTGTTTTTTCATTTTTCATTTTCTTCTTTTTTGTCAAATATATGGTCATTCATAAATAAATCAAGATTCCATTCAGTTCTCAGTGTTTCTCTGTCCAGACATCACTACTTTTTTTATTTTATTTTTTTTAATATTATTTTGGTGCTTAAATCACAAGAGACTTAAATTAAGCAAAATTAAAATTTTGACCTCTACAGGTCATTATTATAATATTTCAATGTCGATTATTAATTATTGATAATCGATTATTAATAAATCATTATCTATTATTTATTAGTGATTATTATTTATTATCGATTAGTAAAACCTGTTTATCTAAATCACCAAAAGCGGCTGAAAAACTTATAAAATAAAATTTAAAAAAATTAATATATATCAAATTAATACTGCAATGCACATGAAAGTATCTGGTTTTCTTTCTGTTTTGTGTCTTTCTGAAGGAAAGATTTATCCTTGTCAGCTATGACATCATTCAGTTCTTTGTTTAAGTCTTCCGTCAGATATTTTCTTAAAATTTGGTATTAAACCAGTAAACAATAATCAATCAATAATCACGCATGAAAGATCACCCAAATATAAAAAAAAAATTGACTTGATTTTTCATTACTTCAATTTTTTTTTTTTTTTGTTAACGGAAAACTTGTTTAGCTATTAAACCTGATGGACTCACATTGAAAACTGGAACTTTAATATCAATATTAAGTGACATCCAATTATTAATTTGAAATTTGATCAAAAAGTCAACTACAAACAGTGGCTAAAAGTCAGTTCATAGCACTGCACTGCAACCCCCTATCGTAACGAACTTATCAGTGAAAATATCTACTGTAGAGACAGGAAAAGGAAGCAGACAATTTAAGCAGATTCCAAGATTACTAATGCTTGGACAATAAGTAGACACAATTTGACAGAATGTTAGACCTGAATATTAAACAATTCCACTGGCATTGCTTGAAGACAGATCTGCGGAAGTTTAAAATCGACATCACTGCAACAGTCCTGCACAGTGGCGTGGGAAGGTACTTTTGAGTGGGGGGCTGAATACTGATGGCCGGCCTGGGGGAGCGGTCTAAGTAGAGGGGGTGTCTCCCTCCCCTTTGGATTTTTTTTGCATTTCCAGGTGGCCTCAGATGCAAACCCCCCGGTTCCTACGCCCTTGGTCCTGCATTAGACTTGCATTTCAGTCACTTTTATTATTTTCACTTTGCCGAGAGAGAGAGAGAAGGGGAGGGAGCTGTGGAGGGGGGAGGGGGGGGAAGAGAATACATCAAGTTTACCTGTTATCAAGCTTGAAATGATCAAAGGCAGGATCAACATTTTCAAAATTCGCATCAGTATTTCTCCGGGGAAACCCAGGACGACGATGGTCGTAGCCGAGGGTTCTGCCAGCCGCAGGAGGAGACCAAACAAGATCCCCAACACCACGCTGATTACGGTCATAATAAGCAGAATATTTGCCATAAACCAGACTTTAAATCGACCCGACCTCGAATACACCTCCACGTTGTCTGTACTCTTGGTTTGTCCGTCCATATTTGAACTCTAGGGATTTTTGACGAGTCTAGATGGAAGCGTTTTCTTATGCCGCAGGCGTCTTGCGATGAGCTCTTCTAAGATGCTTTAAGGCTAAAGGAGGAAAAGAGAGAGGAAAAAAATTATAGAAATATTAAAAAAAACAACCAAAACAGAGAGAGTAACGGGATAATAGCAGTCAGAGGTATCGAAGACCTACAGTGTTACGAACTTCAGTCTGATTTTGTGTTTCAATACATTGTGTTACACTCCAAATTAGCTGTGTATTTATATCTATATATATTAAAACCTCAAACTTTGGTTATTTACACATGAAGTCATTGAGTGGTCACAAACTGAGTATCACCACTGTTCAGATTGCCAATTATAACTATCTCAGCTAGATTGCAATAGACTTTAAAATACAAGAGTTTTTATTTGTTTTGATTATTGCAGGGGGGGCGGGGGTCATAATGCTATTAATGGGTATTTGACTTGTTAACTGTCAACTATTAAAAAGCTTCCATCAGGCAAACCAAATTAGCTTAATGATTTAATCAATAAGTCAACAAGGTAACAATATTGATTTTGATACTCCATGAAAGACCTTCAATTAGTTTGACTTATTGAAAATGTAAGTTCGCAGTCTGTTATGCAGGGACATAAAATTCAGCAAATTTGTTCGTAATGTTGCGGTAATATTGATACCTAAACATTACTAACTTTTGAAAATGCAGGGAGATCAGGATTGTGCTTTCTCCAGGGAGGGGGGGGGGGAGGGGGTGAGGGTATAACACAAGCAAATTAGGTCACAACTTCTTATCTAGTCATGGTAGTGTGGCATGCCGATCCTTTAGATTTACGTTCGTTTTGTGTTTAAATAGGGAATATCTGGGGTCATATGATTCCAGAGCATACACACAGGCATCATGATTGCCATTGCCACGACATGATAACAGGATTGTTGGGTCTGATCTAGAGTACATATGAGCACCATGAATTTGATCCCCCCCAATGGTATCAGAATGCCCCCCTGCCCCCTGTGTTCTCAAGGCGCTGGTTAGTTGGTCACCGTAAAGGAACCATATAGGGTTAATTACAAATCCCTTGATTTAACTATTCGTGGGAAGGGAAATGGAATCTGATCAAACGACAACTGTGAACTCCAGAGAATCTGACAGTTTGGTCATCTCTGGAGCAATATCAAACTGGTCCTCCTGATGCTAGTTCTTACATTCGCAACAATGAGGTCGTAAGGGGGAAGGTTGAGGGGAATGCATTTCATCGATAGCGCTATCTGAAAGCCCCTGCATTTGACATTTTCCCAGCACTGCATGCTTGACTAGCTGTTGTCCATGGCACTGATAAGCCATACTGATTACCAGCCAAGCTGCATGGTACTGGCGTACTAATGTGGCATGCATAAGCAGCTTGGCAGTGCCAGCTGGTCATATTTTGGGAGATACAAGTGCTGCTAATGGTCAGGAATTGAAAGTATTTAGTTTTTAAAAGGTGCTGTGTAATTCCTACTACCACATTGCACTCTGGAGCAAGGATTAATTGAACACAGATTTTTGTAACCAAACACAGGCACAGTCTAAAACTGTAGTCATTGCAATACACCTGCTTCGATGCATTGTTTAACACATAGCTAATAAAAACTAGGTTCAACAAATGAAATATGTACCTGTGGATTAGTATACGCCAGTATGTATGCCTAAAGAGGCAGGTGGGGAGGGGAGGGGGGAAGAGAGTCAGCGGAGGATATATCCCTTGTCCCTTTGATCAATTAAGGAATGTGTCAAGAATAATGTATTCTAATATTTGTAATATACTAAATGAAAACTTGAAAGATTACAAAGAAGGTGGCCAGGTAACTAATTGTCCCTAAGACCCTGACCTAGCTGTCAGGTATCCTTGTCAGTGTATCGATCACCCTCCAATAATTAAGAGAGAACAGCTTGATAGTTCACTAGCAATATAGAATGATACATATCCATATTTGGACACGTTTCTATGATAAATATGTCTCTAATATGATTTCTACCTTGGTTAACAGGAAAATGACCAAAGACATAACTTCCTTTGAGATCGTGTTTTTAACCTTCGTTGAAAATGCTTGTTTTGTCCACATTTCTTTTATTAAACCATTTACCCAGGGATGTTTTTTAGTTCCAAAGTTATTTTTCAATGTCAGAAACACAATCTGATCACGATTCAACATTTTGGCCGTCTTTTCTGAACAAATAACGAAAAATGTATGTGAAGAGCATGTTTGTCATTGGGCATAATTGACATAGGGCAGTCATGTGTTTTTCTTAGTTCAATGACAAAGTTGATTCTGTGGTTTCGTAACTGATGGTTAAAACTCATTAGCATACATGTGTTTGAAAATACTATTTGAACCTGTCACACTCAGGATGTATCGAACAGAATTTTGTAGATTTTCGAAAATCATTTTACAATTCAAGAGAAAGCCTTTCGCTTAATTTATTCCAAAGTAAATCCACTCTGAAAATTTTCTGGCACCCAGACACTTTCTTATCAGCAATAAACAGTTACATGCAGATCATTGTTGTTGTTACCCATAACACAACATGCTGCTAAAAAAAAATGCAACGCCCACGCAAGTTTAGCAAAGCCCTTAAGCTGTACATAAGCATGCAAATTAGATCCAGTGTTTTTGCCAAAATATACCCTTCAATTGGGATATATAGATCTATAGCTGTGATACACACTGTGTCATAATCTAGAAGCATTGACAAGCCATCTATATATATCCATATAATCATCAAGTCCACTGAACTTCACAAACACTCTGTTTTCTTTTTTTAACTGGTACTAGTTGCTCCATAAAAACAGCCAATCATATTGTTCTACACTGTGGCTTTCATAGTCAACCACAAGCACATATGCTTGAAAGCGACACAGCCCCGTTAAAATTATCATGTGGGGCTCTCAAATCATCATCGAAACTGGATTAACTCCTATTCCAACGACAATCAGCCTCCCTGCGAGTATTGCGTGACAATTACCTCGTTCTCTGATAACGTGAGAACAGGATATAAGCGAGCCAAGATTATAGCGTGACACAGCTGCAGCAGGCCGGACTCGGGTCATCTAGGATATTACATCGCCGGGGATTTCTTGACCATCTCTCACTCAAGGGTGGTGTAGATAGATTTTAAAAGTTACATGCATCCTCCTGCTTAGTCCCGCCTCTGCCTCCACGGTATCATAGATGATTAAAATTATCAATGCAGAAAGCTCTACCTCGTCCTCTACAGCTGATGAGATCTTTTGAGATGGAAAGGGCTTTGGCCTCTAGAAAATTTAAGGAGGACATTTTATGCTAACAGGATGGATACCTTCGAGATCACTTCATGAACTGTGTAAAGTGCTGGCATATTGTGTTTGGCATAAAATGCAATCGGCAGTAAGTTACATGTTTAGCCTCCTGTTTGGCTCGATTTCCACTCTAAAATTACATCAAGAATTGCATAAATGTGCGTGTCTGGAGAGCAGATGAAACTTAACTGATGAACTGACAGGGAAATCCACAACAGGATGTCTAAACAATCATCCTCAAAGAAGTAGTTGAATGTATTATTAGGTTTGGCACAAAACTTCAATCAACAATCAACAATGTACTTTTTACATATCTCCTGTTTGGCTGGCCCTCTCCTCTGCACGAAGTCGGTTAATTAACAAAGTTTGTTATCTGTCCGCCCCACTTTCATTTTGTTGTTTTTGATTTTCAAAGATACATCCTTTAGATGAGGTATGATGTTAACACAAAGGCCGAGTAAACTGCTGTATGCTCATTCATAAACAGGAAACTTTGTCGAAATGTTGTTGCTTGCTGACAATGTGCGTGCTAGCTGCAATCAGTTCAAATCTAAATATGACACACTTATATGAGTACTATAAATTCAGGCGCGTAGCCAAGGGGGGGCGAAGGGGGCAGCTGTCCCCCCCTTGAGCATATTTTTTAAATGTTTTTTATGATATTGCTAGCATTTTCAAAAGAGAAAATGCTAAGATGCAACTTACAAGGCCTGGGAAGTGCCATTTCCAGCGATCTAGGAGGCATTTTCATCCAAAATTTTCTTGTACGCGCCAACTATGGTGGCGCTACGCTTTGATAGTTTGCAATGCCGAATCTACAGTTTCGCCCCTCCCTTGGCAAATTCCTGGCTACGCGCCTGTATAAATTGCAAAGAAAAAGGACATTTGACTTCTACAATTTCATGAGTGCCCCCCACCCCCCCCCCCCAAGAAAAAACAACAACATAGGACAAAGTTAGTAGAAGCCAGCAGCGTGTTACAGTATTTGAAATCATATCACTCCTGCGTGAAATATTTATATTTATTCTGTAAATTAATATGGCTAGTTGTAAAATGATACCTCAGTATGGGTAGAAAATGTAATATGAGAGAACACAGTCTCCAAGACATGGCTGTTGCAAAAAGAAGGCACATCTACAGTCAGTTAATAAGGGGTTAATCAACGGTCTAGCGTGCGTTACACACAGGAGTAATGCACGATCGGGGGATAATGCAAGCGATGCACGAGGGCGGAGCCCGAGTGCATCCAGCGATAGCATTAACACCCGGAGTGCATTAATCATGTGAGTAACGCACGCTAGACCGTTGATTCACCCTGTTCATTCATACACTACCATTTGTGTGGGGGAAAAAATCATAAAACAAAACATTTTTGGTTACATATAACCAAAGATTTATTAAAGTGATGCCCCGTAATTTTACCGTGCGTTACTCACAGGATTAACCACGGTCAGCTGACCTGAATGGACCAATAGGATTTAGGAATCTTTACTAAGTATGAATGAACTGTTGTTTAAATAGATCTCTAGCTTTATGGCCCATGATATCACTTTTCATTCTAGAAATGCAACCTATATCTTTAATTCTAATGTATAGATGTGTCCAAGGCCTGGTTCCAGATCACCTAATACTGATAATACTATTCTACTGAGATGATAGCCATTCTTACAGAACTAGATCTAGCTGCTCCAGTAATGTTTTACTTGCTCCTGTTAGATCTGGGAATGGTAAAAGGTCCTTTAAAGTTTACTGGAGGCAGGTCGTGGAACAGTCTTCCCCCAAAATTTGAAATGCTTGCCATATGTTAATATTTTTAAAAGCAATATGAAAAACTTATATATTTAGTTTAGATGTCTGATATTTGTTTGTCTATCTTTTTTGCGCTTTTGGATGTTTACTGTTATTCAACTGCATAATATCGTATGTGTATTTTGTATTGAGGGCTCCTATGGAAAGCAATGCTCTGCACTGAGCAGGACTACCCTCTTTAAAGATGACCATCATAAAAAATAATAAAAAAAATTCTGACCTTACAAAGAAAAAAGCAGGTATTGAAGCGTTAAAAATTAAAGACGTGAAAAGGCAAAAGGCAGAAAATGCATCAAGAACATATAAAGGGGAGATCTGGGTTTAATTTATTATATATGGCATCATAAAATGCTGTGCAAATAGTTAAAATATGTATATATATATTTTAGATCCTCCTGCAAGCAGGAACTCGCGAAGAAGCCTCATTGGCTTATCAAAGCCGCAAGCTGACCGAAGTCAGTCTCTTACATTCATATTTAACGTCTATGATTTATATGAATTGTTAATTTTCAACAACTCTGTAACTGGACGACGTACATTACCTGGGAGTGACTCGAACCGGAGACCTTATGATTACTCCATAAATCCAATTAAATATTACTCCGTAAATCCAAGATGCTCAGCTTTTGTCAAAATTCTTAAACTGTTTTGATTTTAACCTTTGAGGAAATAGTCCTCACTTAGACATTCAGTCATCTTTGTGTGTTCCTTAAAAATGTCTGAGACCAATTTGGAGAGTAAAAGACCTCAAGGAAAATATTTTTTGAAAACTTCTAGCAATTATAGCCTGCTATAATTTGGGGGCCTATACTGACTACCGTTACTTATTACTTGGAGGGTTAGTGCTGGTTCAAATCTCATTCTATGAACTTAGTTTTACTCTTTTCAAATATTGCTCTTGGTTCACCTGTCTTTTAACTTTCTGTTGTTGATTTACTTTCAAAACCAACGCAAAGAAAAATCTTAGGAACTGGACACCCCGGCATCAAAGCTGCTACAGAAATAATTAGTACCACACTTGTAGAATTCAAATCAAAGGATGAGAAGTTTTCCAACAGCGAGGAGCAGCACCAAGAATAAACTGTCGGATAGTCTCCTTCGTCCCATACTCATGTCCCTTTTGCTTTAGTTGTTATAAAACTTACTGGTTTATATATTTACGAGTGACCCACTTACCTGTCGCGAAAATTTTTCTAACTCCGAAAAACACAGTGAGACACTTTGTGGGTAGAAAAATGAAGGAAGGCCATTAGGGCCAGTGAGGGTGTACAGTGTTAAAAGATTACCAGGGCATTCTAGACACGGTAGAATGCGGTGCTTAGTTTGTGGGGAGACAGGTAAGTGGGGAACGAAGTAAATATATACGTACATGGTGTATTAGGTTTATGCGACTATAAACCTAAACACGGCGCGTAGCCAGGAATTTGCTAAGGGAGGGGCGAAACTGTAGATTTGGCATTGCAAACTATCTAAGCGTAGCGCCAACATGGTTGGCGCGAAGTGTACAAGAAAATTTTGGCTGAAAATGCCTCCCAGATCGCTGGAAATGGCACTTCCCAGGCCTTGTAAGTTGCATCTTAGCATTTTCTCTTTTGAAAATACTAGCGATATCATTAAAACATTAAAAAAAAATTTTTTAAATATGCTCAAGGGGGGGGCGGCTGCCCCCTTTGCCCCCCCCCTTGGATACGCGCCTGAACCCAACCAACTTGGCCACTTACAAATTATCCGATTGAACAATTGGTATATTATTAACCTTACATCAGAGTTAGACCTAAATTTTTCGCAATTAAAAGTTGCAGAAATATTCAAAAGAATACTTTTTCTGGAGCTTCTGGAACTTCGACTTTTCTCTCAGAGTGGTTGAAAGGGTAAGCAATTAAATGTCTCAAGGGGAATAACTACAGTACCGGTATTAAATGTATGTTGTAATTTTACCATGGCTGACCATAATTTGAATTTTTAGCATATTTTAGAGGGGGTGAGGGGGGGGAATAACCGATGACCTTTAAAGAGTTGTACGACCGACCGGAAATTACTCCTAAAACCTTGCACGCAATCATTTCTATCATAAGGATTACCATTTTTATTTTGTCTTTTATCCTTCAGCTTAAATTTATGACTGATGTGAAATTGAAACCCCGAGTTATGTTTATGGATCCTACACATAAGGATTTACGAAAAGAGTAAAGACTATTTATGAATAGAGAAAAGAAAAGAGTATTTATGAATAGAGAAAAATACTATTTATGGAAAGAATATTCATGGGAAACTTATCACTCAAACAATTTCACTTTTGAATGTGTCAAAAGGTTTAAATCCCAAGGACAAATGACTCAGTATCCATCCCATGGTCATTACTTAGAATTGAAAGTAATAGCACCCAAACTTTTCTGAAATTTTATATTAGATGTAAGAGTTACTGGTAGACACTTTTCACGAAGATCTGTAAATCAAGGGCATAGAAGCATGAAACTAAAACTTGTATTAAAGCCACTCACTTGCATGTGACCTAGGCAGAACTAAAGACTGTCGTTTAGTTTTGGATATCAAATGGTTTTGTCTTGAACCAGCAAATGTATGCATGATTTAAGCCTGTAACAGTAGAGAGATAATCTGTGACCATTTGCTATCACTATTACAGCAATAGAAGAGCTTTCAAAACATTCAGAAATGTTATCTAAATGAAAACAGACACAAAAGATTTATATCAGAATTGTCTCACATTTCCTGTTTCATCATGTTTTCCTGTTTCATTTTCTCTCTTTTGCTTCCACCACCTTTAAGGGCATTGAAGACTCGCCCCAAACCTCGTGATGCCATATGAATAAAGTTATCTTTCTGTTTCTTGCAAGTGACGTTTTGTTCGTGTCGCTACAAAATGCAGACAGCAATGAAACGTGATACCTTGTTATCTTTAGCTGGACCTAAGATGTCCATCGTTTACACTGTGCTGTGTGTATTGATCGCAGCTGTATGTACCGACTGTACACACGTGTCTAATTACCGAGGGTAGCAAGTTGTGTGTGTATTTTCTGGGATCGATGGTGGTGTCTGACACTTCTGTTACACCTCACTCGAAACTAGGTCAGATTACCGGCATTAGGCGTTTCTTTTTGCACAAGTTTTCACACCCTTTAATTGTTCAACTTTCTGGTATCCATCATGTGAACTGTAAAATTTCGTCTACATCCCCCCCCCCCAAAGACTTAAATTTGCATTTACATGAGAAACTAGATTGAATTGAACTGAATGTTGGTGATACCACAGCATTACTCATATACAAGCCAGTGGGGGGGTTGCACGAAGGCGCCTTTTCCCCCCAGACTTTCCCCTTGCCCCTCCCCCCAGTTGCTCCCTCAATCAGATCTGCTACTTATCCAAACAGGCTAATCATTTTTATCAGTAACAACTTCCAATGCAAATTATGCATTAATGTGAAAAATATTCAAATGATAGCACCACTTGGGTCTGCCATCTTGAAAAATGCCCTAAGGGGAGGGAACCCCTCCCCTTAGAGTTAGACCCACCCCCATATCACTGTTATCTCCCCTCCCCCAATAAACAATGTTCTTCGTCCCCTAGTTGCCCCCACCCCATCCGCCCCCGGATTGCCTACCCAGTGCTGCCACTGTTACATGCCCAACTGGCCGTCTAACTATTCTGGACTTTTCTGTTACTTTTTTTTTCCTTTCTCTCTCTCTCTCTCTCTCTCATTTGAAAGGTCAAAGGTTAGATGACATTTACAAGCTGTTGAAACAATGTATTATCACTGCAACCATACAGCTGGAAAATTGATTCAGATAAATACTTCCTGAAAAAGCATTCACCCTTGGACGAACATTCCTTTCGCCGGGGCAGCAGGCAGCTGGCCTTAGATGTCGATCCTGCGCCGCGATAAGGGTGAAGGTCTACCTGGTAACTACATACGGATCACAGATGTCGTCCAGCTGAAGTGAAACTATAGATAATACGCCTAAACTCACAAAAGGGAATGAAAACTTTGTGGGGAGAAGCAGCGCCGCTCTATATAACATGAAATGTCTGAAGCAAATCCATTAAGTCAACATCAATTAAAAGGTCACTGTATAATGTTGAATGAAAAATGTTACTTTTGCTTAAATTAAGATCACATAATTCTTGATATTCAAAGTTATTCCTTGACTTCAAGGAGTTTTAAATTTGGAAAGTAACGGTATCAGTATATCAGCCAAAGGTTTTGAATGGTGACAGAAAATAAGTGATAATTTTGACATTTTCGAGTATGATTTTCGACCATGTATGTTTAACTTTCAAGCATATTTGGGAGAAGAAGGTTGGCTGGCGATGGTGATAAACTTTAGGTCTACAGTACTAAGATGCTTATGGTAAACAATTCATCCTCTCCCCATCCCCACCATCCCCTCACCCTCCCTACCAAGGCCCCCCTACCATCGCCTCTCCCATCACAAACAGATTTTGATTATTTATTCCGTCTGTGAGACTGATGTTTTTACATTCCTTCATAATTTGGAAGAGTTTTAATTCTAGATGAGTTATCATTAATAGCAAAACACCCGCAGGCTAAGGCCTACCGACACCTATGAACAACATTTTCCTAAATCACTCTAGGCATTAGAAATCATGAAAATAGCTGCAACTCCCATCACAATCCATCACAGATTGACCATTTAACAAGTCTTTCCTTAATTCTAGTTTCATTTATGAATAAACATTAGCTAATTATGCATATTGATGATGTCAAAGGAGTGACTGCCTAATATTCTGTTATGTGATGCTTTTGTTTTTACAACCTCAACGACACTGAATACAGGTTTGTGCCCTTCTTTGGAAAGAGGAAAATCACATTATTCAAATGTTAGGTGAGAGGCTTTTAATTAGGGGTTAACTAATTAAGAGCTACACTAAGAAATTTTGAAAAGCGTAAACACTCTACATCATAGTTTGCACATATTTAATGAGTTTCCCCAGATTTATCAAAAACTTCAAATGTGCATAACTTGGAAACAAAAAGAGCTATTCAAAACATTTCCACAGATTTGAATGAGATTATCACACACAACAAATGTTGTGAATAATATGGGGCAAGTTTGTGGGCTGTCCGTAGTAATTTAAAGAACTTGAATTCTTTCTTTTTCAGTTCATTTACAATGTGCAAATCCTCAAAACCATCATAAATTATCATACAATTGATGTTAACTTCTCTTCATAGTAATGTAAAGTACATCACAGGAATGAACTTACCATGTGAGGTTGCCCTGCACTTTCTTCAGTTCAACGTTATTTCAATCAACAATTATTCAAAAAATTTAAAGTGATGTGTTCAAACAATTTAAAGTGATGTGCTCATACAATAGACTCAAAATCATGATAAATGGTTGAGGTGATAACAAAAGGATGCTGCTAAAAGCTTCTTAATGGATGGGCCATCTCATTTGGGATCTTTCTCTGTATGAGAGAGAAAGTAAGGATTGGGAGAGGGGTGGGGTGGGGAGGGGAGGGGAGGGGGAGGGGGGAGGAGGGAAGGGTGATGCAGAGGAACTTGCAATACCGCACCTATTTTATTGCAACTGCCATGCTGCATTATATGGTTCTGATTCCTATTTCTATATACTGGGCACCATATTCAATCCTCCCAGTCATTTTTGTAGTTACATACCCTTGTTCATATATGATACCGTATGCATAGTCAAATTATACAACGCTTCATGTATGCTGTAACTTCCTAGGTCAGGGCAGGCTGGTAGGTGAATATAAAATGAAATACAAAATCTTAAAAAGTATAAAACACAGACATTTTGTGTTGTATTTACATACATTTGATTAGGAATAAAACTTCAACTGAATTGAATAATTCGCATAAATTCCAATTATCACTCATTCAGATATTTTTCTTCCCCCACTCCCTTCAAGGTAAATCCTTCCCCGTCCATAGGCGTAGGAGGCAGGGGGGCTGGGGGGGCTGCAGCCCCGCCAACCAATTTTTTGGGTGAAAATTCGGGCAATATGCTCAGAATTTTCGGGCACCTACTGGAAGAATAATAATTTGCAATGTGTTTTTCATTTTTTTTTTTTGTGAAAATTCGGCAATATGCTGAAAATTATTCGGGCATCTACTGAAAGAATAATAATTTGCAATGTGTTTTTCAATTTTTTGGTGAAAATTCGGGCAATATGCTGAGAATTTGTTGAGCACCTACTGAAAGAATAATAATTTGCAATGTGTTTTTCAAATTTTTTTGGTGAAAATTTGGGCAATATGCTGAGAATTTTGTCGGGCACCTACTGAAAAAATAATAATTTGCAGTCTGTTTTTCAAAAATTTTTGGTGAAAATTTGGGTAATATGCTGATATTTTGCGGGCACCTACCAGTGGCGGAGCGTCCATACAGTCAGAGGGGGCGGATGCCCCCCTGACGGACTCAAATGGACTGCTGGCTACCTTTTTACCACTTTTTACTTATTCGCGATTATTTTTATTGCGCTCTCAAATACCTATTAACATTTGTCACATTTTGTTGGTGCAATTTTCTGACAAATGGCGATGACACCTACTTATTCTTTGTTTTTCTGCAAATTAGCAAGGCCCGGAAAGGGTCATTTCCGGCGATCTAGGGAGTATCTTTAGTCAAAAAATTTCTGTACGCTCCGCGCCAACCTGTGGTGGCGCTCCGCTTAGATAGTGTCAAAAGCGCCCCTACAGACCATTCTCTCCCCCCTCACCAATACCCCTAGCTCCGCCACTGGCACCTACTAAAAGAAGAAGAATTTGTGCAATGTGTTTTTCAATGGTTAAACTGATGATAATATTATTATCATTATTGTTGTAACGACTTCCCCAATAATTCTAACCAATATGGAAGGGTAATAACACGGAAAATGATTTTATGTTATTGGCAGGTGATGTAATAACTGCTGGATTCCTATATGATATGCACATTAACATGTGGAACGCGCGCGGAGCGCGCAAAAAAAATTTGATTATATTTTCGGGCAAGTCGTTACAGCCCCCCCAAATCAAATGAGGCTCCAACGCCTATGTATATATATAAATATATCTTTGGCTGGTTGGCGTATATCTTTGCGCAGAGTGCTCTACGTCCGATGGACAGAGCGAAGTATAGGTGGGAATGAGTTAAGACTAGTGGAACACTGGTAGTTGTTACTCAGAGTTTTACACGTTTGCGCGATCATCAGAAAAACTTGTCAGTCGTGGTAATTTTGCATTCAGCCGGTGAGAATTAGATCACTACTACAGGAGCTCTTCCCCAAGCGTTTTTTTTTTTTCAAACACACACTAAGAAGATATCAGCAAATCTTCTGTATAAAGTTCTCCATTCATCTCTGGATTTTCCATAATGGTTCTTGTTACTACTTAAGACAGTAGGAGGAACTTGGAGGTTATTGCTATTAGCACAATCTTGTTTTTAGAACTACTTAAATAGTCCTAAATAATATTCTAAATGCACCTCAGAATGCACAAATTTGACTTTGAAGATTCTCTTTTTTTTTCTGGGTAAGGATTTCCGGACCCTCTATAGAGGAATCAATTTCATCAACCCAAGTTCCGTCATCCTTTTAAAATTCTTCTAAACCTTCCACAAAAGTTCAGCCTGTACCTTACGCAGTCGGGATATTTTTAAATTTTGTCCCTCCCCTAACCTTTTAAATCCTGTGCAGGCCACTGTTCAAAATCAGTTCGAATTTTCAATCATATCTGGGCTACCAAACTCGACGGTCACAGCAGACATCTGCGTAATTTATACTTTCGCCAAAATATATAAACACCATTACCAGAAACGATGCAAGTAGGCAAATACTTGAAATTGAAAATGTTCACAGTTTTACTTGAATGTATTTGCTTCATTAGATCCTCACCGAAAAGCTCCATTCAGTTATCCATGCAGTGACCAAGTTTGAACATCTCCATAATGAATACTACGAAACCGGTAATTCAGTTTGCTATAAACGTTTGTCATCCTAATTGTTTTGAAATTTAGTTCTAATCAAGTTGTTTTTCTAACAAAAATGTAACAAATAATTAAGCATTTATGGTCAAAATATAAGGCATTAATTATTTGATAAAATGGGAGTAGAATATTATGATGTGAAAGACAATATAATCAATTAAGGGGAAATTGCATTTAATAGACCACATTATAAGTATTTGAGTGAAATAAGTGTAACTTTAAAAGTCTTTAATTTTTTGTTGTCTATGTTTTAGATGAAGAGGATGATCCAGTGCTTACAACATAAGATCTCCTGTCGGGTACCGGAGCTTGGAGTCGTGATTCGTATAGTCCACATTTTCTATTGAAGTTACCAACGCTTGAAACAAACCGAACTTTTTATTAATTGTTCCATTTATCCAACAACGTACCTGGCTAAAATGTAAATTCAAGGCGTTGCCAATATTAAAATTATTATTCTTATTGATGGTAAATATATTAAAACGCAATATGACCATATTAATAAGAAGTAACTGGAATTATAGGAAAATAACAAATATGTTCTAATTAGAAGAAATCATGGAATTGTGTTTTCACTGAAGGGTAAATAGACGTCAGAAGTTTTGGATACACATTTTATTTGTAAAGATAATTTTGATTGCGGCTTAAAGTTGTACCATGAAGACACTGGATGCTAGATTGTTTTAGAATGAAGACACATTTGCTTTATCTTCATTGTGAGTTATTGTAACGTTGACTACGGAGGAAGGTCTAAACTGCCGATCAAGGAGTCCTTTCAAACTGGCAGTACGAAATCGAAAAAAAAGGTATAATGTATTGTTTGTGTGTAACCAATGTCTGTATAGCAGCTTTAGTTGAAGAGGAAATTGTAGTCTGTTTCTTAATGTAAGGTAATGTGTAGTACCTGATGCAGTATATATCATGGTCAACATATAAGTAGCTTGTAAGGTAATGTATAGTACCCGATGTAGCGTATAGCATCGTTAATCTCTTAGTAGCTTGTCCGATGTAAGATAATGTGTAGTACCCTATATGCAGTGTAAAGCATTGTTAATCTCTTAGTAGCTTGTCCGATGTAAGATAATGTGTAGTACCCTATGCAGTGTAAAGCATTGTTAATCTCTTAGTAGCTTGTCCGATGTAAGATAATGTGTAGTACCCGGTGCAGTGTAAAGCATTGTTAATCTCTTAGTAGTTTGTCCGATGTAAGATAATGTGTAGTACCCGGTGCAGTGTAAAGCATTGTTAATCTCTTAGTAGTTTGTCCGATGTAAGGTAATGTGTAGGACCCGATGTAGTGTATAGCATGGTCAACCTATTAGTAGCTTGTCCAGTGTAAGTTATATACAATTGCAATTTACACATTTACAGAGTAACGCTATTATTTTGTTACACAAACATTAACGAAACTGATGTTTGTAGTTTCATTACACCCATACCAAATGCATTGTACATTTTCTCCGCAGAGGTAGACTGTTCCTAAATACAGCAATATAATAATTGCTATGTGTCACTATTTGAAGAGACTTGCGATTACTCTTTTAACAAACACTAACACTTCCTTAACTTTCGGCAGAAGGTTTATCAACACGATTACGGATATCTGAGTTTCTCTGGTGAAAATGGAAATATAGCTATTAACATTGATTTAATATGTATTCTGTGCCGATGAGTTGGAATATTGTGTGTATGAAATGACCACCAATATACATGTAAATAAAACATTGATGCGAAATGTTATATCTTAGGTTGTCTATAGTTACACGTATATTAATAGTAACAGGAAATCAGCTATTGGATGTCCGACATAAAAATGCAAGTCCGGGAAACCAATGGCGCTTTTGTCAGGTACACAAAGGTGATATAACGTACATACTGTTTTATAGACAATTTCGTCCCCGTCCTCTATCCCACCCCCCCCCCACCTCCTCCAACACTCAGAGGACTTATAAAGTCAACCACAAATCGTGCTATAAGTGATAGCAACCTTGATTCATTGGTAGACTTCAGCCTAGGTGTGTCTTCGAGGCTCCCTGGTGTAACATTGTTAAAGGTAGTCAGTACAGGCCCCAAATTATAGCACACTATAAATTGCTAGAAGCTTTCAAAAAGTACTTTCCTTGAGGTCTTTACTCCCCAAATTGCTCTCAGACGATTTTAAGGAACACACAAGATGACTGAATGTCCAAGTGAGTAAAATTTCCTCCAACGTTGTAATAAAAACAGTTTACAAATTTTGACCAAAGGTGACCATATTTGAATATTTAGCATATTTGGGGCCAATACAGCATACCTTTAAGTCTCTATCACCGTTTTCCATTGAATACAGGTTTGTTTCTTTACTTACTTTTTGTTCAGATTGTATTCCTATTATCAGGGAGTAATTGCCTCAATGAGCAAGTATTGAATATAATGACACCTCTAAAATCACCCAGCCCAACTTGCTTTATCAGTTTTGTTGACATAGATAAGGTCATAGCACAAACATGTTAAGTAAGCATCATGCAGAATGGGGACTCTCTGCATTAAGTTATTCAGTAAGGGTAAAAATGAAATCTGTTGGTATATATAACTAGCCTATAGAAACATGTGGCTGCAGCATCTATTGCCATGTTCAGCCTGCAGACCTCAGTGTTAAGATATCTCTGGTCTGCATGTCATAAAGTCGTCCATCAGTCTGTATCGTAGTTCAGTTTTCAAGCAGACTACTCATATGCATATGGTAGCCTAGCGACCAGTGTACTCAAATTAGTCCTCCCAAGAATTGTAGTGGTACTGCTATACTATGGCATTCTGTACATCTTGTGTAGATACTGATGCAAGCTTATGTATAGCCTTTTGGTCAATGAATCTGCCGAGACTTGCCAAAAGTTATTCAAGCTACTAAGGGGACATCCTCTACACTCCAAGCTTAACTCTCTGTGCAATAAAATAAAATGACAATTTAAGAAATCCATGTTTAGAATATTACTATTTAAGAACTCTTTTATTTACAGATCGAAGCCCTTTTTGTACAGAAAGACTCTTTAGATTCTTTACTGTAGCTTTCAGATAGTTTTTGTGACAAATTTTTATGGAAGTATTATCTTTCTTAATCTCTTAAACTTTTAAGTCTTAACCTGGAATTCTTCTTAATGTTCTTTATTGTCATAAGATTTGTTATTCTATTTATTCATTTTTATAAATTTATACTGAAATAAAGAATGAATGAATGAATGACCTTGTACTCATATTCTTCCTATTAAAGGAAAGTTCCAATGGTACTCGTACTGATGCTGTTGTACTCAGAGCTGCTTGTCTGATTTCAAATATGAATATGCATGATGGATCCAGTACAATGTCCAATGACAGCCTTTGGTTATGAATATTTATTCATTTTCTATAAATATGCATGATGGATCCATCATCCAGCACAATGTTCAATGACAGCCTTTAGTTAAGAATATTATGTATATTAGATCCTCCTGCAAGCAGGAACTCGCGAAGAAGCCTCATTGGCTTATCAAAGCCGCAAGCTGACCGAAGTCAGTCTCTTACATTCATATTTAACGTCCATGGTTATGAATTGTTAATAGTCAACAACTCTGTAACTGGACGACATACATTAATCTGGGAGTGACTCGAACCGGGGACCTTATGATTGAAAGGCACCGGCGGACAAATATTAGGCAGACACTATGTATAAACTTTCTGCATTAATGTGTACATAATTGCATCTATTCAACTCTATCTTTCTCCCATTCTCTCTCCCCCTATGAATTAAGCTTACTTAAATAGACCAACATGAAATACACCAGCATGAATCTGTACATGTAAGTAAATTAAAAACGAAAACTGGGAGAATTTTAACTGGGAGATTTTTAACTGGGAGATTTTTAACTGGGAGATTTTTAACTGGGAGATTTTTAACTGGGAGATTTTTAACTGGCAGTTTTAACTGGCAGATTTTTTTTAGCAAAAGATTAAATATGATGGCTCCTTCCAAATTTCTGCCGAGACTGATTTGCATGGGAAGTCAAGCAACATACGTTGTTGACCTTTTCTTCTTTGTTTTTGTTTTGTGTGACCAGTAGGACCATCGATTAAAAAGCTAATTAATACAGCTCTGGACAGAACTCCATCAATTGTCTGCATGTACCAATCAAGTACAAGTGTTGTCCTTGCCATTGATAAGAAACGTAAATGACGGTCACCAAAACTAATTCATTGCTGGTCAGCACAATCCAGTTACAACTAGTACTTCCACTTGGTATGTAGAACAAATTATCTGGTAAATGACCTTAGAAGCTTGCAGTCTTTCAAGAGTGGTATCAAGTATACTGTGCTGTGGCCGAGTGGATAAAGGCTGTGGCATATGAAGCAATGAGGCTTAGCAATCGGGAGGTTCCGGTTCGAAATCTGGCAGGGTCAAAGTAAGGTGGGTTTTTCATCCAAGAGCAATCTATGGTTTTACCATCTGAATTGAAAAGATTCCAAATATGAGTTTAAAATGTTGAATTGGAAGCCACCCGACGTGTAAGTTGTAATCCATAAACCCTTGCGTGTTTCTCCCACAATTGTGGTCGCTTAAGCGTCGTAAAAATAAATGCTGATTATTATCATGATTATTATCAAGTGGTAACATCTATAGGCTGTAATGTCACATGACAGAACCTTTGTAAGGAAAATGAAATGTGATGAATTTATCAAATTAAAATGAATAAAGATAGTGTCAGTCTCAAGGGCGTAGGAACCGGGGGGGCTGGGGGGCGCCAGCCCCCCCAGTGAAAAATGTGGAGGGGCGGAAGTATCATTCCGCCCCCCGCTTCGCAAGTCAGAAAACCCCTTTTTCATTTCCAAATGAGAAAAAAAATCTCATTTGGAGCACCAAATTGCATCTAAGGCCTGGTGAAAATACAAAATTAAGTTTACAAAATGGAGTGGGTGTTGAAGTGTGCTATATTGCACCAAATTGCATCTGAGGCTACCTGGAAATGCAAAAACTTCCAAAGGGGAGGGGACACCCCCTCCCCTTAGACCGGCCATCAGTCTTCAGCCCCCCACTCAAAAGTACCTTCCTACGCGGTCAGTCTAAGGTATTATTTGAAATTATTTTAGTTTTTTAAGTAGTGGAGGGCGTGGAGGGGTGGGAGCTGGCAGAACATTTTCAGAGCGGTTGTATTTCTGCAATATTTCTCGCTTTTCTTACAAGAAAAGAAGAAGATATGTATAAAGTAGGAAACAACAGACACATTTCTTGTTCTACGTTAGATCTGATGACTAATGCAGAGAGATGTGCCACGTCCATATACGGTAGATTGAGACTTCATCCATGGATCTTGTAACATTTTGAAAAGAGCCAAAAAAAAGAATTTTTTGGGGCTAAGATGGGGTTCGAACCTGTGACGTACCTCAGGATTCAAAGTCCTGTGCTCTTTGGATAACCGTGCTCTATTCAGCCCTTCTTCTTTGCTGGGGACAGGGGTGGACAGGGGGAGGGAGGGGCAGCCACAGGGCCTAATATAGGATATGTAATAAAACAGATAGCAGACCCCAGTTGCATTGTATTAAAACCAGGAAGCAGCAGGGAATGTTTGGGATTTCAAAAGAAATTTGGCTTTTACATGTAATGTACGTACATTGTTTTAGTCAAACCAAGAAATCATGTAGGCCTACGATTCGAAAGGAAAAAAGGATTTTTGGAATAGAACGGCATTTGAACATTGCAGTGACGTCAAAAAATACAAGTAACTGCAATTTATATGGGTCTGGAGCACGATTTCCATCCTTCTCCTCCTCCAGCCCCACCCAGTGCCCCCCCCCCACTCCACCAAAGTTAAGCATCCTTATAAATAATTCAGAATTACAGTCTTCAAAATTACTTTGGTGGAACCTGGTTTGTAGCTTATTTAGGAGTGTGTGAGGCAGGCTCATAACCAGAGTAACCAATTGGGGGGGGGGGGGGGGTGGGGGATGGGGGAGGGGTACATCAATGCAAGAGAATCACCGTCGTGGGGAGGGAACTAAGGGGAGGGGGCTTAGATGCCAAATGATGCAATCTTTTCCATCTTTGTAGCTACATTTGTTTTCCATTTTTCTGTTTGTATACAACCTATCCTTTTTGTTTTTATTAAGCTATAAATTTTGGGGAAAAAAATAGAACTTTAAGGGGGAGGGTGGAAGAGGGAGGGAGCATATCAAGTGACCATCTGGTTTAACCTTCTAGCATATATAGTAAGTAGCAATTTGACCAGTTAATTATCACACAGGACTTGGAAGCAGATTAATTCTGTTTGAACTTTAACCTTAATTCAGTATTTTGGGGTTTAGAAGCTACCTATATTGGAAGTGGACTCGGGCATTGTATTAAATAATGAGGTTACAGGTAGCCTAGATTCAAGATTGAGGAGCGTAACATATTGCAGAACTAAAAGAGTAAAAATCAAAAGTTCAAATTTCACAAAGGGGATTAAACACAGATAATGCCAAATTATAAGCGTTTCTCTGGTCCAATTAACCTATAGTATTGTAGCAAACTTGTTCCCTTTGAAATGACAATAATAATGGAAATATATATCAATATAGACTCAAATTTGGCCAAATCTCTTGAAGGAAGAAACCAACCCAAGAATTGAACCTTTGCATGAAAACGAAACAATTTGAACAACTTTCATACCAGTACCCTTAGGCCTGTACCCATATATGATTGCCATAATGTTGGGGGGGATGTTGGGGGATGTTGGGGGGATGTTGGGGGGATGTTGGGGGTGAGTATATCTGTAGTGAGCTGGACCACAGTTTCCCTTCCTACCGAAATAGAAGTCACAACAGATGATCACATTACAGGTTGTGTGTACCAAAAAGCACATAATGTACTTGAAAGCATTTACTTCCATAGACTCACCAATGGTGAAACAAACTGTCTGAATGTGTACCGTACTGTATTAATTTAAATCACATATTAACTACAGCAAGAATTAGAGTAATTACTCAATCTAACCATCCCTGGTTGATTCCTATCCCTATATTATACAAAGGTAGTTACATATATCTATGTCGGTAAATTTACTAGTGATCCTGTTATTCAAAGGGGGTAAGAATTCCACAAACTTCCAAACTAGCGCAAAGTGTTTTTTTTTCTTGCTTGACTGCTTGAACTTTATTTGAAACTAGGAATTGTATAGACAGGTTCTGTTTAACCAGGTGAAACCAACCATAGGGGCACACAGAGGTCCAAGCAAATCACCACTCTTTTGTTATTATCACAGTATTGTTTGCGTTTGTTCCTAAAAGGAATTCCATGGAGAGAAACCAAAAGACATCTCAGAAATGCAGCATTAGTTCCAGGGATGTATAATAGAATTGCCATCGGGCATCCAAGGTATATTTATGGTGGCATTACCTATCAGTGTACTCTATACATTTACAAGACACTTATCTCTTTCTTGGGTTGTTGTAAGGCGTGCATGTTTGACCAGACCTGACTGTTCGTGGTGTCTTGCCTAGCGCAAAACTTTGAAAGTTCCAACAACAGGTTTACATGTTTGTGCTCATGTACTATATTAACACAAAAAGTAAAATATTTAGATAAAAAAGTGCAGATGTTGGTGGGGAGACAGGTAAGAGAGGAGCAAATAAATTAAGTGGATCAACAGAATAGTATTGGGAAAATTCTCCCAACTAACTGGAATATCATACAATCAGGTAATGAATAAAGCAAAAAAAGTAGTGCTGTTGTAGTGAGGGGACAGGACATTCTTGAGTGAGCTAATTAGCTAACAATATATTGTACAGATTCCCTTGCATTTAATAAGTGAGTTTAATTGCTCCAGGACCACTGGGATTCCATCAATATACCCCAGAAATGTAGTTTGTAATGCCTATCGATCGAGTTGACTTTAATTAACCAATCAAAAGATCATTTGTAACAGTGCAGGTCTTGTCCCTGGTAAAGCTTTCTGTCAATTAATCAACAGGATTGTATTACACTGTACTTGTATTTTAGGTACATAATGAATTTAGATTCTTAATGATTATGAAAAGAGACAGTTAACATTTGCATATTGCAATATACCTAGTAATTTAAACCTAGCTGTAACATTTGATCCAATCACAAGACCAATTATTTGTAGAACTTTGAAACGACACAATTAATGAAAAGGGGATATTTAAGGCCTTCATAACTACTTAAGAGATGGAACAATGATACGAGTAATAAAATGTGATTAATACTTCCAACAAGAACACTTCAATGTAAATGAAATTGCTTCAGGCCATCTAAAAACCAAAACAATAACTAATAGACCCTAAATCAGAGAGAGGAACAAGGTAGCCAAGTATAAATGCTTCCTATTTGGTAAAAAGGTTGTTTCACCATTCAGTGCAAATATATTTCAAATTCTTTTCTGTTACGAAAAACTAGACATTTCAAATTAGGGGGCTACAGGGGGGGGGGGGACACAGCAGTTAATTAGGGGGAGCACAATGTTTATTGGTGAATGCTGTCCTTGGGGAGGGGTCTAAGGGGAGGGGGTTTGATTAATTAAGGGTCCTTAGATGCAACCTGGTGCTACTTAAAGTAACATTATGTTCAAGCATTTTTGGGCTTAGTCTGTCCAATATTTATGTCTTTAATTGAGGTAGATAAAGTTTTTGTTTTAATATTTTTTTAACACTACAAATCGCATCTGGGGGGCACCTGGGGGGCACGATTTCGTTTGGGAGGGCACATGCCCCCCAAGGCCACCTGTGGTGTTTTTTTTCCCTTGAGAATATGAAAAAGAAATACAAACTTATGAAGACAATTGTAAAAAGGTTTCCGGTCCTTAAGTGTATAGTGGCGATATGTATGTATGTATGTATGTATGTATGTATGTATGTGTGTATGTATGTATGTATGTATGTATGTATGTATGTATGTATGTATGTATGTATGTATGTATGTATGTATGTATGTATGTATGTATGTATGTATGTATGTATGTATGTATGTAGGTATGTATGGGTGTATGTATGTATGTATTTGAGATCCTCCTGCAAGCAGGAACTCGCGTAGAAGCCATCATTGGCTTATCAACGCTGCAAGCTGACCGAAGTCAGTCTCTTAGATTCATATTTAACGTCCATGATTATGAATTGTCAATTGTCAACAACTCTGTAACTGGACGACATACATTAATCTTGGAGTGACTGGAACTCCGGACCTCATGATTGAAAGGCACCGGCGTTAACCACTGAGCTAACACTCCACTGTTATTGACATCTATTATTGACATCACGGATTTACAACATGACAGTTGTCAGATACCTCTTTCTGACAAGGGTATCTCCCAAAGGGAACAAAATGGTTTTTAGCCGTTTGGTTTCTTTATCATAAATAAGATGAAGATGATGGTCATCCCATTTAACATCTTTATCACCTTTATATTAATAAATGTCCAGTCTGATACCAATCAAAGGTTCTAACTGAAAACCTCCATATTGGTTCAAAATAAATTGCACTTATTTTTAAGTGTTGAACACAGAGACCATGGGGTCTGATCGTTAAGTTTAGTAAAGGCAGTCTTACAGTTGTAATGGCCAATTCAGATATTTGCTAGTCTAATCAAATAGAAAATAATGATTCGGGGACAGTACTGTACGACTGGGTATACAATATGACTCCCTCCTCCACTCCCCACCACTCCCCCTCCACCCCCCACCACACCCCCCTCCACCCCCACCACTCCCCCCATGTGTTATGATATTAATGGAGTGGCCAAAGAACAGATTAATGGTAAAAGGGTTAAAACAGACTAGTATAGCAAAATTTCATGGTTACATTTATAGTAAACCCTTGATGAGAAAATGCAATAGAAGAAGAGTTTACCAGATGGATGAGGGACGATCCCGGTAAATTGTTACTGTGTTTGATTGATTAGTTACATCAGGTTGCAAAGTTCAGAATATTTATGGCCAATAAAGCCGGGAGGCCTAGTAAACATGCTTGTGCCCCCTTAGTTTTGTGAAGATCCCCACTGACCTTACATCACTGCCTCTGAGTGCTAAATATTTCCAAATAGGGTCATTAGGTCTTTGGAAATAATTATGCTGAGTGTTGGATCTAATGAATTTTGTCAAAATGTTTTGTACAGTAATGAGCAATTGACTTTATGAAGGCAATATATAAATGTTAATTCTTTTATAATGTCCCAAACACAGGTGGACATGGGTAATTTATACAAAGAAATAAATTCCACGTTAAGCTTAATCTTGGCCAAGTGGTTTGTAATACTCTTTTTCTCGCGTGCATACATGTCTCAGAGTCCATTTATACCTATCTCGAATGTGCTTGCCCACTGCCTTTACATGACCCAGGATCAGTTTGATACAAATGTCTTGGACATTTCTCCAAAGCGGGGCATGAACTTATAATGCAAACCACAAACTCTTTATTCATACTTAAGTTACGAAACTGCATGTCATGTGAGATCATGTTTCTTCCACAGCAATTAGAGACGTCTCGCAGTGTACAAACCAATCTAAGGCCAAGGGATTGTTCGCTGCGGGAGGGAGGACAGAATAAACATTTTGGGGAAGAGGGTCCAATTGGCAAAGCTGAAATCTTGGCTTCTTCGCTTTTCTGAAGCAAATCTGCCAAAATCACAGGAAAACATACGATAACTTGTGAGAAATGTGCAAAACCCATATCAATCGAAAGCGTTGCCGGGGCGTTCTCTGGGCAGTACAGAAAATAGATACGGGAAAATAGCTTTGTGAAAAAGATAGGTACACTAGGCTGTTCATACTAGGGTCTTAACAAGAACACTACATTAGGCTATGTTAGAGACTACCAGGTGTGACATACTGCTAAAGAGCTTGCCTCAAGAAGCCTTTACCATTAACATAATACTGTCCATCACGGTTGCTAATTGATGGTCTTCATTGTGCCTGCAGGGCTTATGTTTACTAACATACTTTCCTTTCATCATGTTGCCATGCCTACTTGACATTTTACCCCCCACTCTTTACCCCCAATGAGATCAACATGTTTCATGATGTCAGAAAACTGTTTCATAACCACATCTGTTGACCTTGCCTTATTAGATAATTGAATCAATAAAACCTTCAAAATCTACAAGATCTGTCTGTCAAAAATGGAAATTTCTGACATCCAGAGTAGGAAACACGAACATAGTAATAAATCATAATGAAATGTTCTCCGGATACATATCTAGATTGAACTATTATACATATGTATCTTGGACTGCAAAAAGTGCTTTTCTTTAACAATCTACAATCTACTATTTATCACTTCGAGCCGGACAAAGTGGTGCCCACACATCTGATGCAGTTCACTGGTTAATTGTCTGTGGGTCATGAGCAATGTTTATATATATATATTTATATATATATATATATATATATATATATATATATATATATATACAAGATAATGAAATGATATGGCTCGCCTACACTATCAGGCAATTATGTGCGCAACTTTACGTTTTTTTGTGCCCTGGTACCGAAATTTATCAGCCCCGCCCACACAAACAGAATGTCAGAGGGAACTCAAAACAATTATAATCTAAAACTCTTTCCAGTAAGTTCTCACCCAACTGAAATATAATTAGTTGGTCCCATAGGCTTATCATAAACCACACGCAAAGTATTTTTTTAAATATTTTAAAGAAGAGGTAACGGTAGACTAAAGTTCATATGAAATACGAAACATTATACTTGAAATGGAATACCGAAATAACAATGTTGAAATAAAATATGTGTAAATCCATCTGAAAGCAATCCACTACATGCACTTTGCTTGCACAACAGAGGACGGTGGACATTGAGGCACTGAGGGGGGGGAGGGGAATGGGGGAATAGGGAATAGGGAGGGAAGTGAGAATGGGGGAGGGGAAGGAAATGAAAAACCAGAAGAAGTAATAAGATTCATTGTCATTGATATACTTTTCTCTGACACAGCCAAATATGAGAACTTTCTGATACTGTACAGAAATTATGCCAAATTATTGCATTTCTTATTACAATGAATGCATCTTAATTAACATATCTTTCAAAGATCAGCGGCAGCGCCAGTAGAGAAACAAATATAGTACGAGGCCGAAGCAAGTTTAATCACTGCCCCCATCTCATCCCCTCTCCTCCCTCCTTCCACCCCCTATCAGGTCCTGGTCAAGCTTAGATACATGCTTTCTAGAATATTAATTATTATGACCAACAAGAATTATCAAACCAGGGTTTGACAATTTTTTTAAGATTTGACTTTAAGAATACAGACAATCCTCAGAGTGTTTTCTAACATATACATGTGCAAAATAACAATTAAATTGCTAGGGGGGATTTAGCCTTTGAAGAAGATCCTGCTAGGATCGAAACATCAGGCCAACTTACTTTTACAAACAAATTTCTACTAGAAGTTTTGATATAATTACAAAACTATTCGTTCATAAAATTTTAATTGTAATTGCGCAGCTGGTTAAGCCACAGAGGTCAGCAGCAGGTCAAGCGATGACAAGAAACCACAAAACCACATTGTAATATATATGAGGATTAGTATACCATAGAATTGAAAATTAACAAATGTAAACAAGTGGTGTCAAATTTAAAGTTACATGCTGGAATGTTGAGTAAAACACCCAGATAGAGTCAATCGAATCTTAATTATCACCGAATAATTAATCATTCTAGCTGACTTGCAAAATATCCCCCACCACCCAGACACTTTTTCAAATCAGTAAAAATGAAAAATACAAACTTTCTATGTTTCAATTATTTTGCCATATAAATTTTAACAAATTAAAGAAAGCCATTTACTAACATCAGCAGCATAAGTAGCTTAAATCTAGCTATGGTTTAGAGTGTTACCATTAAAGAAAAAACACACTTTCTACTAATTAGTGGATCGCTGATACAGTCAATTAATTAAAAAAGAAAGTAATACTATGAAGTCCTTGTTGTGTACAGTGAATCAGCTTAATATGACCTTATAATGCTGAATAAATGTGTGTTAAATCTCTTCTCAATAGTCCATTAATGTAATTAATTAGACTAAAAACAAACAATGTGACAACTTCTAGCAATACATTGCAAATTGTACTTAAATCAACTTGAATAAGGAAGTTAGGACTATGCTGGATAAATATTTAAGCTGTCAATTAGTTAAATAATGTAACTAATCATGTACTATTATGATTAAAATTGTGACAACTGCTATATGGAGAGTAGTAATGACCGTAACGGTATATATGCATATAGATATATATATATATATGGCTCATTCCATGAACCTGGGTTTCAAAGTGTGACAAAGGGGTAAAAATTTCAAATAAGGTTATTTCTTATTTTGTTTTGTTTTTTAAGTACTCAAGCATATCTAGTTTCATGAATGAATAATGGTTAAGAATTCTTCCCGTCAGACAGGTAGCTGCAAACATTCAGAGGTATGGAAACTGTCAAAATTGCGGATGTAACAGAGACACCACATTTAACGATGGCCAACCCCCTCCTGACTGAAAGGAAAAGAGCAACCTATTCATGCAGTCACCTTTCAATAATCCATAGGTGCACTATCACATTAAATGTAACATAATTTGGAACATATTTATTTTTGGGGATGAATAGCTTGAAATGTATTCATCAAGCAATGCACTTCAGGTCTTATTTACCCTCCATTTCCTGATATTCTCATCCGTCGCCTCACTTCAACCATATGAAGCAATGGTCACCTCTGTTACATGTTTACATGAGTGTAATACTTGATTAAGATAACAACTGAGCCTCAGGACTCGGAATTTTCATTTGGTACTACCATTTCGCAAAGTTGGGGTAGGATTCTGGGTGTAACGAAGACACCATATCCCTGTTACACTCTATTGTATTTTGGAGTGACGTTCTTTCGGTGGCAGATTTGCAGAAAAATAAACAGACATGAACATAAGGTAATCACAAGTAAATAGAAGACACTTCTTCTTAATTCCTTGACCACTTTATTATTGAAAAATCAACTTGCGGTAACATGGATTCTGGGTGTAACGAAGACACCATTTCCCTTAAACGCAACTGTATTTTGGAGTGACGTTCTTTCGGTGGCAGATTTTCAGAAAAATAAACAGGCATGAACATAAGGTAATCACAAATAAATAGAAGACACTTCTTCTTAACTTCTTGACCACTTTATTTATTATTATTATTATTGAAAAATCAACTTGCGGTTACATGGATTCTGGGTGTAACGAAGACACCGTTTCCCTTAAACGCAATTGTATTTTGGAGTGACGTTCTTTCGGTGGCAGATTTGCAGAAAAATAAACAGACATGAACATAAGGTAATCACAAATAAATAGAAGACACTTTTCTTAATTTCTTGACCACTTTATTTATTATTATTAGTATTGAAAAATCAACTTGCGGTAACATGGAAAACAACTTGGTTCAAGTATAATCAGTCGATTTTAGAATTACATAAAAAAAATTATGAAACAGCTAATACACATTCTTTTCTTGTATTTATTCAATTATAATGCAAACTTTAAGAAATTGTCAATACCAACAAATAAACAATCAATTGATCAGTTTTTAATTGCCACCAAATATTTAGCAATGAATGAAACCGGTGCTAACACCAGAAAGAAATTTTTATATATTTTTTTTATTATTCATTCTGTTAAAATGAAAACATCTTAATTTTCAAATGCCATGTACACACAATCAAATGCTAAAATATTTTCCTTTTATTTTTCACACCCTACAGGCTCAACATTAAGGACAACAAGCCAGCAGAGCTACGCAAGATATATTGTTTATAATGCATTTGTCATAGAACATGTTTTTACAGAAGCTTATTGCGGTTTTTCAACCAATCTTAACTTATGAGCTGTTCCTTTAGCTAGATTCATTCCCAACAATTCAAAATAATTGCAACAGAATCACTCATGGTCATACCTAATGTAAACAAATAAAGGATGGTGTTGTGGTATATATTGATGTACTGGTTTGCCTACTATGCTGGCAAAGTTAAAAATATTCACCTAGTTCAATGGCGTAAATAGCATTTACAGTCATATTGTGGGTGGGATTTATTGCCATTTTAATGGAAAATATCTTTGAAAAAGCAATGTTGAAACTTGTACATATTTCTACTTTTATTTCACAATTTGAAGTTATGTTTGAGTACATAAGTTACATGTGTATGTTGTTGTAGCATCGTGGGGTCAATGAGGTTTAAACAAAACATAGAACAGGACACAAGAAGCTGCTTTAATAGCCAACAAATACTATTATAAAGAAAATTCATCTTCAGGACTAAAGAATAAGGAACGCAGGTTCTACCAACCAACAGAAGTCCATGTGAAGGATGGAGTCTATTGTTCTTTAATGTGAGATAGTTTCATTCCACCATATATTTTGTCAATCATTTCGATTTCTTTGACAGAAAAAGGCCCATTTCCGATGATATCTAAGGGCCCATGAATAATGTACTTACCTGTCACTTCAGCAATATCTGGCCTTGCAGGCCAGTCATAGTACCTTTGCTTCTGGCAAGATTTTCTCAACCTATGCATAAACTTGAAAACATAGCTTGCTCCCTCATGATTGACTAATCTTCCTACATAGAACTCATTATCATAAAACACTGCATAATAATGCTCTACTTTCATTAAAATTCCTCGAAGCTCCGGAGTTGTCATGCCCTGGTGTGGTGAAGGACCTTGTTGTCTATGTAAACAATAAAAATACATCCAACAAATTAGAATGTACAGTACATATGTATCATTGTTTACAGAATGTAATCATGTACAGCAAAAGGTGTGTAAAGTGAGAGGTGTTTTATTTGACGTTATGCAAATCCAATCATTACTATGAGGAAGGTTATGCTATATTGTACAATTATATCAAAGCAATTGAGAAGTTAAGGAAATATGGTACCTTGATGTGTAACTCACAATTTACAAACATATGAAATTACAGAGAATTCTTATAGGGCATATTCCTGGAAGCTTAATTTGGATGTTTTACCTGGTTTTGCCCTGTTGTCCACTTTTTCCTGTGCAGATGTCCTGATCTTCTAGAGAAGTGTGTGCATTGCCAATCTTGTAGGCTGTTGAGTAATGCAGTACTTGAATAATTACCATTTGAAAACAAAGTAATGTTTTGGGTTTATTGTATAACATGTTATGTTAGGCTACAGAATTGTAGTGAAGTATATGATTGTGTACAACAATTCTGTTAATTCCAGAAATATTAATAGTATTAAAAAATGTTTATATATTATTAAATTATGCGACAATGTTTGATTTCCAGGAACCCAAATAAAGAGGAAAATGTGCAGTGTGCACTCTATTTCTTTTAGTCTGGAAACAAAGGATGCAATGCATGTCAACTGAATAAAGTAGTCTTACCATCAAAGGAGGGCTCATAAAATGAGACTTCTTTCCACTCATCTACAACTGCAGCTTCCTGACAGAGCTCCCCTGCAATGCATCCACTGCAATAGCATGTAAGCCTTCTTGTGAGGAGTTTTCCATCACCAGCACCCTTGACACTGTGTAGCTGTCTTGTACCTTTAACTGTTTGTAGTCTGTAGCTATTGTGGCCTCTCTCTCTTTGAACCGTATCCATGAGGTAAAAAGACCTCTGGAAGTGCAAGCACTTTTGGCCTTCCTTGGGTATCTTGGTTACACTAGAATTGCAGTAGTTAAACAGATCCTCTGCATCATTGATGACAGCAGCGCCACTCAAAACTGCTTGGGATGCTTGTCGTTTCACTACCGCACTTTCACCATCACTAGGCCCCTTGCCATGTCTTGATCCAAAGAAGTTATGCTCTACTGGGATACCGTACTCAGATTCAGATAAAGCAACATCCAGGAAGGGTCCCTTGCTTTTATACTGGGCCCCACATCCATCAGAAAACCTCACTATTTTGTTGATGTGCATCTTCTGCTTGAGGTGCTCTACAGCCTTTGACATGAAACTGTGGACAGCATGGTAGTCATGTAGTTTGTCACTTGAAATAAAGACAATTGACTCTTCCATTGGTTTGTGACACTCTGGGCATTCATAATTGCATACGATTGGATGAATTGTTACATTAACGTGATACCAGTGGGCACTTTGCACTTCGTTTTGGTATTTACAAGTGTAGTTCTCTGCAAAGTCCAGAACCATTGTCACCCAACCAAATGGTAACCTTTTGCAGAGCTTGGAGTACTGTTCGTACTGCCAAGTAGCATTGAACAGGTGCAATGGAATGCTCTCTGCTTCTTCAGAAAGCTCATTAATGCAATCAGCAAGGAGCCCTTTCTTAGTGACCAGTACCTGCTTCATTACATTTTTACCTTCGGACTCTCTTGTAACCTTCTCCCACTTTTTCCATTCAAATGGCTTATCAACATAACTACTCAAAGATTTGTAATGAGTAGCCAAGTTTTTGATTCCACAGTCCTGACATTTGCGGTTGATACAGCTGAGCTGATTGTATTTGCCATCCTTGGTACACATAGTTACACGAGATAACCCATACACGCCCTGTATTTTTGCATTCACCTTTTGAGCCTGACACAGGACATTCATTGACTCAACTTTTAGTTCAATGTTAGTACAATACTCACATAAGCAACCTCTATACTTCATTGATCCAACTGGTTTGATGTGGGTTGGTCTCTCCTCATAAAATTTTGAAATACCAATAGCCAAATTAGGGAAAGTGCTTCTGAATTGGGCATATAGAGCTGAGATTGGCTTCTGCAGAAACCCTGTTTTGAGAAATGTCTTTTTACTGATGAATCTCTTTTCAGGAAGTTGGACTGCAACCTCTTCATAGAAATGATGGACAGCATCTTTGGTGCTTTCTGGTAAAGCTCTCTTGGATTTTTGTGCGTTGTTGTTGTGTTTCATTGCATTTTTTATACACTTTGGTGTTATCTTGAAGGATCTGCATGTCTTCTGCTGCAGTCGATACTTCTTCATGATACCAAACATTGCAGTAAGAGAGCGCTTCTGTTTCATATCATTTTTTTTCCTACTCTTTCGAAGTTGGTGAAGTTGATCTTTCACTTTCACGGTTAGCAGCTGCTGAATTTTCAAGCCATCAGGATCAAGGCCACGATCCTTCAGAGCTTTTTGCTTCTGCGGTGATGCTTTACTAAGGATGTCTAGCACTGTCTCAGCAAACTGTGTCGGTGACTTTGGCAGGCATTTGAATCCTCGTGACAAAGATTTCCTTCTTGCTACGTTAGAGCGCACTGCTTTCTCTCTCGTCTGCTGTGCTGTCTCTTCATCTAGCCTACGCGCAGCGTCTTGCAGTCTCTTCTGCTCTGCTTCAAACTGTCTCCTGTCCGCATCCTTTTGTTTTTCTTCCACTCTTCTTTGCTGCCGAAAAACCAGGAGATCCTCTCTTTCTTTTTGTCTCTTCTCCCTTCGCTTCTGGTTTATTTCATCTCTTTCGTTTTTACTTCTTTTAGCTCTTCTTTCTCTTGCTTTCTCCCTCCAGATTTTTCTTTTTGCTTTCAATTCTGTCGTTGCAGCTCGGGTTGAGTGCGTAGTTGACCTCTTACTGACCAGTGGTTGTGGAGCAGGCAGAGTATTCTTTTTTGCTCTCAATGCCTCCCGGTACTTTCTCATCCTCATCTTGCAACCCTCATTATATCTGCGATGATGTTCCCCAGAAAGTGACATACGATAAATTGAAGACCGGATAGCATCACTCTTCTTGTGAATTTCATAAGCTATGGGATTTTGCTTTAGTTTGGTACGCCATCTGGCAGATGCTGTACCTTGTGTAGATGATGTAGCTGGTAATAAATGGCTCCTAAGTTTGACTGTGAGTGGCATTTTGTTCTGTTAAGCTTCAACACTTTCTGTGGCTGTTGAGGAAGTACAACATACAGATTTAATAACAGGTAGGCTGACACCTTGCACTGTAGTAGTGCTTATGGTAGTTGACCAAGTTCTAACTCCTAACATAAAGCTTCAATGAGTATGGGAATACATTAATTAGACTAGGCCTAATTATAGGTCTTGGCTTTTACATGATATACTAACAGTAACAGAATGCATTAAATTCGCGAAAGTTTAAATATTACGTTGCCTTAGCAAAACGTTCGCATGTACGAGCTAAAAATATAACTTCACGTTTAGGCCTAAGCAAAGCTAGGTCTCGTAATCATTTGCTTTTAACCTAATGATAGGCTAGGCTTATGTCGGAATCATTCTTGTACAGTAGGCCTACACTATTATGCCTATACACTATCCTAGACGATGAACGATTGCGCATAGCCTAACGTGATACATTGCCAACGCAGTACTAACGTGAATAGGAAAATAATACTGACTAGGCCCTAGCCTAAGTCTTAACGAAATTTCTAAGAAAAAAAATGTCAAAAATGTCACATACAGGCTACGTTATCCTACATAGCCGTAGAAAAAAACATTCATTTTAATACTCACCCGAGTTGCTGGAATAATATTTACAGCGTGACTTGCATATTTACTGCGTAGCTAGCTTGACCAAGCATCTCCAATGTAGCCTAACATAACGCTAGGCTAGTATTAGCTCGCAAACGTTACGGGTGTAACATTAGACACTGCATAGTGGTTACGTCGGCGAGATAAAAATCGAATCTGTACATTTCTCCCCTAAATACTAAATAAATGAATAGATTAAACAGGGAATACCTACCAGTTTTATCGGGGATAAAATACATGGGGGCCTTGCTAACAAAATAAAATTCCGTAATAAGCGACATCAAATTTTCTTGACTATCACTGTATCAGACGTAACGGTCATCAGAAGACACCGTTCATATTAACCTCGCAAAAGGCGAATTAGGCTTTTAGTTACTACTTGCGGCTATCAAAATGTCACAAAGTTCTAATGAAACATGGTGACAAGTTTGAAGCTTGATCTATTGATACATCTGGAAAAAATACACCTACGTTTATTTATTTTTCCTGCCGTATCTGTTACCGGTGTAACAACCGTTGTGGACGTAACATAGAGACACCATGTGTTTCACCCCTCGCATACCTGAAATCGATTCGATATCAGCGAATACTCGGAACCGACATGAATTATCCATTCAACTTATGTACTAGACAAGGTCAAGTTCATTATTCATCGAGGGTTATTGAATATTTTAAACATATTTACCCGCACGGCGTAACGAACGTCGTAGACACCAACCACGAGTGTTTAGGTTTTATCTTTTATTTTACTGTGAAAAGTGACCTCAATTAATTTAGCGCTACTCATGATGTTTAGTTCATGTCTGATTTACAACATTTGATGCAAATTAAACCCTATGTCCCTTTTTTCGGAATAAGGTAACCCTCTTCACGACGTAACAAGATAAACTTGGCAGAGACACCATTTGTTACGTCTGAAAACTTCACTATAACCAATGATAATATAAAAATGTAGTTGAAGGTAAGCTGTGTTATCTTCCAGCACTTAAACAATACATATCTGTGGATGTATATTACATTTGTTTCTGAGCCATATGACATTCCTTGAACGCTTGCAGGGTACTTGAGATGTTCAGTTAATTTATTGTCACAACAATCACAGTAAATAGAGAAGAGACACCACACTTTTTTTCCATTTTTTTTATTTTAATTGTTCAATTTGGTAAAATTTAGCCATAGGACAACATATATCTATGAAGTGACTACCAAAATATGGGGCTGGAAAAAGTTTTCACTTTGCACAAAGTTGACCTATTGCTGTAGAAAGTGTGACATATACTGTGTGTCACACTTGACCCAAGTTCACGGAATGAGCCATATATATATATATATTTATGAGCATTACAAATTAACAGAACAACAAACACCCCTTTCCAAGCCCCCCCCCCCACCCCTTCACGCTATCCCACACTTTTCCATTAAATTTCAAGCTGTGACCTAAACTTAATCTATATAATTCTTTCCTTCTTTTAATCAAATGCATCTCTTCATTAAAATTTCAATTTAATTATTTTAATGTTCAAATTTGACCAGAATTATTCACTTTCCACCATTCTACAAAAGGTAATCTAATTTAATTATCCAAATCAACTATTTATTCTCAGTAACTTACCAGTCTAAAATATTATGATATATATATATTTACTTAACAGCCAACTTAAAATATAGCTGAGCATTCCAGTAAACAAGTATTATAAAGTTAATGGTAAGGTAATCTAATTAATAGCACTTACTTATGAAACAGAAAAATAAAATAAAAAATACAGAAAAATAATTACCCTACCTCTAGAGAAACACTCGTAATAACAAAATGTCAATGTTCCCTGATTTAGCCACAATTCCAATCCCAGTCCGTTTTCAGGCTAAGGCTTGAACACCAATACAGACACAGATAAAGGCTCGATAGTCAAAAAAAGTTTGGAAAAGTTCAACTTTCGGCATTCACTCTTGAGTCCGTTCAGACTAACAGATCTGGCACATGTGCTAGCGGACTGGAAAATGAGTAGACAGAGAAATTAATTGTCAGCGGTAGCGATATATATATATATACCAGGGTTGGCAATTCACCTGTGTGCACACACTCAAATCCTGATCTGCAGTCAGATTCACACTTATTATCGGTGTGCATACAAGCAGACTGTAGTTTCATTTTACACAACAGTTGAAATACTGTTGGAGCTATATAGAAACCACTGACGCATATCAAAACTTCACAGTATTGTTATCTATGTATGTCTTCTGAATATATACTAACTGCTGACCAGCAAGCATATACTACCATGGCTACTTGCCAAAGATTTGAGAATTCGGGTATGCAGCATTACGTCGTACAGTATACTATCTAAATTATAATGTGAGGCCTTCTCAGGTGTGTCAGTTTGCAAGGTGGTTCACAGAGCAAGACCTGAAGCCCTCAGTGGATCAAAAGGGGGGGGGGGGGGGTTAGCAAGGGCCAGCTGTGACATCAGAAAGGGTTCAGATCAGGGACAATCCCATTCCAACAGGAGGGCCAGGTATTCCAGGGAGGAAAGGGGGGCAGGCAGGATGTGGCCCTGGATATTGGAAAGGGGGGGGGGGGACTGGCCCTGAGATCTTTGATGCAGACACCATTTAAGCAGGGAGGGATCTTCCCTCAGAATAAATTATTATATTTGAGACAGGCAGTATTTGGGCATATTTGAAGCCATAAATTAAGCTGAGGGTTGTAACAATACCTACTTTTAATACTTAGTGGAATTTAAAAGTGGTAAGCAACCCCCTTACTCCCCCTCCTGGATACATG
The DNA here is from genome assembly GCF_037975245.1 of Apostichopus japonicus. Taxonomy (NCBI): domain Eukaryota; kingdom Metazoa; phylum Echinodermata; class Holothuroidea; order Aspidochirotida; family Stichopodidae; genus Apostichopus; species Apostichopus japonicus. Next base: position 1,615,953 of record NC_092561.1, read on the forward strand.
CCTGTGGGATGGGGGCAGGGCAAGGAGATGCCTGAGGAGGCAGATATTGCTTTGAAGCAAGGAACTATTTCATAACATGTTATTGTTGAGAATGTGATAGCAAAGTTGCAAAGTGAACATGATTTTAGTTTAACTGAGGTTGGAAAGTCTTGTCATTGCAAATCAAATTTTCTTAAATGTCCTTTCATGAACTTTAAAATCTCACAAGTGGCTCAAAATAATTGTAGGTATCAATGTTTTGCTGTTTCTTGAGTCCCAGATAAACTGCCAGTCATTCCATGTTCACAGTCATGTTCCTCAAAGACAGACAGGGTATAACTAACATACAATTACATAGTCTGAAGGCATCATGAAAGTTTTCAAAGTATAGAGGGCACTATTCATAAATACATCTAGTGTAACAATACAGAATCAACATTCAATGTATATGTAATAACTCCCAATACTTCCCAATATGTAATATTTTCTATTCGAAATTCCATTGAAGGAAATTATATTAAAATGACCATGATTTATACTGTACAGTAATAGTTCCATAGTAATAGTATCCATTGCACAATCCTTACAGCACTTAGTAATAAAATACTTTATAGTGTAGTCAAAATATTTCAAAACAACTCTGAACCAATTTCTTTGTTAACTAAATGTTTTTACGGAAAAGTATTATTTTTATCTCATCGTTCCCATACGGAGGATGAGCAGTTGTAGTTCCTTTAGTATCAATCTTTATATCCTTCCTGGAAAAATCAAAATTCAAATCGCCCTGCAATAGATGACAACTCTGTATTTCAGATGATAATATCAGATATCAATATGGATCCCCAGAGTGATAGAGGGACTAGGAGATACCAATTTATCATTTAAACTGTCTGGGGTTTACAATGCAATCTGGATTTCATTGAAAGCTAGCCATCCATTGTGCAACCTCCGTGATCCCAAAGCTGAATGATTTTGGCTTTCGCTTTCCAAGCCGAAATTTGGTCTTGGACGATCGGATGATCCGACAACCGGACTAGCCAACGACTGTTAAAGATTTTTCCGTGAGTTCATACTGCTCATAAGGTCCGAAGCATATATGTGCATTGAAATGTCTCATGTTTCTTCATGTAATAAACAAAATGGGCCCAAAAAGATGACATACCTGAAATACCAGCTTAAAATTTCATAAAACAAGGAACAAGGCTGCCTACTACAGATAGAATACATGGAATATACACTTCAGTTACTACAACTGTAATAAAGATGTGAATTGTTTGTAGAATGTAACTCAAATGACAGAGTTGAATGAATTGGTTATAAAGTTTAATGGTGTTGATATTTGGACATCCCCTTGAGAATAAAGGAAATGAACTTTGGACCAGACATTTACCTAGTTCCAGACACGCAATGCCAACTGACATAAGATTAAATTGAACAAATTTTAATATAGAACGACGTCCTTAAGTTCAGATTAACAATTGAAACTTTGTAGTACACTATAACATGAGTCAAAGGTAGAGGAGGGGGTGGGGAGGGGGAGAGGGGTTACAAAACTGCTTAATAAATCTGTTCCCCTCGCCCAGGCCACCTTCACTCTATGTTCTCCTTTGGGTAATTGAAGCTATTCACTGCCCTTATGTACCTCCGAGACCGATCATAAGTGCGGGGCTCAAAGTTCAAGTTGAAGTTAGTAATATTATGAGTAAAGTTATAAATCTACAGCAGCAATAAATACCGATCTAGACTTAGAAGCTAGAAGGGTTACATATGAAGCATAGTAGAGAAATATGAAAACATTTATTACCAACCAACCAGTGACCTCTAAGAGAAATACAAAATATAACCTGGCAATTGCTAGACTCTTATAAACCTGCTCAGCGACGAAAATGAGTCTCCTTACATAAAAATAGGAAAAAGCTATGGCTGTTATATTTTCCTCCCCTTTCTACATACACTTCAGAGAGACCGGCGCAATTACAGGAACGAATCGCTCAAAGCGTGATGGATAGTAAAGATAGCTTCTCGGTGACGCGCATAGACATGTATGTAATCAGAAGCTGGATCTAATACCAACCCAGAGCATTTGGAAAAGAAAAATAGGCCTCAACAAAGGCTAGGTTATTGCCTTTTGACCTGATAAACACGTAGCAGCTGGGCTCGAGTTATAGCAACAAACAGCACCAATGGCAAATTGCTGTTATCGCCAATAATGCCCACCACACTGCCTTGAGACAATCACCGACAATCGCCTGTTACTCAGATGGGATTATTAATGATTATTAATGATAATTACTTATTCAAATGTCATGTCCATTTAGTCAAGATGTCTATTATTTCTCTTTGAAGAAATGCTTTTGGTGCCCAAATTCTAAGTTTGAAAATTCCAACAACAAAAGAGCTGAAAAATTTCTGAGGCACCCTACCATTTCAATGAAATTTAAAGAGAATATTTTGACTTGTACTAAAGAGATTACTTTGCCCATTTAGGATCCTTAATTCAAGTTGATCAGACAATAAGAATTATCCAGATATAAAGTAGTAACGAAAATTAAGACAGTAGTAATATATTTACGAAATATGCGGTCAAACATGAATAAAATGATCCTAAGAAATGTACAGTGAACAAATAAAAAGATGATTTAAAGAATATGATATATGATATAAGGTGTAAGATATAAACTATAAGAATATAAGATAATAATATAATAAGATAATAGTATAATATACAGAACACAACATATTATGTATAATGTATCATATATAACGTTTATATTAAGGAATTTTTTAATTAATGAAAGACAATAACGATCCAGTTTTCATTTTCAAACCACCCGGTTTCTGACGGTCATGAAACTCGGCAGATATAAAAAGGAGGCCTCTAAGATTCTAGTATTCATTGATGGGACTAATTTCGTTAGTCCTCTGGGAAGCATAGTTTAGTTCTCAGCAGGTGCAATTATCCTCCCTATCCCAAACTCATCAAGTTTACAGGTACATCTGCGTACGTTATGATTAAATTCAATCTTGTTATCATATATTAATCTGACCGTGTACCATACTGGACACACTGTGAGTGATACGCACATAAGCGGTCAAAAAACGAACGTATTGTTTTTATTATTTTTCGTAGACTGATCAAACGATGTCTTCTCTAACGAAAATTGATGTGCCCATGCAGTCAGCGATTATACAAAATTTCATCAAGTTGACTACGTTATCACAACATAAAAGTTGGCAGCTACTTGCTTTAAATTGCACAACCACCAGGGAGCCAATATCTCAAATTCAGTATAAGAACAAAGAAATACTTCATACTGTTTTAATTAAGGTTGCTAATTAGTTAGGTGGTAGCCTCATATTATTTACAACCTTCTGAGATGACGTACATATGAATACAGCTGGATGCATGCATGCATGTTTTCCGTTAAATAGTTGGGACGGGAGCATACTTCAGCCCTCTCCATCTCAAGAGGGTCAACATCACGAAGAGTGTTGAAAAATTAAATTCATGCAGGGTAGTAGTGAAGTTTGAGCACTAGCGCGTCATGCCAGGTTCTCTGTGACCTTGTTAATGAGAAAACAACTGGTTATTCTGATGGTTGGTGGAAAGAAGTTTAACTGATGAACATAATACGTTTCGTCCTTTGTAAAACCAAGTGTTTGTTTGAGTATTTGCATTTGGGGGGGCACAATTCTGGGGCGGAAGGGCATCTGCCACCCCCCCCCTGTAGTGACGCCACTAGCTGAGTGTATATGCAAGTACAATTAACCATGCGCTGGTATCGATCTGTACTAGATGATCAAAATAATCCGTGTACAAGCACAAGTACAAGCATGAGTACAAACCATATGAGGTCAAGTACAAGTACATGTAACATTGTACTAGAAAACTACTTGATCAAGTATAATCACTATGATTATTATATGCAGTCATCTACTGCTGAGTTATTGGGATGATATTCTTTGAATTTCTTTCCTTCATATTTTTCTTTACAACTTTGATCTCTGATACTAGGGATTTCAACTGCTAATGTGGCATGAAGTGAAATTGTGTTTGGGATCTCCCATGACCCGAACCTTCATCCACACCCTTGACACCAGCCCAGCGTGGCTGTTTCTATCGTACAATAACTGCAAGAAATTTGAAGCATTAATACTATACTACTGTACTGTATGTATGGAAAGTTTGGAATTATTTCTAGTTTAAGTATTAGAGCCAGCACTTTCACACACTTCATTGACCAAAAAAATATATGTATATAAAGATAGGTATAATCAAGCAAATATAAAATGGGGTTTGGTCAATATTTAACAGTTTTATAAATTTTGGGTCAAAACATGCATTTGTCAATTGATTTGTACAATGCTCTGGAAAAGTATCACAAACTTCACTGATCAAATATAGTTTGCAATAGAAAACAACAGTGATATCTGACAGAGAGACCTTGAGACTTGTCAACAGTGTTCTTGTCACACAGAACACCACCTAGGTAAATTGAAAGGGAAAGTGACTTGCACTTCTCAACTTCCAATGTAAGTTGTTAAAATATTCATATCAAATTTAGAGCCACATCGTTGCATGCTTCAGAGACGTAGCATGAAAATCAACCATGGATGCAGGTAGGAATAATGTACTTTACACCTGGAATCTACGATATATATATATATATATATATATATATATATATATATATATATATATATATATATATATATATATATATATATATATATAGATATATATATATATATATATATATATATATATATATATATATATATATATATATATATATGCACCACAAACAAATGATACGCACTGCCAACTTGTGTCCTTGATCTGAGATTGCGTAGATCACTGGCGTATTGTTGTCAGTTTATTTTGCCCTTTGGAAGTAGAATAAAGATTTAGGTACTGGCCAATAATCTGCTGCCAGGTATACATTAAAGCGGGCACAACTTTACCCAACCATCATCTCTAGCGAACATTGACCGAGATCTCTGTGAAGAACGTTTCCCCCAAACGGGCTAAAAAAAAACAATCTTGTTCCATTTGGGAGATACATCCTGCCGTTTATTAGTTGTGTCTGGGAGCTGCCATTTTGTTAATCTGTGATGTCATAGAGCCACTAACATCTGAAGCCATTTACTCTCTCTCTGTTTCTCTGTACAAATTTCCAAGGCGAAATGTTTAATCTTTTTATTAACCCTAGCTAACACCAATGACAACTTTAGGTCATGTTACCCAGTTTCAATTCAATCAGCATTTTCAAAACCCATCTCCATTATAGAAAATAAAACATAGCAAAAACATGAAACTGGCTTGATGATATGTTATATATCAAAGCCAAGTTGCTGAAAAATAATGTGCAGTATAATTTAGCTAATTTCTTCAACATGTTTTTAATGTAAAACATAAGATGTTGAAAAAAACAGCTCAACTAATCTACTCGAAAATATTTCCTTTCACACCAGCCCCTTCCCACCCCCCTCCCAGCCCCCTCCCACCTGGAACCCCTTCCGACCTGCCTGAATGCAACAGTACATATATCTTAGACTACTATATAATGCCACACTGAGACAATTAATCCTTTAATTTAATTAACCCTCTTCCGTCATAATAACTTGAAGAGACAAAATCTCGAAGGAAGATAACTTTGGAAAACTTCTTGGAAATTTGAGCATGCTAATTTAATGGGGCAGTACAGATGACCTTTAGAGAAGCTTGTTGGATTGATTTTAATAGCATTTGTCATTGTTACGTTCAGCAGTAGCGGAGCTAGGGGTATTGGTCAGGGGGGCGAGAATGGTCTGTAGGGGCGCTTTCGACACTATCTAAGCGGTTGGCCCGGAACGAACAGAAATTTTTTGAGTAAACATACTCCCTAGATCGCCAGATATGACCCTTTCCGGGCCTTGCTAATTTGCAGATAAACGAAGAATAAATAGGTGTCATCGCCATTTTGTCAGAAAATTACACCAACAAAATGTGACAAATGTCAATAGGTATTTGAGAGCGCAATAAAAAAGTCAATAATCGTGAATAAGTAAAAAGTGTTAAAAAGCTGAAAAGGGCGCCAGCAGTCTATTTGAGTCCGTCAGGGGGGCATCCGCCCCCTCTGACTGTATGGACGCTCCGCCACTGACGATCAGAATACAGTACTTGATTGGGACATAAACCTATTCACCACTTATGGTTTTATGTGACAAACACAAACAGCTTTAACAGAAATACCTTGTTCCATTTGGGAGATATTCTGGCTTAAATCTCGTGTCTGGCAGGCTCTATCATTTTGTCAGTAAATCTGTGGTGAATGATCTTTATCACATAGACCAATAGTGAGGGTAGGGGTTGTGTCTCCTGGCTTTAGAGGGTGCGGTGAGGTGGGGGAGGGGGGTGTGGGGGTGTTATTCATGACAGTACTTCTTACATATGAATCAATGATGGTGGTTTGGTTTGTGTCTCCTGTCTGTCGAGGCTGGGCTTAGGCAGGGGAATGGGGGGGGTAGGGGAAGTTATTCACATGACAGTTTTCTTTATCACAAAGACCAGTGATGATGGTTGGGTTATTCCCCTTTACATAATATTGAAATGTCTTTGTAATTGCTTAGTTTGCCGGTGTCAAGTTTCATACAGAATATTTGAACTAAAAATGAACATCTTGACAATTTCCAGTGTGATAATGTTTATTACCGGTTCAAACTTCTATGCAGAAAGTTTCTGGGCAATAAAATGTTGAGAAATAAATTGTGTAAAAGTAAGTTGGCCTGACGTTTCGATCCTAGCAGGATCTTCTTCAAAGGCTAAATGTAATAAATTGACGTGCTTTATTTTTAGTTCCTCTCTGTACACCATCCCTTGGGCTTCGAAAGTTATAAGGAGGCTTACTAAGTATCATGACCAAATTTTGAAATTATTTTGACTGATTACTACTCTGTAGGTTTGGTAACATAAACCAAACTGAAAAAGGCTAGATTTAGCCAGCTGCAGATGACTCGGCTATATGAAGTTCTTTTTAAGAAAAAAGTCCCTCAGGAAAGAACCGACTGATCCGCTCTCAACCCCCAGTCCCCTTTCACCGAGACTGTGTGATCATCGTCAGGTGTACATCACCATTCCCCTCGAAAGGGAACAGATACTACACATGATCTTAGTCAAAAGGCTGAGAAGCTATATGAAGTTTATTGCATTATGTAACGATCACTTATTCATAGTCTGCCCCCAGCAGGCTCCAGAATGAATGACTGGTTTTATAATTGAGCATGAAGACATACTACTGACAGTTGAATGCCAATCCATTGATCTAACAATAAAAACTACCACTCCCTTCCAGATGGAGTCAATACACCCAGATAGGCAACATGCCAACTAAAGGGTTTGGTGTTTAGTTATGCAAGGACCTAAAAGAAGATGGCTCAGTGAACCAACAGGAGAGGTATTCTGTGATTTCATGGATGATTAAACTCCATTCAGGCCCTATAATCCCTCATTCCATTCACTGATTCTGCTTCGGTATTCATTACTCAGTAGCACTGATGCAGTAAAGTTATCGCTTAGGTTATGGAGAGAGAGAGAAAGGATGGTTTTACTTTGGAACTTTAAAAGTCATCAATTCTTTCACAAGTAAACTAGAAATACAAGTAATGGTTACTGTTGTCATGTTCAAACTTCAAAACAGAAAAAGAAAACTAGCAGTGGGAAATCTCAAAGCTTATTACTATAATTTCATTCTTTTTCAATATCTTAAGAATAATTTGAAGCATATATATCAGAGTCTTAAGGAAAGTAGTACTTTCAAAAAAACTTTTAGCCATCTTTGGCTTGCTAACATTTTGAAATGACAACAGTGATGGCCGAAGTTAAGATTACGTACGTGTGAGATGACTTAAAATTTTAGTTCCGAAATGTTGAAAAGGTTTTGAAATGGAAGTGAATGTTATTGCAGTGAACTCTACGCTGACCTATTTAGCCGATACTGACTTCAACAGCCTGCCCTCTATCTGAAGTGGTGGATATCTTGCTTCATTGTGAGAAATTCTTCCACCTCTCTTTCTCCCTCCCCCCTCTCTTTATCCCCACTCTCTCCCAACTCTTGCCCATTCTCTTTCCCCTCTTTCCCTACCCCTCTCTCCCACCTTTCCCTCCCACCTTTCCCTCTCCCCTCTCACTCTCCCCCTCTCTCTCCACCCCCTTTCTTTCCCTCTCTCTCCAATACTGCCATAATTTACCATCCTGTACATGTTGCACATTTCCTGGCTGGCCCAACTCACCATTCTTGCATAATTATCTATCCCTGACAAATGTATGGTGTCTCTTATTATCAAATGTGAAACCTTAAAGTGGCCATGACACGAAAATTTCAAAGTCCTATATTTTTGGGATCCATCAAAGAATGTTCTCTAAAACATGTATCAACCAATCTGCCAGTTTAAAACTTGATTTTTCAAGTCGAAAATTGAGAATGAATTTACCCTTTTCGGCGTTTGAAACTTTGTTTACTCGAAAATTTTCCGATTCCCATGACGTCATGTGACGTCACGTTTTGAACACATATTTGTTGTCGCTGCTACGGTACCATTCACGTACACAGTAGACAAGTACACATACCACTAGTAGTTACTAAACAAAACACCGATCACAAGAGCGCTTTCAAATCAAAATTTCCTGTAAAATGGAGGATCCAGAACCAATTGCGGCAACTGAAGTTCAAAGTGATAATGGTTCTTCACCAGGCAGTGAAATTGGGCTATAATTAGAGTGCCCTTTCTCATATTCGAAGCAGAGAGTGAAGGCGATGATCATTCCAATATTGAACCGAACGTTGAGGGTGGAGCGGAGGTGTTAGAACCGTATCAGTTCGAGCCTGTTAAACGAGCCGAAATTGAAGCTCCACAAGATATTGAAGAAGAAATCAGTTCGAAACCATTGCAAGAAACATACAACGTGGTAAGAATTTATTAACGAAGCATTTAAAAACAAAATTCAGTCCATTTTGTGCATGTGTTGTTGGAATTCGCGGAACACCCTTAACCGTATTGTGCGTTGTGTTACGGTAACTTACAACCCATATGTAGAGTGTGTAGTACTAGTAGGGTTGGTTGCATACTGAAAGTTTGGCTCGGGGATGTAAGTTGCATTATGCAGCCATGCTAGGTAGGCATGTGTGTTATTTCATACTCATTATTACTTGGCTAGTACTTTGGCCTGGAGTTTTGCAAATCAATTTTCTGAAACAAAAGAATGTTTCATGATACATGGAAGGTGTAAAATGAATCACAACAAATGTAACCATAACTGTACATTGTATGCCTGCTTGTTATTGTGGACATCATGGGCCAACATTAATACATTTTGAACTTTCATAAATTTTTTCCCAGGCAGTACAGATACATAGCCTACGGTCAACAGGTTCAATGATACTTGGGGTTCCTAGCAAGACACGTCAGGGTTGTGCTACCATCATGTGCAGTCCAAAGGATCAGAAGTGATTTTCCAGCCAATGGTCATTAGACTGGATTCAAGTTGCCAGGAGAAAACTCATTGTATAGGAAGCCTTGGTTGAGAAATTCCTCCAGAAACACCTTTTCTAAACTACGATTGTGTTGGATTATCAATCCGTCAGGGTTCCCTCAGTGTTGATATATTGAAATTCAAGACTTTTAATTCAGGATGAAAAGGTTATTTTCCAGACCCAACATCAACAATGAAAGAAAAGGCATGTTTTGAAGCATTTGGACACAAGTATTGGCGTGACCGTGATGTCATATAATATGTGCATAAGGGAAGGGCATTGACCTTTTTAGGGGCATTTACCTCCCAGACGTTTGATTCGTACCTTTAATCTGGAAGCCAAAATATCCATATCACCAATGATATTTGACAGAAAAGTCATAATAAAGACCAATGGAGGCAGCAGAACTCTTGAATGTTTAGACTGTTTCTTCAGCAGCAGTTGGTTTGTTTTGTAGTCTTTCTTCAAAAACTCAGCAGTACACCCTGTTAATGGTCTTCGATTGTTTTAATGCGTGTGATGCTGTGTTTCACATTGCCCATCAGTGTTGTACGTGTCGTCGTGCGTGGGTAACATTTTTGCATGTGAGTTGCGTCGTGCAGTGTTTCTTGGTTTAAATAACCCTGTATTGTATTTGCTTCTGGATTATTCTAGTTAATTTGTCACAACAACGATTGATAGCGATGGACATGCAACTGCTTTGTAGGCTTAAAGCAAAAAAATTCATGTAAGTTGTTTTCTTTTAACCTCCTTTGATGTCACAAATTACATTAGTGTAATTTAAGAATGATAATGTTTATGGAAAGTACAGTTTTACTTTTATGTCATATAATACAATGATTGTTGTTAATGTTAGTTCAGATTGTCCAGAATGACTGTCTAGAACTGATATTGAATAAATTTTGTTCAATGATTTAACACTTGAACTATGTTGTGTGAATTTTTGGCTCTGTGACTTTAAAATAAATCGCTTTGAGATTTAATTAAACAACCTTTGGAATGAAATCTTTTTACCTACCTATTTTGACCCATCCCCATTACCCCCACTCCCTCCACAACATAATAAATGGTTTTCCTGGAATAGGAATAAGAAATTATTGCTATAATTAACTGATCCAGCATATTCCAGAAATAAATTGGGGCACTGAGATTTGTTCACAAGAAGATGTAACCCATCGCTTCTGAAGCTAACCTCATAGCTTATTAGTATACAATAGAGCAATGAAGGGGGTGTTAATTTAGATGATACAGTAAAATCTCTTCGTCTATTGCGACTTCAGTGTAGTAACGCTAATACTATAGTACTACTAGTGCTCGGCGCACTACCTCCTAAGGATCGCCACTTGCCCCATTGGAGGTTTCCTGTTCCCCGATCTGGTCTTCAGAGTAGTTTTTTGTGGATTACTTGACAGAAGAATGACTCTTTTATGTCGAACCGTTAAAGTCCATTTGTTTTATTTCATAACAAAAAGGAGGGATCGTAGTATGCTTCCGTGAAGTGTTCGCTTCATTCGGAGCTGCATACTGGCTAGGCCCAGTGAAATCGGCGCTGGTGTTGTGCACTAACTTGGTCATAATCGCCGTGTTTTTTTTCGTCCTTCGTGAAGGCTAATTGCATGGGTAATGATATTTATGCAGCCCCAACAACACAACGGACCGGCATTTCTCTCGGATAGTTTACAACAGTTGTAAAACAAACTTGAAATTTCTAACGATATAGCGTAATACAGTGGTTGTTCTCTCAGTGTAAATGTGCGTGTACTGTATATGGAACGGTATGATCGTCGCGCATCCGATACATGCCTGAGCTTTGCATTTGTGTTCCTAACATGACGTCATCATTGTCTTGTTGTGAAATCGCATTCTCAGATATCTATTTTCGGATGCGAATATTAAAACGTTAATTACTAATTAGTCCTTGAGGTTTTCAAGGTGTTGAGGATAGTTTTGAACATAGATTTTCTCATAGATTCAGAGGAAGTTACTCTCGATGAGTTGGATTTTTCGTGTCATGGCCTCTTTAACGCATTGTTTACATGATTTTGAGAATACCAGCAGAATCCGAGGAACACTCATCTATGTAGGATCAGACCCTACATTTGTGATCTCCCAACATCTGAACATCTGAACCTTTGTTATAAAAATGTAATTATTTATCACTGAGTGCAACTGTCTTGCATTATGGGATTGTGTCTACAGACAGACTGCAGACAATTGCTAAAACATGATGGTACCATGACACTCACTATCACAATATCACAGTAAAAGTGGCCCTACCATCAAGAACAAAGGGTTTTCAGTAATTATAGATAACAATACACTTGTTTTCATACACCCACACACAATGCAAAAGAAGAACATTTTAACAACAAACAAAGTTATGGAATTCATTTCAAGTGTTAAGTAATGGTTGTTAGTGTATTGAAGGCTTATTTTTTATAGTTCCCGGTATAAGTTGGTAACGTTAAGCCGGGCCTTACACTAGTAACGTTAAACCATTAAATAGTCTTCAAAAGTGGATATTTGATTATAAGTTCCTTTTTTTTAACTCTCGGTATACAAACTCAGTGATGAATATATAACTATAACTTGGGATGATTAAAATACACGAGCATAAATGCTGATTATAAATATAAATTACGGAGCCCTTTGTTATACGTCTGTAGGCTTCGGGAGATAAACTTAAACCCCCGATTCTAAAATAACAAATTACGACACGATGCACAAGGGACAAGCTCAGCCCTTGACCCTGATTGGTCCAAACTTATAGCTAACCCCTCACCCTACTCTTGATTAATTGAGTGCCAACCGGATATGCAGATGAGCACATGCATGCAAATGAGCACTCAACCAATTTGAACCAGTTTGGCTGTCTTCCAGCCCCACAAACCGAATCATTCAAACGAAACATCTGTACACGCTTCTAATAGCGCGTGTTCAATTACTTATTATTTAATTAGGAGATTATGCTTATCATGATTTCAGTAAAACCAATAAGTGATATTGTGTTCAACAATAATATTGGAAAGCAGTGGTTAGATTGCCACCACGCTCGTTGCAGTTTAACATGGCTAGTAAATGCATCACTCAATACAGTCATAATATAGACATTTTTCTTCCAAATTAATCAATAGATACTATTTTCCAATTATTTAGTTAGCTTATAGTCCACAACATGTTGTTTATGAATTCTTAAGCATATTCTCCTTTTACACTCATTGCTCAGGCTGTGGTTACCTGTTAACCTTACTTGTACACTGTTAGAACTGATCAACCTTGTAAGTTGTAGTTGTAATTGTATGCTTGATATGAACAAATCATAACATTGTACATTTTGTTACATTTCTCTTTACTAGTACAACATTGAGCGATTATTTAAGTAATTTAAAACATTTATTACCAAATGTTACCTAGACTAGGCCTAGTTTTGGATCACAATGCAAACTACAAAATATCCCATCTTTGGGGACTGGTGTTTGGCTACATCTAACGTTTGACCCAAAGCTAGGTTTGCAGGCCCAAAGCTTTAAACATTAAAGAGTTGCGTAAATTAATGGAATCTCAGTGAGTTATAAGCAGCCTACTTTAGCCTAGGTCTATATCTTCTTACTCTTAGCAATTGGCTAGGAATTGAAACTTAGATGTTGAGTTACTTGATACAGCATCTTACCTCCATGAGCAAAGTATAAACTTACCTAATACCAAGACGACTATATGTTGTATCGCTCAAATCCAGTGTATTTCCGTGTTGCTGTTTTTAGATCAATCGCACTTAATGCTGCGCAAGAAGTGAAGTGATGTAGCGTCGCTAGTGAGGGTGAATTAGACTATGATAGCAGTTATTTCACTTTAGTGATCTTGAATGCCAAGCTATCCTTCGTTCTTGTGTTACCGTAACTAAATGTACGTTTGCAGCTGTGAATAAATTGTTGTGGGTATCATCAACAGTGGATAGAATTGTTTCCACTATTTACAACTTGGCGCTGTTTAAAAATACTATTAAGAGGAAGACGACTGCTGTTAGAAATGACAGCGTTTCGAACAACAGTGTAAACTTTCCTCCGGTAGGGCTTATGTTTTAGTTTAGTTTAGTAAAAGGGAGTAAAAGGGAGTTTAGTAAAAGGGATCAGTAGGGACACTTAAGTCCCCATTAAGGACCCTATAGGAGAGAGAAAAAAACTGTAAGACACAAACACTCAGACCCGATTACAATGCTTAAATTGCTTGTCCAAAGCATTCTTAAACCCATTCACACTACTTGCAAGTACAACTTTCTCAGGCAAACCGCTCCACTCATTCAAAACCCTATTAGAAAAAAGTTATGCCGAATATTAATCCTACTTTGTGACTTTTGGAGTTTAAGACAATGACCTCTGGTACAACTACTATTAGCAAACATGAAAAAGTCAGTGAAGCATAAATTGTCAAAACCATACACAATCTTGAAAACCTGAATCAAGTCACCATGTAACCTCCTAAGCTCCAGTATGGTGTCAATAAAGTTGATATCATAGTTAGAATCAACATGACTTAAATTGAAATTCCTATTTAATTGTTTCAACGGGCTCTGCTGTTGCAGTGGCAATAAGAGACTATCTGAATAGTAGAAGACGTCACACAGAATTTTTAGCAGAAACTTACGTTTTCACTTAATTATAGATCTTATTTAAAGTCTAAATATGCCTCAGAATGAACTATTTGACGTCTAAACGTTTATTTTCTTTCTGAGGTAGACCCCAAGATCTCCTCCCACCTATTGGACTCAGCTCTAAAGAACCCAATGCCGCCACCCGTCATTCTCTATAAAAAAAAAAAATTTAACTCTCCTCTTAACCCTTCCAAAATGGTTCATCCCCCATTTAAGTCAGTCCAGAGAATTTATAATTTGGCCGCCCTCTTCTTGTTCCCACCACCAAGGGCGTAGGAACCGGGGGCTGGGGGCGCCAGCCCCCCCCCCAGTGAAAAATATGGAGGGGCGGAAGTATCATTCCGCCCGCCCCCCCCCCCGCTTCGCAAGTCAGAAAACCCCTTTCTCATTTCCAAATGAGAAAAAAATCTCATTTGGAGCACCAACTTGCATCTAAGGCCAGGTGAAAATGCAAAATTATTTACAAAATGGAGTGGGTGTTGAAGTACTATATTGCACCAAATTGCATCTAAGGCCACCTGGAAATGAAAAACAAGACACCACCTCCCCTTAGACCCCTCCCCCAGGCCGGCTATCAGTCTCCAGCCCCCCCCCCCACTCAAAAGTACCTTCCTACGCCACTGCACACCACCGACCTTGAACTCCTGTGTGTACCTCGACGAAGATAGGCTCAAACTTGAAGCGATTTTCTGAATCAGGGTGTACTCACATGTAGCCTCGGTGGGTACACAAAGTCTTGAACTTAAATTATTTTTAAAAACAATTGCTATATATAACACCATTTTGCAGCTAAACACCCTTGAATATTAATCATATTACAAATTCTCAAAGGGGAGGAGGTAATCCTACTATACCTGCTCCCCTTAGACCACTTCCCTATACCAAAACATCCGCCACTGGAGGGGCCACAAGATGATAAAGATGACAAATTGGGGTCAGCGAGAAAAAAGTTTGAATGCTATAGGACCTTAGAAGACCCTTCGACTCGGTTAATTTTACTATAAACGACCGTGATCCAGTGGGCCCCATTTAACAATCTTAAGAATGATAAGAAGTTTCACTTTATACAGCGATATGCGTTCAAAGACTTGTAATAAATCATGATATAACAGATTTGCATGTTCAATATACTTGTCAACATCAAAATGAATGACGTGTTAAACACCATAGGCGTACGAGGCGGGGGGGGGCAGGGGGCAGACTGCCCCGCCCCCCAAATTTCCAGAGGACAAGAAATTCTGGCAAAAGTCCTGAAAAATTCGGGCAGCCTAAGAGGAAAAAAAATATTTATATATATAAATATGCAGTAGTTTGCCCGAATCTTTTTCAACTTTTGCAATTTGCAAGGCCTCAGAAGTGCCATTTTCGGCAATCTGAGAGGCATTTTTTGCCCAAAAATTTCTTGTACGCTACGCGCCAACTGATGGTGGCGCTCCGCTTAGATAGTGTCACGGGAACTTTCTGGCACAAAAGTTTCTGCCCCCCACACTGAAATGGTCCCGTACGCCTATGTTAAACACCATAAGTCCAAGGAAGTTACTAACGAAAAAGCCTTTGAAATTGAAAAGAATAAAGAAAAGAAAAGGAAAAGGAAACGTCTCTACATGTTACACTATTTTAATTATTTAATTAGCTGTTGAATCAGTTAGTGGTAATCCGATATATTACCGTATTATTGACTTAGAAACCAAATTCAAGGTTAACTCTTTTCAAATTCACTGAACCATAGTTGCCTTTAAATGTTTAGTTTGTTTTTGTGTATGCTAAGATGTAATGTGAAAGAGCTGGTTGTTTTTATAGGAACTCTGTGACCATTTGCCAATTGTTTATGGTACCATAGTGTGGTTCCGTTTGTATATGGTACAGAAGATGATTCACGTCGACGATTTTAACCGCCCTTTTATTCTCTTAATTTGACCTTGATTTTTTCACCTGTATGTATCCCTATGCATGAAGGCTTAGAGACGGCACCGATCTCCTTCGCGTAGCCTGTTACTTCCTTTAAGGAAACTGTGCGACTCTGTTCTGCAAAAGTTGAAACATTTTCAAACACTTTACTCGTCAATATCAAAACTTACAGACTTAAATATATACCAACGAACCGGGAATCGCCATACTCAGACTTCATAAGATTCTATATATGTTTGTCGATATTTTGTATTTTATTGGATTATTGGATAGACTTTACTTTTGAGACTTGAATCCCCGTTTACCACTGTTTTATTTGTTTTCTTGTTGTAATAAGTGATATATAGGGCACCGTCGTGATATCTTGTTTAAGAGTCACAGCAAATTCATATTTCTCGAGGATTCCAGGCCAAGAAGAACTTGAGTGAAGAATAAGGGCCTGTTCACACAATTATTGTCGCGTTAGTTTTCTTTTCAGCGAAGATTTTTTAACAAAATGATAATGTTTAATATACCATGGTATGTGCCAGGTTTCGTGTTTATAGCAATGACTGCGTCAATTGGGATCATCAAAACATATTACATCTACCCAGGTAAGTGTTATACTATACGATGCCCTTAATAAGTAATCGTGAATGCACTATAGCTATATATGGTTTCAAAATAGTCCAAGTGAACCCGAACGGAAAGGAACTATATAGAAGCTAGGATGCAGTTTCATCTGTGGCTGAAATGTGTATTGCGTTAGATCGGTGGGCAAGTATTTCATCTTCTACATTTAGGATTTGAATGAATTTGGTTGAGATCATACAATTTCAGCAAGAGGAGATTTTATTTTTTATTTCTTATGCAGAAGCTGTCACAGAAAGAACACTGTCTGAGTCAACTGGTGCTTACGTAGGAGAACGTACAACAGCAACCGAGTCCAGAATACGTGACAACGAGATTAGCCAAAACACTTCATTTATGAGTAAACTTGATCTTTCTGAAGAGGTATATATGCGTATTTTGCTCAGTTGCTTGTCAATGTTTACTAAAGTTATGACTATCGTTATGCAATTTTCTTTCTCCCGCTAAGGCACTGTAATATACAATGAGCCGTCATGGAGCTGTCAAATGAAGGCTTTACATTATTAAATTATATTTCATACACACTAGCGCTCGGTGATGTCTCAACGGGGCTCTACTATATATTCCCTAGTATAGTAATAACGTTCAGACGGTAGCTCAATCCCGTCCAAACGTCGTGTCGTTGACAAACTAGACGAATCCAAATGCATTCGATACTCAAAGACTTGCAAGTTACTCTTTTAGCACATCATTCGAAAGATGTACTTTCATTACAATTTCTGCCGAATTTTTGGTTTTTCATAAACTCAAAACTGGCCATAACAACTTGTGCAAATAACTCTCCAGTCAGCGACGTAGCCAGGAATTTGAAAGGGGGGGGAGCACTTTTTGACTGATATGGATTTTCAAAATTGTAGGCACGACTATCTGAGCGGAGCGCCACCATCGGTTGGCGCGGAGCGATACAAGAAAATTTTTGGTTTTACAAACCCCCCAGATGGCCGGAAACGGCCCTTCCCGAATGTTAATTCTGGTTCCATGGCCTCTTGCTAACTTGAGACACCTCATTCAATATCACTTTTAAACCAAAAAAAACAAACGAGTTAAAATAGTACGTAATTCAATACTACATAATGTTCGGTATTTAAAATTAGCAAAGTACATGTACAGAGTAGTCTTACTTTTCAACTGCTGATACTTGTAGATACATATATAGATAGGCCAGAAATGTCTTTGATACAACTATAGCCAGTAATTGTCTTTGATACAACTGTAAATGTTTAAGTTAGCCTAATATTAGAGAAGGCGTGAGATATCCGACGATTGCCATCTGATGCAAATTTCTCAACTGTTTTCTCAACTGAAATATTATCTGCGTAAACGGGTTCTTAACTAGATGTTAAAAAAAACTGGCAAGATCGGATTCTAGACTTTTTCGGCGGGTAGAGTGTTGAATGAAACGGCACGCGATAGAAATGACAGCCTAAATTAGAAGACTAGGTCACCTAATTTAGCCATATTCTTGCTACGTTCATTTCAATAGTTATTCCTGTCTGGACTCTTAAACTCGTCCAGCAAGCTTATGGATTTGAAATATGGGTGTTTTTAAAAAAGATAACTTGGCCAAAAAAAAAGTGTGTAGGCCCGGGCCTACAGTGCTACATACAGGCTACGCCCCTGATCACGGATATCATATTATCAGCAGATTTTGTTTCCTGTTTGAATTCTTTTACATGTTCTTTACATAATATATCAGAGAGACAAACATAGTGCTCTTTTACAATTTTTCCAGTAGGATGATTCTTGTTTATTGTCCAATGTCTGGACTTTAATACATTTGACGAACTTAACTGATGGACAATATAAACTTTCATATTTTGTAATATAGCCAGATATGCAGTGGCCTAAAAATAAATATCGTTATCGTTAACAGTGTAATAATTATTTAAAGGAAGTGCGTATCACGTACGATTGCTATAGCTTAGCTTCATAACATGCTGTTCGTGCACAACTTAGGACGAATCATAGAAAGGATGAAAACGAACGTTGTCGACGTTGTTGTGCATACGGTTCGTGACATTCCATAGAGTGCGGTTAGGTAGGCAATATGTATTTTATTACGCAGTAGCCAACTGTAGGCTTGTAATAGGCTATAGGCTAAATTTAGCTAATTGCATCTGCCAAACTAAGTTAGTAGTTGAATCAGTAGGCGTGAATGTTACTACGATTATAATCGAATTAACGGAGCTGACGAGTATTCAAGATCAAAAGAGCACTGACAAAATACCCTGCTAAAAAAACAACAGTTTAAAAAAAAAATCGACACTGAAAGGGGGGAGCGGTCGCTCCCCCTGCTCCCCCCCCCCCCCTGGCTACGTCCCTGTCTCCAGTTATTGGTAGTCAGGGCGGTTGGCCTGCTCTCTCATCTCAATGATATGAAGTTATAAAGTTATATAAGTTATCTTAATTGTGCGTAGCGCCACCCTTTAAGAAAAGGCAACCTATTATGAAAATGTTGGAAAATGCATTATTTATTTAGTTCGTTTTCGGCGGTTGTAACGTGGCTGGTCCATGTCTCGCAAAGCATCGGCATTGGGGACCAAGGGGAAGTCAAGAAAGACAAATAAGATTAGATAATTGGTATTAGGTAGATTTGGATTTCATGAGAACAAATACAGGGGCGGATCCAGGGGGGGGCCGACCCGGCCCCGGCCCCCCCTTTTTGGAAATCAGTTGCGTTTTTTTATGTGGGAGTACTTCAAATTCCTAATAGGCATAACTTGGTGAAAGAAAAGCCTAATATATATCCAGCTGCTCTTCCCTGAAACGCGATCGTTTTTATTCCAAATTTGAAACTAAGGCAATTATCAGGCCTACGCGACATCACGTATTAATTAGATACGGCTCAGTACTATAGTGCTGACTATTACTGTCAGGGAAAATCAATGCACAGTTAGCAAGTATATCATAATTATCTGAATGAAAGGGGGTGTAGGCGGTTTTACACTATCTAACGCAACGTAGTCGCCAAGAACCTGAAGTATTTTTAAGGGAGGGCCCGAGGAACATGAACTTATAGCATGCTCCTCGTGGTGAAACATAATTGCACCTGTTGGGGGAATTGAGTGTACTGCTAATAGTAGGAGAGACTAGTGTAGGTTCTTATGACCAACTAGACCGGTTTCTGCTCTCAAACTTTATAGGAGGAGCTTCATCAGTAGTAGCCTTTGAATATTTTATATTCGGCCTGGGCGTCTCGTTCTCAAAATGCATCTATTTTCTGTGCACGAGTTTTTATGGACTCATAGTGCAGCTATAAGAGCATCTAAAAGACCTTCGTGTGAACCTTGAGAGTCAGCTGATTCTTCGTTAGTATGAAACCTTGAGTTAAGTAGTAAATCTTTGAGATTTTGGGCCCTTTTGTATGCTAGAATCGGTTCTTTTGGAAACAGTTTGGATAATTCCGCGTGCAGGGGCGTAGCGAGCGGGGGGGGGGGTGTCACACCCCCCAATAATTTGGTCGCTGTCGGCAAATTTTGGGTCTGTCGGCAAAAGGAGAAAAGGTGAAGAGAGCGGAAGGGGAAGAAAGAAGGAAAGCTGAATAGAGAAAAGGAGAACGGGAGTTTCTTTATCAGTTATTTCGATTTTCCAGTTCTTCATCTGATAAACTCATTCACCAATCCAATCACCCGACGCCTGCAAGTTAAAAACCTCTCGGCAAATAACTGATAATACCACGGCCATCAGTATAGCTACTGTAGCCAGGCTCAGCTAGACGAGTGCCAGAATCGCCGGCAACTCAGTGAAAGAAATGGAATTAAAGGCTTCCGTATAGGCCGCTGCCCATGAGTCGTGCTATCGTGTGACAACGTGTTGTTATTATCCTCTGTTTAGAATGACGTCATCGCAGATGTCATTCGTTCTCCTTGGAAAACTTAAGGACACGGCTCACGAATTGTACACAATTTTTAACGTTTCTCGCTTGTATATCAATGAATGTTGTTATTTCTCATTACCGGAAAGTTTTCTGAACATTTTCATCACGAAGTTTCACTATTTCAACGATCGGTGAAAGAGAAAACACAGTTCGATAATTGGTCCCAATTAATTCTTCTATTGCCGACTGCCATAAAAATAATATCGAAATGGAAATTCTACGGTGCCAAATTTGACTTAAAATATGCACCAGATTGCATCTAAGGACGTTTCAAAACTAAAATTTTCCAAAGGGGGAGGGGGACACCCCCTCCACTTAGACCCCTCCCCCATTTCAGTCACCACTTCCAGATCCGTCGGCAAATCAAATCATCCACACCCCCAACAAAAAATCCTTCGCTACGCCCCTGTCCGCGTGTTGCGAGATTAAGTGCCAATGTTTCAAAAGTACATATTTCAAATGCGTGGTTTTGATATGGGGTGTATAGGTAAGCTTGAACACCATTGGTGGTTCCTTTCGTTTAGGTTTGGTAGTGAGGTATTGCCCACGGTTTTCAAATTTTATGCCTTTCGTGGCTGAGGCAATTTCCTCTTTCTTATAGTTACGGAGTAACAGTTTCTCTGTGAACGCATTCTTTTTCTGTAAGAAATCAGTCTCATTGTTATAACACATATAATAGACGTGCGTATCGTAAGACTTCCCCCTAATGAAGCCTTTAAAAGTGGCAAGTGGGTGTGCAGAGTTTCTGTCGAGGTATTGGAAGGTTTCCGTGGGTTTGGTGTAGACTTTGGTGTCTAATAACCCATTCAAGGGCGTAGGAACCGGGGGGGTTGGGGGGGCGCCAGCCCCCCCAGTGAAAAATGTGGAGGGGCGGAAGTATCATTCCGCCCCCCCGCTTCGCAAGTCAGAAAACCCCTTTTTCATTTCCAAATGAGAAAAAAAATCTCATTTGGAGCACCAAATTGCATCTAAGGCCAGGTGAAAATACAAAATTAAGTTTACAAAATGGAGTGAGTGTTGAAGTGTGCTATATTGCACCAAATTGCATCTGAGGCCACCTGGAAATGCAAAAAATTCCAAAGGGGAGGGAGAACCCCCTCCCCTTAGACCCCTCCCCCAGGCCGGCCATCAGTCTTCAGCCCCCCCCCCACTCCAAAGTACCTTCCTACGCCACTGAACCCATTGGTTTCAAACCTTGGACCTTTGAAGATTTTCAAATCTAGGTATGTTACCTCGGTGTGTAATATTTCTACCGTAAACTTTAAGAAGCGGTGAATTTCATTCAACCTGTTTACTAGTTGTTCAAGTTCCTGAGGTGAACCGTCGTAAAGCAATAGAATTTCATCTCTATAGCGGAGCCATTTTCAGATTTTATTATCTGTCGGTTAAATCTGGTTTTCCAGTCTATGCATGACGATATCACAGATTTCCGGAGAGGCTTGGCTACCCATGGCGCAACCGATCTTTTGTAGATAGAATTGGTTATTGAACTCGAAACAGTTTCTTGTTAAAAATAAGTTCAATTAGTTTGCGCATGGATATGGAAGATATTTTATTTATTCCATATTCGCTTTTTTCCGCCTTTTCATAGACTTCTTGACATATATCTAATGCCTCCTCTTGGGGAGTATTGGTATACATGGCGACGACATCGAGTGTAGCAAGTACTACTGCTTTTGATAACGGGGTGGCTTCCACAATTTTCAGAATGTGATTTGTGTCTTTCACATAGGTGCTTTGTTTTAATACATTAGGAAGCAAGAAATAGTCCACAAATTCCGATATTTTTTCGGTCGGTGATCCGTTTCCGCTTATTATCGGGCCCTCCCTTAAAAATACTTCAGGTTCTTGGCGACTACGTTGCGTTAGATAGTGTAAAACCGCCTACACCCCCCTTTCATTAATAAGTATATCATAATTATCTCATTGAATATATCTTGTTTTATGTTTTTTCTTGGGGTGAATCTGGTGTCATAATTTTCGCGCAAAAGAAAAAACGAATCGACGCAATAATAGTGTATCCATTGTACATGCACTGTTGAGCGTTGTACAGTATATGTGTCTATCGAGAAAAAATATGTGCACAAAAAAGCGTGTCTGCAACGTTTCTGGATTTTCTAGTTTTTGGCGAAATGTTTCACCATTTTGCATCTAAGCACTCACAATTAACCAAAAATTTTCCCCCTAGACCCCTCCCCCAGGACGCAGATCACTAAAGTGCTACCATCGGGATGTCGGCCCCCCCTTTCTCAAAATCCTGGATCCGCCCCTGCAAATAGCAACTTAATTGTCACATTTACCTTTCCAGAGTGACTGTAACATTACGTGCCTGGAATCTGTTCAACGGTACCGACAACAGATATTGAACAACGCATGCGTGAAGCACCATGGCGACGTAAAACCATCACTATGGAACGCCAATGGAGAAATTGGAGAAGGCCAAATGACGCGATTAAGAAACTTGTTCCCAATAGAGCGTTTGGGCGTCATATACTGCTCTGTACCGAAGGATGGGACTACCGCATGGAAGAGAATTTTACTAGCAGGTTTGGGTCATATTGATGATCTTAACGAGTACCCTGGTAAAATTAATCCCCTTTTTGACAAACTCGTCAAACCTTTGAGTCGCTATAATAAGTCAGAAGCAACGAGGATGCTTTTAAATTATAAGAAATTTATCTTCGTTCGAGATCCTCTACAACGAATATTGTCGCTGTTTTTAGATAAAGCTCTGGCTTCTCATGCTTTCCGTTTAAAGGAAGATACCTTCGAAGTATTTCTGGATGACATTTTACAAAAAGAAATTAAAATAAAATCCAATGGAGTTGATGCACATTGGACTCACGCGGCGTTCCTTTGTTATCCATGTGATATCAAATACGATTTCATTGGTCGCTTGGAAACGTCATCACGTGACACGCAATATGTTTTCGATCATTTTTTCACAAATTTTACGAAACTTCTCAATATGACTCGTCAACGTCATGGAACTAATAGCACCTCGGAAGACAACAGACAGAAATACATCGGAAACACAAATGTAACAATTTTGAATGAAATAGTGAAAAAATATGAACTCGATTTTGATTTGTTTGGTTATGACAAACCATCATTTTAGCCGATCGTAACAAGATTCATGGTATAGTTGAAAGACAAAAACTTATTTATCGAAAAGATTAAATTCTAGTAAAATCATTGTCCATTAGTGACAAATCTGAGCAAGTGCAGGATTTTTATTAACTTCTCGGTTTGTTTTACCGATATATTCTGACTTAGTAGATGATAAGGCGTATCGCATTAAAAGTAAAGAGAACACATCGGCTTCATTTTCTTTCTGACATGTGTTATGAGGAATCTTTATAACCGCGATGATTTGTGGCATGTAGGTAAATTCAGGTAGCCTATATTAAAAGTGAAATTACAATTTATAAAATTATTAATATTTAATATTTTCTGCAAATACCCTAAAAGATGGGAACTGGTCATCTATACGTATTAATCAAATTATTACCCACCCCCCCCCCCCCTTTCGCAATAGAGCCCTGATATAACGAAGCCTTTTAATGGTTTTTTTTATATATAATCTCTGATGATTTTGTACATACATATACGTTGTAGAACTTGTACACATATATGCTAGTTTTACAGACTGTGTTTAGCACATGCTATACTTTCCATGTTTTGTGTGGGTTGGAAAAAGAAAGGTGCAGCCCCCCCCCCCCCCCCCCGATTAGATCCGCGCCTGAAAACTGTATATTATCTCGTTATCTTGCTATAATAAGAAGTAGTTCAACAACTTTTCCGAAATATATTTCAAATGTTGATCATATATTTTATTGTTTTTTGTTGAGTTGCGTTCAGCTTGAAATGTTTGAAATTGTTATACATCAGTTCAGGTAATGATGAAAACGGCTTTTATAATTAAGATACGTTAGAGTCACATTAAATAAAACTAAATAAAATTTACATATTTTAGAGAAAGAATACCATCGAGTATACAAGTGTGGATTTGACTACTTGAGACAGAAAACAACAAAAGCTAGAAAAAACAACAACAATAAAAACTCCAATCCATTTGGTTTATTGCAGCAAAGGGAATATGAAATAACATAAAACTATATCACAGAATTTAGGCAACGATTGAGGGAGAAGTGTGTGCAAGAGGAAGACGAGGAAGAAGAAAGAAAAGTTGGCTTGATAACATCAAAGAGTGGAGAGGAGGTATCAGCGACTAAGGCAGCTTTTGAGAGAAATGTCTACGGCCGTTATAACAGGTCTAGGGCAAACTGAACTGAACTGATCACATAATGAGACACACAGACAGGAGAGGGGGACGGGAAGGCGGGGAGCTCGGTGGGGATTTCAACTCCCTGGGTCGATGCTCTGGAGAAAACGTCTAAAGCAAACAACCTGTTCATTCATGTTCACTTTCGATGATGTTGAGCAAGCATTCCATTTTCGGGCAAAATCACGGCCTATTATAGTACTAAACCCCAAACACCCCCTTATCCTCGTTTAAAGAAATAGATAATACTATCCTACAGATTAGTTTTATACTATAGCAGTACCATTTATAGCTCCATGGCGGTATTAAATGGCGTCAGACTATGCTGAAATCTAAAATTCTTTTGCTCATTGTCTAGTTGAAAATGGATATTTCGAAATATGGTTCGCTATTTTGAGGGTGTTACCAGCTTGGATGAGTCCAAACCCTATAAAACGGTGTTATTGGTAAGTAGTTTATTTCACAAAATATGGTTGGTGTTTTTGTCACAGCTTTGTCTGCAATGTTCACGATGGGCTTATAACTGTTTGGAGAAAATATATAAGTCTGGTTACATCCAACTGCTTTGACTTTATTCTTTACTTCTCCGTCTTCTTCTTCTTATTCGACTTCTCCTTTTTAGTGTTTCTTTGCTTAAGTTATTTTAATCTCTCAGTTCACGTATCTCTGTACAGATGAACGTTCCTATATGGTTATAATCCGCCATGGTAGACTTATTCCCCCATCAAACGGAATACAGAAAACTTCGAAACATTTTCAAGGTGAAAATAATTATATGGATTAAGAATAACGCCCTCTCTTTGAAACTGCATCCCGCTGTAGGAAAACGTACATAATTTATTTATTTCCTCCCCCTTCGAAAATAGTGGGTTAAACCCGACCAAACTTTTGTTATTAGCGTACAAGCACGTGTGTCTGTGAGTATTTGAACATTCCCCAGGTCTTTGATCTGGCTTCCGAATCTGATATATATACACGGACTTTGCAGAGCGTGTGGATAATAAATTGCCTACCAGGAAAGTTGTTCAAAATTTCATCCGGCAAAAAGGAACGCAGTTATATTAGTATTACCGACGAAACATTAGGAAGTCGTAGTTATTCACCCAGCATGAAAAGCCTGTATTCTAACGTTACTGTTCTTAAAAACCATTGTTAATTTACACAGTTATAATAGCCTAATTGTCGCTAGGGGTCTGTGTATTGTGCAGCATTTAATCTGGATTTAGGCTAGTATCCGTTAACTTAGGTATAACTCTAAGCTGGGCTAGTTGGCCAATTGTACTAAAATGTCGACACGCGGCAGTGTAGTTTTGCTTTGAATAAATCTTATTTATATATAGGTCGAACAGAAAAGAATTTTAGTGTGAAAGCATAATGACGCGAAAACGTTGTATATACTTCATGTTAGGAACAATTGTTGGTATTCATTTAACACTATTCTTAGCAGTGAACTTTATATCCAAGGAGGAAGATGAACTCAACTCTGGGAAATTCGTAAGGAAACTAAAATACATCGATTTCACAGAATCCGGGGGAAAAGACTCGATAGAACAGGACAGACTACAATTAAATTTGCCAACTGATTTACAATCCAGAGCTGAAGTACAGAAACATGCAGATTTGCAAGGTAAAACATTGAACTTTTAATTTGTAGGCCCTAAATAAGCCTAATATTAACATATATATAGGCTAGTTCATTCTAGGCCTAGGCTGCTAGGCCCCAATATAAGTTCAGTATACAAGTACAAGAATATAATGGTGCATGTTTATTGTAAGTGTCCATTATGGGCTCTACCAATGATAGTACTTATGAACTAACCGGTCCTCAACCTTTACAGGTAGGCGTCACAGGGATCAGGTGTGCCCTGTGTAAGTAGACTAGGCATAATGGCTCCTATACCCAGTTGCCAGTTGGCGGCCTAGCTCATCCAAGCATTTATTTCCTGCAAAGGTCTCCAGGATTTGAAATAGGAGGTTGTGTGGCCTTGGTGTCATTGAAGTTGACTCCCAAGTCAGGCTGGGGGTGGGGGAGGGGGGGGGAGAATTAAAGTTAAGATATGAAGTAGTTCATATTTATTACATCTCTAATAGTTACATGCAATTTATGCAAGGTAGTGCTAATACCTCCTGTTATTGTGGGGGCTTCAAAGGGTTAGGTTGTTTGTATAATCCATACTCTAGATTGGCCCCTGTCCTGTGTTTCTGGGAAGTTTGATATATATCCTAGTAATATGCACACTTATCCACCCACCCTTATCTCCTCATGGGCCTGAAAATTGTTAAGTCAGGTCTTCATACACAAGCAGACTTGTAAGAAATAATGTCCAATGGTCTTCCTGCTATACAGTATATGTTTTACTTTGCCTTTCCATCTTCCCACCACACCCCACCCCACCCTCACCCTCTACTAGTCACAGAATTGAAGAATTTGCCACAAAAAAAATTGTCCTGCAATTTTTTCTTTTACTGTAAGTCCCCTGTCCCCTTCTTCATTCGAAGTGGGTAAATTATTTTCCCCCTCCCCTCTTCTCTCCCATTTGTTTACTGGAAAAGTTAGTAATCTTTTGTATTAATTTTTTGTGTCTGGATGTTTCAGAAGAAGATCCTGTAAATATTTTGGAGTAAATCAGTTTCAGATAACATACATGTTGAAAAGTAGTACCCCACAAAACAGTAATTAGAGATAACCACGAGAATGAATATAACTTGACAGACTTTGTAAACACAGGAGATGTTTGATACAAACACCTACAGTAGGGTCATGTCATATTCTGAACATGTCATAAATTCTGGCTGCATAACCCATGCAGTAAGTTGTTGAAAGCAATTTATTTTGCTTGCCCCTTGTAGTCTACCAAAAGTAGACAGATAGACCGCAACTTGCTATTATGATAAATGTTAATTGACACGATATGTCATTGTCCATCTCTTTAGGATATTTCTCTCAGCATCTAGCCTTTTCACAACCCAGGCGCGTAGCCAGGAATTCGCCAAGGGAGGGGCGAAACTGTAGATTCTGCATTGCAAACTATCTAAGCGTAGCGCCACCATGGTTGGCGCGAAGCGTACAAGAAAATTTTGGCTGTAAATGCCTCCAAGATACCCAGAATGTTGCTTGGATATCAATAGGTTCTCTCAGCCCTAGAGCCTAATGATTATGGGTGGATTCTACTGTAATTACCAGAATTCATTTTATGGATCCATGCGTTGTACTGTCGGTTAATTTACTTGTTTTTTGGTTCCGATGCTTTGCATCCTTCAGAATCTATGCAGTCAAATTGGCATATGTATGTATATGTGTGTACGTGCGTGCGTGTTTGTATATGTGTGTATGTGTGTAAACACGGTATCTCAAGAAAGAAATTTATGTGATTGATGTCATACTTCGCATATATATCTTGGTCATGGTCAGTAGATGATCCCTATTGTTTTTGTTGTGGCTATCATGCATATTAATGAATGGGCAGGCTTAAGGTAAAATTCTTAAAATGTCAACATATCTTCAACCATATGTCCGATTTAGTTCATACATGCTATGGTGATGTAACTACACAAGTACTTGTTCTTTACAGCAACAATTTTGACCTCATTAATATTCATGAGTGGATGGGACTTAATGGGAAATCTTCGATAACAGCTTGTAGACACGACATCTTAAAAAACACAAGTTGAATTTATGTCATACTTGATGACCTACAATGATTAGATATGCCCTATTGTTTCTGGTTCCCATGTCATGAATATTAATGAGTGGGCAGGGCTTACCATAAAATTCTTAAAATGTCAAGTTTGTCCGATTTAGTTTTTATATTCAGTTTGGTGACAATGTAACTACATTGTACATGTCCTTTCGACAACAATTTTTACCTCATCAATATTCATGGTGGTTGTAAATATATCTCAACAACCATTAGCTTTATACATGTATGAACTTGGAGAATACAATACAGATATAGTACATGCTTATGAGATTATAAAAATTGACCTCATTAATATTCATTCCTACATTTGTTTTTATACTATGTCACTAAATAGACTTTATGATAACCAATTCCTGGTGCCTTCCCTTATCTGTTAGTGCATTAAGTCAAAAGATCTCCCTCGTTAGTGTGCAATAGTTCATGAAGATTAATATGTATGGCTAACCACATTACGAACATGTTTGGGCATCAGAACCACTAAACGTTTCCATTTTCTGGTTTCATCAATCTCTGCAATATATTTTTCTTTCTATGTTAAAATTGGATTTTGAAGCATTTTAATGTCAAGTCAATTTTCATTTGAATTGAGTTCAGCAAAATTTTCCAATTTGTATTTTAAACTTGTATATTCATGAAAAAGTGTCTAGCATATAAGGAATGTTGAAAAAGACATGAAATACTAACTTACGTGCTCATCAACTTTCACAAAATCTAGACCTGTTTGTATCTTAGTGGTTCAATCCTCATATTATTTGAGGGGGTTCCATCATTACCTCTGCCACTGACAGTTAATAATCTATTCTACTCAGATGTTATCATTCAGTTAAAAAGATTTTGAGATCAGTAGACAGCTCTGATTTTTAAAAACTTTTTTTGGCACAACATAGTCATACTAATTGGTTTTCTGAAGTGTCTGGTCTTTCTCGGTTCAGTTATAGTACAAATAAGCCAGATTCATTCAAATCATCATTTTCTGTTTAGAAATGCCTCAATGAACACTCTCTCCTGGTGGTTGCTAATTTTCCCTCTCAGTCTCATTTCAATTTCATCTCCTTTCGTTGAATCAATTGTCATTCGGTAGCATCTGGGATGAAGAGAGAGATTTTCTCCATTATGTTCTAAACCACAAAAATCTCTGCTTTTCTATATACTGGAGACAGACCAGTAAAGTACCATCAGAGTACTGAAGGTGTGTGCCTTTTGATTGCTTGTTGTGGGTGAAGGTTTGTTATACAGGGGTGTAATCCTCTCTTAATAGAAGTCTAACTGACCTTCCAGATAGTGAAAAGGAATAGCTGTGACAAAAATCAACAGAAAACAGTTAAATCCATCAAGTATCTTTCTACCAAAAGGTGGCAAAATGTTTGGGGTTCTGTTACTCTGCATTCCTTGCAAAACTACTAGGAATTGTTTTTCTTCTTCTTCCTCCTCATCTTCTATCTGCTTGATCAGGCTTGATAAATTTCAAGATGAGTTGTGGAAAACCTGGAACCTTTATTGAGGGATGTATTGTCATACCTACAGGTTTTGTTTTCTTTTCTCCCCCCCACCCCCTCCCACCCCCTCCCACCCCCTCCCACCCCTATATAACAGGATAAATATAAATAATTTGTAAAAATATTTATAATAGAAGGGTAATAACAGTTAAGTATGACAGCATTAATACATTGTGACATAATAATTTGATACAAGTTAGTCAAGCTAACAAACGAAGGTTTAAAGGGTGTGAAGACTCGCGCAAAAAGAAACGTCTAATACCCGTAATCTGACCTTATTTCAAATGAGGTGTAACAGAAGTGTTAGACACCACCATCGATCCCAGAAAATACGCACACAGCTTGCTACCTTCGGTAATTAGACACTAGTGTACAGTCAGTACATACAGCTGCGGTCAATACCCACAGCACAGTACAAACGATACAGCGATGGACATCTCAGGTCCAGCTAAAGATAACAAGGTATCATGTTTCATTACTGTCTGCATTTTGTAGCGACAAGCAGAAAACTTCACTTGCAAGCAACAGAATGTTAACTTTTGGGGCAAGTCTTCAATGCCTTAACTTCTTAAAAGATCTGCTTTTTTGGCTCCACTTGTAGCACGCAATAGCGAGGAAAGTTTTGTGATTACGTAATCGACCTGCCACAGTCGTAAATCAACCCCAGGCCCTACAATTAGCCTGCATAGCTTCTTAACAGGTGCCATTAGGCTCTTTGTGTAAACACTGCGTGGAAATATGTTCATGTCTACAGTATAGTTAATCATACAGCATTCACACAAAGACCCTCATACAAGAAAAACTATGTGACAGGCCTTGCAGACTAATTGGTAAAAAGTGGTCATTTTACGAAAAAGGCAGGTCGATTACGTAATCTAAAGAAACTTTTCCAAGATAGCGTGCTATGGTTTGAGTCTAAACAGCAGACCTTTAAGAACTGTTTTGAATTTCTCCAAGATTGCTTAATTGCTGTCATTACACTATATGGTCCTTTGACTTCAGAGGCCATCTCTATAATGACAATGTTCAGTTTCTTGAGATAACCATAAAACTGTGTAAGTTTTTAGACGATGGGGAACACCAACGAAAGAGAAATTTGTCTGTATCATTCATGAGGAGGATAGTGTGCATGAGGATAGTGTGGGGATAGTGTGGGGTGCCCATCTAACACCATTATTATTTCCAGATTGACTTTGGTCTAATTTTGTGATATCTGTAGGCCTATATCACAAAAGGAAAGATGTATAATTTCAGTTATTTTTAAAGATGAAAACATATTTTCACAAGTTGCACTTCATCGTTACCTTGTGACCCTACCCCCTCCCCTCCCCCTTCCTCTATATCTCTCCTCTCTGTCTCATTTGTGTCTTATGGCAACACAGTAATATATTCAAATGCTAATTGTGCATTTTATGATGAACTTGGAAGTCATATCTCATTCAAATCATACCATCAATATAGGTTTGGTCAGATCTATAGACGCAAAGTTAACCACCCAATATAAAATGCACCTGTAATGTATGGAATGCAACAAAGGGATAAATTTGTTAACAACGGGTGTCAACTGTAGCCGTGCCTCTATTAGCATTCGAAGGACGCCAATAGAAAATGTTTGCGCCGCTGATTATATTCACGCCATTGCTACAAATCACATTGTTAACAAATTTGACATTGTCGTTGCAACAAATCACGTTGTTAACAAAGTTTACATTGTCGTTGCAACAATTCACGTTAACAAATTTTACATGGTCGTTGCTACCAATCGGGACGTTGTTAACAAATTTTACATGGTCGTTGCTATGAATGGGGACATTGTTAACAAAGTTTACATGGTTTTTGCTACAAATCAGGAGGTTGTTAACAAATTTATCCCTATTGGCATGCCATAGTTATGAACTGAAATGAGAAGTTTGTTGAAGTGCACTGCATTTGCTTCTTAACCAGCTCCTAAGCTGGCAAACTGATATGTAGCCTATGTACAGGGTACTTGTCCTGTGAAAAACACTCTGCAGCACTGACATCCCGATAGAATCAACTAACCATTCCCTCGTTGCCTAGGTAGCTAAATCTCAAAAACTGGGATTACTCTACACTTTACCAGGTTGAAATGTTTGATCTTGGTGATCACACATTGGAGACATTGTGTGTTATTTCTTTCTAAAATATTGACTCAAATCATTGACAACTTCTTACTATGTTGATGAAACTGTCTATCAATCTGACATACACAATATATATACTGACTTTTAAAGCGCCTCTGTGGTGCTTTTGATGGGTAGGTTTTCTTCCAAACTTATAAAAGTGTTTCTCAATATAAGATTTTTATCAATCACTAAAAGGTTAATGAAAATGTTTGGTTTTCAACATTTCATCTCAGAGGACCATTTTTTTTTCATTTGAGTATGTCCAGTGCAGTAGCATCACCAGACAGTTTAATGTTGGGGGGGGGGCACAGCATTTAATTGGGGGGACAAAATGTTTAATTGTGAATGCCGTCCTGGGGGAGGGGTCTAAGGGGAGGGGTGTGAGAATTTTTCTTATTAATTAAGGGTCCTTAGATGCAATCTGGTGCTATATTTTGCAACTTGAAGTAACTTTTTGTTCAAGAATTTTTGGGCATAGTCTGCCCCCCCAAGCCACCCCTTGGCGACCCCATGGTATAGTGTACTATACTAGATTATTATTGCATGGAAAAAGTCAATTTTATGGGTAAATTAAAAAAAAAAAAACTTTTGACATCATTTGCATACATGTAGAATAAGCATTGGCAATAATTATTATGTTATCACTATTGAACCATATATAAAGAAAATGGATGTTGATAGTGAGACAAATGATATATATTCTCAGTTCTCTAGACTGTCCGATGGTACATGCACGCCCCCTTTAAGAGAGCTTCCTTCAAAGGAACCATCCACTTCTAATTTCAATGCTTGCCTCATCATCATCGTCGTCAACTTCAACCGCACTCCTCCCTCCCGTTCTAAGATGATGACAATAGGCCCTTGAAAGAGGGAGCTTTTTTCAATGCCAAGGAGGAATATGCTATGTCAACAACCACTTAAATCCGCTCTGAAAATCAGTTGTACAACTTGTATTTATAAAGCCTACTTTAAGCCGCAGTTGTTTGTACTTGGCCAGATAGTTTGTTCTACATTTCCCGCTCTACTGAATAGGAAGAGAAGGAGTAAATTTACAAATGGATTTTGCGGCTTTTCTACATCTCCGGACTTCAAAGTAGGATGATGAACATGGGTTACAAATGCTGCTAGCCTGTGTGATGAGATGATAATCTGGGTACTAGAGAAAATTACTGTGATATAAAATGTGATCTTGTAAAAATGGGCGAATTAGAAAAATCGCTTCCATTTCATTGAGGTTTGATAATTAGACTACCTGTAGCAATACTGATTGAATTTGAATTCTGGTGAGAAGTGGAATGCAGTCATGTTATTTCGTCACGACTAAAGGTTCTGAGCTCAAACTAGGAAGCTGTCGAGCAAAAGAATAAGGTGTAAAAATTTGGATGCAGCAAAGAATAAATTCACCCGCAATGATCACTTCACATATCTGGTAGACTTTTGATGCAAATACTCTAGTTTGGAGATTTTCAAAATTCATCCCATCAACAAAAGTTGCATCTATTTAAGGCCTATTGTGAGTGATGCTCAGTCCTTCAAAGTTGAAAGATTCTGTCACATTCCAGCAGTCTATTGAAACTTCTCAACTTGAATATAAGCCACTGTCCTCAAAATCTGTGACAGACCCAAAGAATAGGATGCATTCTAGAGGGTTAGTTATGTCAGAAACCTAACAGCTATGTGTTACTACCGTCTCATGCCACAGGCTTGATATCTTACTAAACATTTTCTTTATCTATTTACACAAAGTGTTTTTCTAGCTATGGAAACAATTAAGTTCTTTCAAAAACCACTTGTAGCGGTCATAAGAACTCATTAGGAATGAAATGAACCTCTTATAAGTCACTCATGGATGCTCAAAGCTATTACAATCGCCCAGTGGGTTGTCAGGTTCTAAAGTGCACCCTCGCCCTCAATTAGCCATTCTCCAAAGTTGTCTTTTTTTTTATACTTTCAGTATACCAATCTCATTTTTATGGCTTTCCTCCTAAACGTCCCATCTTCTACGTTTAAACGAACCACTCTAAAACTGTCATTGATCTGTGATTGGTTTGCCTACAGTGTCGGCATTTCTGTCCTTTGCAAAGTTGTTTTTCTGCTTGAAACGATTCTTTGTAATGATCTCCAAACAAACCTATTGAGTAGCTGACATTTGAACTGGGAAATAGTCTGGTATTGTGACTTAAAGAATTGGTTGAAAACTAAAAGCAGCAAAGATAATAGTTTCGGTGCCAAACGATCAACCAGATCGAAGGATAAAAAACAGGTCTTGTACTGTCCGACACCAACCGATCCATTTTGGCCAGTCTAGAGCTGGAGTATTTGAGTACATAGCATCGAGTACTCGATCAGAATGGAGTACTCAAAATGGAGTCCATTATCTGGACCCAGATAACATTTCTTGGACCTACGTGCACTGGACTTGAACCTGGCTTGTCGAATTTGGCAGAAGTCGTACTGGGAATATGAGCCAGACGTGTCTGTCCAGCGATTCACATGTTAAATAGTTTTGATTCAAAGTTTAACAGATTTACTTTTCATTACCAAAATATCTGGAATATCATGTCCCACAATCACGAACAGCCAAGCAATAAACATAGTTATTTGAAAGTGTAGCCAAAACTATGTGGACTCAAATGTAGCCCTGAATTTAAGCCAAATGTTACGTTTGAAAAACATGTCACCATACACAAATACTGCACAAAATGTTTGTTACATAATTACTGTTCCAACGAGACTCCAAGAGCATCGTTGTCAGGGTCTGATGGACGAATCTTTGCAAAACTAACAACAGAAGCTAAGCACAGTATGTTAGGCATAAAATTACTTGAGAAGTATACAGTATGTATATACAATACCGATAGACCTAGCCTCCTTCACAAGCTGTTACTTGTGTTGCAACTGAAACTGTTATTACCATTAAGTGATCAGAGGCTAATTACCAGCACTATTTGGGAATTGAAAAGTTAATGATGCAAATTTAACATTCCGTAATCGTCGAGCTGCTAATAATTCGCCAAAAGTTTCGCCTCATTACATTTGAACGATACTGCATCACCCCATGGTCCCCTCATTACTATGAGACAACCATAACAAATTGTCTTCACAGCTGATTGATCCGTCAGCAGATATACTCTTCACTCTTAGATCCTCCATCAAATCCCTGCTTGATGTACCTGTGGTCGGACAAAGTATTATGTGGACTGGGGTTTCAGTGAGACAGCTGCAAAACTGTGGAACTCTATACCACAAAATGGTTGAGATGCTAAGTCCTTAAACTAATTTTCGATGTAATGTTAAATGGTATTGATTTCAGATAGCCTATTAAGTCAGTTTCGTTCAGTAATTTGATTTCATTGTATAGCTCTTTAGAGCACGTCTCGACTGATAAGAGTGCAAGGGCGGCGGAAGCACTTTTAATCTGGGGGGGCACCGACATCAAAGGGCACTTTGCAGAAATTCAATTTGACTGATGTAGTCTTATATTTAGTACCCTTTATAACTCTTATTGTATTATCTTTTTCGCGTATACACATCACTCCATCAACGCCCCCCCCCCCCTCCCCTTTCATGGAAAAAATGCATACTAGCACTGCAATATCCAAAGTTGTATGCACGACATTCTGAGCGGAGCGCCACCATCGGTTGGCGCGGAGCGTACAAGAAAATTTTTGGTTTTACAAACCCCTCAGATGGCCGGAAACGGCCCTTCCCGAGTGTTCATTCTGGTTCCCTGGCCTCTTGCTAACTTGAGACACCTCAATTTTTATGTAGAAAAAGGGCACATTTTTAACCCTGAGGAAAAGTGGGGGGGCACGTGCCCCCTGTGCCCCCCCGGTTCCGCCGCCCTTGTAAGAGTGCAATATAAACTTGGTAAATTAGTAGTTCATTCATACTTAGTAAAGATTCCTAAATCCTATTGGTCCATTCAGGTCAGCTGACAGTGGTTAATCCTGTGAGTAACGCACGGTAAAATTACGGGGCATCACTTTAATAAATCTTTGGTTATATGTAACCAAAAATGTTTTGTTTTATGATTTTTCCCCCACACAAATGGTAGTGTATGAATGAACGGGGTTAATCAACGGTCTAGCGTGCGTTACTCACATGATTAATGCACTCCTGGTGTTAATGCTATCGCTGGATGCACTCGGGCTCTGCCCTCGTGCATCGCTTGCATTATCCCCCGATCGTGCATTAATCCTGTGAGTAATGCACGCTAGACCGTTGATTAACCCCTTATTATTGTATGGAAAATAACAGTTGAACAGAATCAGATACATGAGTTTAGGCTTGCCTTTATTATGACAACAAACTGTGGAGGTACATATATCACATGTATATGTATGCATTGCTCTCCTGGATTCAATATGGGGGTGTCCAAATTAGTATATGATTAACATACAAACAGACCATTAAAGCTAATTGGTGCATAACTGTACTCGAAATAACAATGATAGATTTAATATTACTGACATTTAGGATTTAAGAAAAGGATGAGCACTCTTCAACAACATGTTTTTTGTGGTTACATGTATTAAACATGTCTGTGTGTGTGTGTGTGCTGAAATTTTATTGCAATGAAAACAGTTGTCCAGGATGTGAAGTTACCTCAAAGGCAAATGAACTGTTTACATATTGGAGTTGATTTTTGTATTGTGTTAGAATGATGCTAACTTGCAGATATGATCTCAGGGGGTGTAACTCAGGTCTAACGAAGAATGCAGGGAAGGATTTTTGGGGGGGGGGGGGGAGGAGGCAAACATATACAAACAACTACTGTATGTAGTTATGTCCTGGATGGGGTAGAGCAAAAGGTCCTGGAATGATTTTAAAAGCAATTGCAGAGGAGACAAATTAATGACAGCTTCCGACTGATGAATAATTAAAACTATTTTCTTAAAGGCTTGAAAGCCTCTTGATGCCTTTCAAGCCTGATAGTCTATGAGCAATCTTTTTTTGGAACTACTTTGTGGAAAATAATGACACAATCATGGTGATGACTACTTTTTTTGTCACTAGAATTTTGGCCAATTCATAGTGATCAAAGGTAATGAAAAGTTGCATCAAAAGCATTGTGACTTTGTTACAGTTTTGGGGTCAAGACATCTGCTTAGGTTTGGGCCCGGATTAATGCGTTGAAGAAGAAGTTTACTTTGTTAGTACAATCGAAGATCCTTGCAACTGGGCTTAAGTTTTGGTGAAAATGTAGTGTATTGTCATGATTGTGTGATTAAAAAGTAATTACATACTTGAGGTATTAAAAAAGGTCTTCCCTGAGATGGACGCCACTCTTATGGCAGTGTATATGAATATAATGCTGCATCATGAAACATCAACTATTCTTTGGCAACAGGTGTTTCCATGCCAGGTGGCTTTACCTGACAATCTCTCAGAATAGGACCTCTGAAAAAAAAACCTGTCAGTTGGTACTTGTTTAAACATGGCAAAACACAGCCAAACATTCCTCTTTAATAGCACTGTTTATCCTGTTCACAAAGTATCTTATATATTTCCAGTTGAATTACATCAGGTTTTTAGCTTACGTGTGACGTTTGAATTGTAACTGGATTGCTGTCAAGATTTTATACAGGATCATCAAAAAGTTAATGACGCCATTGGAAGTGCTGAATAAATAAATACCAGGTAATAGCCATAATATTGCAATTATTTAGCTCATTAAAAAAGCAGTTAAAAGTTGGAAGGTTTTATTGCCAAAGAGAGTCAGTTGCCAGAGTAATAGAGTATAAAATAGTCACTGAAGACTCAGATTGTATAAATGATAGGCTTAAACAGCACAGCTGTGATAGATTGCAATTTTAGGTCCAGACATGTTTTTTTTAACCAGAAATGTTGCTTGAAACATCTCCTTAAAAAGGCTGAGTTGTCTATTAAAACTGTTTTTGAAAACATTAATGATGATTGGCAGCTGTTCATAAACTTTGCCATGTTGATAATTGGGGGTTTTTTGAGGATTTTTGTAGCCTCTAAATAGGATTCTTGAGTTTTCACATATTTTGTTTGGAACTGTAGCTTGGTGTAAAGATTTTGCAAACATTTTTTGACTCAATTCGGTGTAACCAATGCTTTGGATCATCAAAGTTTCATTTCACTCTTACTGGTAGAAAAAATCCTCCTCCCCCCTAACACAAACCCTTACCTTAGATTATTCCCCCATATCAGTGATATATGTTTTGCCCTTCTCCCAAGAATATGCCTTGCTCCCTATTTTCCCCCTCCCGCCCAGATTGCTGCTGCTGCTGATGTCAGGCTTGTATATCTCTCTGATGTTAGGCTTGCATCTTTTCAGCTTCTTCTTCTGTGAATAACACACTGTACTTTATGGATCTTTGATTTCTTCCACATGTCATTTATTTGCCCTTCAAACATGTTACCCGAGAGGTACCAGAAACAGTTGTGTTTGTCTGTCCAGAATTATAATCCTTGATAACAAAGTTAAGTAAGCCTCCATATATACCTTCATCGCAATTTAAAGCGTAATTCCTTGGTTATTATGGATAGAGATTAATATTAATAGACAGCAGAGTTTGAAAGCATGACTAGGAATTTAGAAATAGAGAATTTCAGGGTCAATTTTCCAATAAAGCCTGATGCACAAGTGTATTTCGAGTTATAGTTGTTCAATAATACGACAGCAAACGGTTTGCGGCCTGATCTTGGGTGACACACTGCTCCGTTATCTGTGTCACGTTGTCCCATTGTGTGTGACACATTGTCCCCAGTGTTTGTGACACTTCCCTCCAGTATCTGTGATTCCTTGTTCCCTTTGTCTACTCTTGACAGTAAATATTCTAGGCTACCCTCAGTACAAACTTAATTTGTGGTATTATGATATAATTTGATAACTAGCTATTGAAGCAAATAATAGACCTGTTACAGAGATATCAGTTATAGTTATGGTAGTAATTCAGCCAGTCTGGCTTTCAAAACAGCTTGTAGTTTTGAAAGCATATATGCAACCATAGGCGTAGGAAGCGGGAAAATATTTTTGTGAAAATTTGGGCAATATGAGGAGAATTTTTCGGGCACCTACTGAAAGAAAAATAAATTCCAATGTGTTTTTCAATCATTAAACTTATATGATTATTATATATCATTATTATTGTAATAACTTCTTGAAAAATTCTAATCAATATGGAAAGGGTAATAACACGGCATATGATTTATGTAATTGACATGCGATGTAATAACCGATGAACGCCTATATGATATGCACATTAAGATGTAGAACGCGTGCGAAAAATTTTGGTTATATTTTTCGGGCAAGTCGTTACAGCCCCCCCCAAATCAAACTTGGCTCCTATGCCTACTGTATGTATACAACACTTCAACATATAACTGTTCTATAGGGTATGAGCTCTCGCTTTAATAGCATTTCACAGACATAGCAATAAAAAAGCTGGCAGTTGCAGTAAAATAAACTTGTCTTGTTGGAATATACAACGTAGGAAAAGAGAAAGTTAAACACATCCAGGTTGTTTTTTTTTCTGTTATGATTATTGGTTTCCCTTCCTATACAGACGACAACGATGTATAAGCCAGAATGATATAACCAATTTGATTTTTACTGAATGGAGGTGTATAAAGGTTGATAATACAGGAAGGCACAAAGATCCCTCCTGGCATGTTTCAGGGTAATTGACTCTTGGATTGGCAGAACGTTGAACTCGTTACCTTCTGACGAGATGTCATTGGATATAAGTCAAATTGCTCTACAAGTAAAACGTACGTTATGGAGAGTGACATGGTTATTGAGAAGAAAATATTATCATGTTATCAAAGTAATTAATTGGAAAAGAATGGCCCCTGAATTAGCTAAAAAATTAGCTGTAAACAATTTTGATGTTTACTAATTAAGTAGTGTCATCGAACGAGAAAGTTGAAAATGGTCTAGGGCCAGTGTGGTTTGTGTTTACGCAAAGCGACTATTTGCATCGATTTCGGAAAAAAATTCAAAGTACACAGTACCTGATAGTAATAAGGCCTATTTTGAAGTAGTTTCCTTGGTGCCAATTCAAATAAATTCTTTTAAGTAAATAATTTTGCCCAACAAAAAAATTTTTGGTTAATTTTGGTATATATGACAACAACATTACAAGAACTGAAATTACCAAGTTATAATTCAAAAAGAACAAGTAACTAAAGTTAGATTTAAATTTTACTAAATTCTGACAATATGAGCAAGAATTTTGCTAACTTCATGAATGAATTTTTATTTTTATCCAAAAACAATATGAATTTGCTGTACAATCTTTATGTCCTGTTTAATCATGGAATTAGAAAGCTAGTACCTGGTGTCTCAGTCTCTTCTTTGACATCTTGATTTGTACAAAAACATTTGGTGTTCAGTTGTTGGAAAGTTAATTTAGCAGGCAGCAGTTTGGGACTAGAAAAGAACATTTCTTTCTCTTAAAGTTTTTTAGGCCTCAGAATTTGTAGCTTTCAGAATTAGATTTCCAGCCATGTGTATGTACCATGTGGAATTCACAGCTCTGAGAGTAAGAGGCTGCTGTCTTGGACGTTGGCCAGTACGGTATTCTGACAAAGTCATTGCGTCCTAACTGTTTGATGTACTACTCTGCCACAATGTCCCCCCAACTGTTGTTGGCCACTATACAGTCCTGAAACTGCAGAGACCTCCAGATTACAATTTGCATCGTCCATGATTCTGTACCTGTATTTAGAGTATGGTCATGTATTTTACCAAGTCTGCAAAATAACCCCCCCCCCCCCA
This sequence comes from Apostichopus japonicus, assembly GCF_037975245.1. NCBI lineage: Eukaryota > Metazoa > Echinodermata > Holothuroidea > Aspidochirotida > Stichopodidae > Apostichopus > Apostichopus japonicus. The sequence goes on from NC_092561.1 coordinate 1,656,885, forward strand.
ATTTTCGGATTATGAATCAGTAATCGCATTTTGTTGGTCTTGAAAACATTTCATAGTATTATTGAGTGAATTTTTAATAGGTATTCTGAACGATGAAGTTTAAAAAGGTCCAACTTAACATCTTATTTGTTACATTATATGCTATAAAGTTAATGAATGATTTATTGATGGGTGTTGTTTAGGGGGGGGGGTGGAGTGGGTGGGGAGGGCAGGCAAACCATTTCTTCTGTTGGAAGTTATAGTTAAACTTGTATCTAGCCAAAATTTACAGCATAATATCTGCAAGTCAACCATATGTACAGTAAGTAAAGTTTAATGGCTTTAACACACAGTATTTTGTGTACACTTTTCAAGATAATTGACAGACACCTAATTTGCACTGTAATCTGTAACAGTTGTTTGCTAAAGATATATATTGCTGTATATATAAATGGTTTAACAGCTCTAGTAGTTTTATCTAAGTGCCGCGATGGCTGTGTTACCATGTACAGGATATCAGGCATTATAATGCGGTGAACGGAGGAGGTCAATTTTTAATTTGCATATCACCTGTGCAGAGACGGAGAAACACGTTTCCTTCTCTCTCGTAAATTAAATTGAAGAAATTAAATATTCCTTGTTTAAAAATAAAACACCTTTACGTGACATCAGACTGATTGTAAAAGTTGACACTGATGTTTTATGTCTTGTGTATATATTTGTACACTATATCCTGATATACTCTCTTACAAAGTGTCCTTATATGATCTGTATATCACACATACATGATTTCATACATCCTTGCACCACCTAAAGAGCACCTCACAAATTCCATCCAACCAACTGTAGTACTTAAATGAAAGGTGTATTGGTGCACTATCCCTAATAATCTTAATTGTACTAAAAAAAAAATTTTTCATCGAGTGACACCAATATTCCCCCCCCAAGTATCAAACTGGACTGATTGAGCTCACTTGAAATGGCAGTTTTTACAGAGTGCATCGGGCTGTGCATTCAAAACATTCACGCATTCACACAGACAGACAGACAGATCCACTGTAAATTCACAGATTCACACATCTTGCAATATACCTACCTACCTACCTGTGTCCCACAGTTGTGTGAGTCCAGTTTTTGGCTTTTTACACAAAGGTTCATTGTGCACAGAAACTAAAGAGCTTCCATCCTGCAGCAGGCCTGGGCTAGAAAACTTTTTTATTGTTTACATCTGCCCTGGGTCTATATTTGTATTCCCATAGATTGAAAATCTTTCATATTCTCCAGTTCTTCATCGCTTGACCTTTGATTCTTCTGGAACAAAAGAATAAACTGGAAGTGAGCCTGGGGAGTTCTGACCAGTTCCTGAGCCCTTAAAGCCTGACATTTCATTGCCATAGTCGTGGGGTGATGGTCCCAAGGTTTGATCCTGGGAGATATTTTATGGCCATTTAACCAGCACTCTAATAATAAACTCTACAGAATTCTGCTTTTATTAGGAAAGATTTTGTGTTGATGTATATCTTAACCAGACAAACCAAAAAAAAAAGAAAAAAAAGGATGAAATTTATCAGCATTATTTTCTCCTCTGTCCTTGCCAGATGAACTTGTTCCTTGTAAAAGCAGTATAAACATGCAGTAAAAATAGTATTTCTGTGGTAAACTTGATGAGAATGGACAAAACTGGAGATAAATATGCATCTCTTTGGGTTGACTTTGATACGGTACATCATTTGCTGCTTTCGATGTACAGTAAACTGCATTAGCTTGACATTAGAAGCAGTGAAACCTATCAGCATATGGGAGGTTTCGAGCCCCAGACGACTTCATTATTTGCTTGACCAATCATGTTTCATTTAATACCAGTGTTTTATTTATACGATTGAGTGGATAAAGGCAGTGGCAGTTGAAGTAGTGAAACCTAGCAGCATATTGGAGGTTTCAAGCCCCAGACGACTTCATTATTTGCTTGACCAATCATGTTTCATTTAATACCAGTGTTTTATTTATACGATTGAGTGGATAAAGGCAGTGGCATTTGAAGTAAAGAAACCTATCAGCATATGGGAGGTTTCAAGCCCTAGACGACTTCATTATTTTCTTGACCAATCATGTTTCATTTAATACCAGTGTTTTATTTATACGATTGAGTGGATAAAGGCAGTGGCATTTGAAGTAGTGAAACCTAGCAGCATATGGGAGGTTTCAAGCCCCAGACGACTTCATTATTTTCTTGACCAATCATGTTTCTCCTGTACTATATGGTGGAGTGGATAAAAGCAGGGGCATTAGAAACAATGAATCCTAGCAGCATATGGGGGGTTGTTGGTTTTATGCATCATGGTCGGCTATAGTATTGGATTTTTCGTTGAGGAGACTTCCACACTTTTCCCCTCTGAATAGTCTTCCAGTCTAAAACAATCTAAAACTCTAAACTGAATAGGCCACTGTACACAACATGAAGTGAATTGCCTTCTCCTACATGCGGAGATAAATATTATTATTATTATTACAAATTTTGAGTTTATTAAATCAAAACATTTGCATCATGCAAGTTTTATTTTTCCTACAGTGTGATTAATTATTAGTATACTGCATGAATGCAAAGAGTATGGTCAGACAAAATATTGAGAATAGGATCTTACATTGTCCACTTTTATCATTTGAAAGTCCGTTGTTGTGCCATACTTTTACCAAATCCTGTCAAAAAAGTACCACAACCAACTGTAGCGGTGCATTCTTTTAGAATTGATACTCATGCACACAGCAGATCTGAGAGCGGATTGGATTTACCGATGCCCTTTCAAGATAATCCTGATAGAATGCAGGTCATTGCCCTACTGTAGATAGTCACCGATCACTTTGAATAAATACATTATGCTAGCTTATTTCCTCAAATTTCAATGGACGGAGGTTCATTGAGGCTTGCAAATTATGTTGTAATTGTAGCCGTTTGGCTGTCAAAAGTTTCCCAGTTCATGACTTTGCATCCTGTGTTAGGTTACAATTAAAATCAGATTGCGACAAACTTTATGCCCTCTGCCATTGAAACAGACATATCAAAGCTTGAGGACTTTGGAATCTGAAGGATAAGAAACTTTCCTTCAAATGTATCTTAGGTGTCAACTGTTTTCATATTGGTATATTGATCTTATTTCAAGAGACTCTTATGAGGTTAATGGGGAGTTGACAATGCCCTCTAGTTGCCCAGTGTTGCTTATCCCTTTCCCTTATTCCCTTATCCCTTTCCAATACTCGCGTACACACCTTGGCAATTGAAAAAAAATCCTTTTCCACCTGTAACAGGTGTGGATGAATGCTTTGCGCTTAAAGTTGTTGGTTATGTCTGTAGCTTTGCATCCCCTAGAGCACTGCCTCACACCAGGAGTGTGTCCACTCCTCCAACCCACCCCCCCATCCCCCTCCCCATTGAGAAATGTTGCAGAGTCTATGGTGATTAAGAGAGTCATGAAGCAATCTGCAAAATGAATTTTTTTGATTTTTGTGACGAGTCAGACCTCAATGTTCAGGGGATTCGAAATTGTAATGTGTTGTACATAGCAAAAGGCTGAACAGGGAAAATGATTGCTGACCACTTCAGGGCCCAACAACTAAATGTTTTGGTAGTTCCCTACAGGGGTCCCAACACACCTTTGAGAATAGGTGGGGGGAGGGGCTCAAGGTAGAAGTCAGATTTATTTTTGGCATTATTTAAATTAAGTGTGTTGTAGCAACAGGCTCTGGTGAAGATAATTGTCTGTGGAGTGTGTTGGAGGAGGGGGGGAGGTAGTTGGAAGGCCTGGGAAAAGCTATCCTTTTTCCCCTTTGCCTAGTGTCTGGGACCCTGTAGTGGGTGTAATAATATTAGCAATATCGAGATTAGCACAAGTAGCCCATATGAAGGACCATACTGTATATGCGACAATACTAGGCAGAGTTTTATGTATGTACTGTATATGTACATACACATTTGTGCAGAATATGCATGAAATACTGAGGCCCGTTGCTGTCCATATTGGTACACATACTTATACTACTTGTTCATCAAAGCTCAAGTTACTCTTTAATTGTTCAATTTGTTTATTTTATTGTCCAAGGGTGTTAAGTGTTAAACATGCACTGTTGATCCATATAATCTATTCATTTGCCAATAGAAATGTATGAACCCAATTATAGACACTACAAACTCAATACTGTGTATGACTACAATGTAGGATAAATAAGCTGCTAATTGCAGCAATTAAAACTGATGTCTCCCGGTGAAGTATTTCTTAAAACTTCCTTCGGATCAGATTTTTCCCATTGACTTTGAGAAATGCAGTCAATTTATTGAAAGTTTCGAAACTTCAGTCGAGTCTTATAAATACTTGTGATTCACAGCAGGCTCTGTAGCCTGAGGAATTAAGGTGGCACAAATAATTTAAGGAAGGGCCAATGGTATTGTCTGGTAAAGTTTGGTTTATACAATGGGGAGGGGGGGAGGGCACAGTGTAGTTAACACAGGGTGGCAAAGTGCCTCGGCCTGGCTGTGCTTCATGAACAATTTGCTTGAATATGAAATCGTTGAGGATTGAGGTGAAATCGATTAACCATTCATTGGGTGCAAAATATGTAGCTGAGGAAAATTCTTAGTTTGACCTATGACCCAATCTTACGATGTACATTCTGTATGCATGTATTCAGTATGTTTAAAGGTGAAAATTGTTGCTGAAATTCAAAATGCTAAAATAGCTCCTTTGAAAAAGACCAAGACTCAAATCCTGAGACAAAAGTGAATTAAAGAAACCTTGTAAAATGGGAACCTAGAGTAGATACAGAGTGAAAAGAAGAAAACAACCTGAAGAACAACAAACTAGGAACAGTATTTTGTTCTCACATAAAACCCATTGGTATGTTTTTTCCTCCATACCAAGCGATAAAATGCTAACTGATTTTGTCTCTGGTAAACTTATGAATAATGATTTTTTTATGACAAGCATATATGGTACAATTAGACAGACGATGTTCAGTGACCGTACCAAGGACCCTCTATTAAGAGCTTCCTGTACAACTCCATTAGTCAATGAATGTTGTCTAACACGCAGTTGGTAGGAAAACACTTCTCTTTTATCACTTGTCTCTGATGAAAGAGCTACTAGCCTCAACCTGTCCTACATATATAATACAAATATATACCGTCCTACAGCAACTGAAGTGAACCTCAGAGGAAATTTTGAATTTACTGAAAAAAAATTTAATAATTTGTAGCAAATGGTCTATGTTGATCCCTAGATATGCTATTATCTGGTTAATTCAAGTTGCTGTGTATTTATGTTTACCAACACTCAATTTCATCTGCTCAAGGAAAACAAAGAATATATATTGGAACTTTACTTTTCTGTGGGACTGGGGTAAAGGGGTTTGGTGGGGGGGGGGCTAAGAAGTGAGAGCTTAAAGCTTGGGTGTAAGATATGCAACTAACAATCTTTCAGGAGGATGAAAGCTCTTTTACCTGAGAAAAAAATGTGAAGAGTTGTCTACGAGCACAATTTGAACTGTTGGAGGTATACAGAAAGATTGTAAAGTGACATAGCCAATATCTGATGATTAAGTCCCCCCCCCCACCCTCCCTTCCATCTCCACAATGATTATTCGATCCCTTTACTAAATTGGCCACTAGCTGTCTAGCCAATGCAAGCAATATCACAAATGATCTGAAGTAAATCAATATTCATTCTTGAATTCAATTATATTTTCTCCAAATTGTTTGAATTAACTAATAGTACTAGGCTGTTGATGTTGTCATGAATTTAGTTCCACATATTACTCTGACCTCTCCTTGGGGGGGGGGGGGCAACTGTAAGCATATCACCATGCATGCAAGGTGTATATCATCACAAATTCATGGATTAAAAAAAACCTAAGAAAAGGTCAATTTAATGCCTCATTTACATCCATAATCAAACTTATACTCAAATTTAATTTCTTTGTTCTGACATTAATCTATCTTCATTTGGATGGAAGTTATCGACAAAATGCCAGACACTAGAAGTTTTAATCGACTGCTTCATTTAACAATTAATAAACCAATGTTTTTTTTTGTGTCTTTTTGGGGGGTTATTTATGTCTCTTTATGGTTAAGTGCAATGATTGACATCTGTGTATGATCAACTTTTGATGTTTTATAAATGAGCAAAGCCAGCTGTTTCGCCTATTTACTTCGTTCCCCACTTACCTGTCTCCCCACAACCTATGCACCGCATTCTACTGTGTCTAGTATGCCCTGGTAATCTTTTAACACTGTACACCCTCACTGACGTTTTATAAAATAAGCAAAGACAGCTGTTTCGCCTAACATTGTCACCTGAAGGGTCCTACAGTTTTACAAAAGCTACTGAAATAGTGAATACTCTAAAGTTCACAAGATTAAAGAATGACCAAATTAGGCTGAGATTAGATTGTTGATATGTTTACTATAGCTGTCCAAGAAGTAATATCTTTTCTAGAGGTATATTCTGGTTATCCATCATATTCACTTTAAAGATATATGAGTGCTCCTTGAAGGTTAACTTGATATTGGCTGCAGGGTTGTTCTCCAGTTTATTTTAGGTTATCTGTTTGATAGTGAACCAAACTCGTCCAGCCTCTCTCTTTAACTCCCTCTAGATTTTCTTGTCAGAAAGAACCTTTTGTCATCGATTGTTGACATAAGATATTTTAGTCCTCCCCAACCTTGAAATTTAGCCTACTCTGTGAGCTATTTAATAAAACATTTTACCCTCTTCGGAGTCCTGTTCTAATTCATCCTGTTTCCCGTTCTGGGCTTGAGATTCGGGCTCAATCAATTTACCTTCTTGTAAATATATACAACATATATTATTCTGCCCTCCTTACGAAACCCTCAGGACCAAAATCGAATCGACAAAACTTAAATACGCTTCAGATGAAATGGAAAATGGGAAAAAAAGAGCCGTTTGGCCAAACCTTCCAAATCATTCACCTGGATTGGTATCAAAACAGTGATCATGTTCAATGACTATAAATTATGACTTTACATTTGGTGAAAAAGAATCAGGAAAACAGGTGTGAAGAGCTAGATGTGGAAGGTCATACCATGAAACGATTTCACAGATTCTTAACACAAAAAAAAACACACAAAAGGGAAACATTGAAGGCAGGGTGCTATCTTGCTACAGGAGTTGTAAGGGCAGTACTATACTAATACCAGAACTGAAAAGGGTATACTTATATTGGGGTAACAATTCAGTACGGAAATAAAAGGCAAGAAGTTTAATTTAGTTTCGTTGCAAAGAATTTGTGCACGATCGAAATATTGAAAATATCGAATGTAGTTTAATCCTTGAATCCTTAATCCTTGAACTCGGCATTGAAGCCGCTATCTGAATGAAACTTGGTACAAAAGGGTCCTGATTCTACAGGTATTGGGCCGATAGGTAATTGAATAACTCGGTATAAAGATATTAAAGCAAGGGTGGCAATTGCAAAGATTTTGTAGTCCCTGGGATTTCTTTATGTAGCCATAATATAATTTAGATAGTTTAGCCACAGTTAATTACACCGAGAGTAGTTAGTCTTCTCGCTTTGACCAGAGGTGGAAACTAGATTTATCCAAAATTTGATTTGTCTAGATCAGTGACGAATTGGATCTGGGAAGCCCAATTAAGGCACCTATTTCTTCTTGCTTTGCGAAAGGTGCTAGTTACATCCAGGCTGGTGCCAATGTTTGTTTTAGTTAGGCTGCAGCACGACTGCACTAATATGTATCACTGGGCTGGTAGTAATTCATTCATTAAAAAGATATGCTAGTTAATTATAGGTAATTTCCTATCCCAGACTTCAGTTTTCACAGGTAAGCATGAAAAACCATTCTATAAGAAAACATCTATACATGATCATATAAATGAAGTATCCCTGGATCAACAACTTTTATACCCCTGGCAGCTGGGAATAATATTATGTACCCAGTATCAGATCGAAAAATGCTTTACAAAATGGTCAAGTTTGCTAACCAAGTGTAAAGATGTGCAGTATAGCAATTTTCTACACAGGAACACTTACTAGTATTCGGTGAGAGAGAAAAATATTCTGAGCCTTCGAAAAAATGCTACACAAAATTTGAATGCTAAATTATTCACTACCTGTAGGAGCTACCCTTGAATTTTTGCTGTAAGTTTGATGATTCTTATCGTAACTCCTCTTACAAGTTACAATAGTTCATTCTTTGTAAGCAGAGAAGCAGAAAATGAAAGAATTGAATGAAAGTATTTTGGAAAGAACTGTAGGCTTTAGTCAAGAAGCTGCATATAGTAAGCCTATAGAAGTTTCATGATTGCTGTAGCAACAGTCAATTCAGTGACTTTAGAGTATATTATATAAAGTTTATAATTTTGACCTTACAGGTTGTTAATAAGGTCAGGACATACCCAAAAGGTTAAATTTATGAATATATAATCAGGGGCTTGGCAAGGAATTTGCGAAGGGAGGGCGAAGTCTGTAGGCAAACTATGTAAGCGTAGCGCCCCCATCGTTTGGCCTGTGGTGCACAAGAAAATTTTGGCTGGAAATGACACTTCCCAGGCCTTGTAAGTTGCATCTAGAGCATTTTTTATTTTGAAATTACTAGCGATATCATAAAAAAAATATGCCCAACAAAAATATCGTCCCCTTCCCCCCCCCTTGGCTACGCGCCTGTATATAATTACTTGAGTTCAATGAACATATGTTTTGGTTGAGAAATTATATAATTCATGAAACCATAGATTTAACATCAACATTTTGGCCTGCATGTAGGGGCCATGCAACAGTCATCATCAAGTTAGGCCTTAAGAATGGAATTCGAGAGATTCAGCATACTTTAAAGGTGAATATCTTTTAAAAAAATTGAACAGCAAGAGAAATATTATTAGCACTCACATTATTGTTTACTTTTCTTTTCTGATCTATAACATATATGAAAACTAAAATTCTGCCATCATTTAAGAAACAACATGCAGTATAAACCAGTTCTAGTGAGTGAGGTACATAGGAAAGCTATTCAATTGATAGCATAAAGTAATTGCTATTTCACACTGAGTTTTGAAGGACACAGCAGTCACAGAAGGACTTTATAAAGTGTTTACTGCTGTACTTTAGACTTAGTTCTGTTTTTGATATCTTTGCTACTGTAGATAATTTGTGTCCCGCCCCCCTCCCCCCCCCGGCAGGGTAAAGAGAATCAGACATTATTACTTCCAGGCAGTATCCTGTTTAGATAGTAATTTTTCCTTCGATTCGGGTTTGGGCTGCGAGAAGTACATCAGAGAAAAAAATGAACTGTGAACTTGTTTGCTCTGGTTATCAAAAAGGTTTCCACTATAATGTCAATTAAAGTTCACTGTATACAGAAGTTCATGCTGGCCAGACTTGTGTAGTACAGGTACAGTTATTAACATACAACATCTGAGTACGATTTAGCTACAAGTATCATTCCCTTTGGTATAAATTGGAGTCGCAGGGGTGCAACCATGTATACTACCCCATCCCAAGAAACATCTGTTATCCCCCCCCTTTCACCGCCTCCTCCCCACTCATTGATAGACAGAATAGTACAAGAAAACCTATTATACAGTATACAACATGTATACGGTACAATTGACCTTAGTTGAAATCATCTTAAATTATTTCAGTCAAGATTTTACACTGTTTGTACAATTTGAAAGAAAAAGGATCGAGTCAGCCCTACAAAGTTTGTCGCAGTGTTAATTTGCATATTGGAAATTTACATTTATAAGCCTTTCAGATTGTGTAACAATCAGGTACACAGAATAAAATTTTCAAAATTGATCAAAATCAGCTGAAAAGGTCCTGTGCACATACAGGTAAGTTCAAAATTAAGAGCTAGCTTATAGCTGCAGGGTGTAGATATATAGCAGACCTAATGTTGTGTATATACTCCTGTACAGCTTATGCTATTTGTATGCAGGTTATCCTGCTGTTAAATAGGGAAGTTTAATATTACTGAATATTAGTACTATATACTGCTCAGTGGAGGTAACTTTGGTGCTAACAGTAGATCTACAGTATGCGTGCATCCTAATTAGCGGTTTTTAAATACTGTATCCTAAGCTGTTAGAGTCTGTAATGGGCTGAAACTAGTTCACACAGGTGTGGTTGTAATTAAATTAGACCATGGATGCAAATGGATGGAAAACTTATTTCACAGTTCTAAAAGCCATATTGAAGCTAAGTACAATGCAGAAAGAATGCGGTTTGTCCTGTGGGTATTAAAAACAAGCTTGCATGTATACTACAACCTCATGGCAGGTAGCGCTTCCATATGTTCCGGTGAACTTGGCAATTCTAGAATCGAGCTGGGTGCATGATTCAACAAGCTTGTCACTTTCAGGGAGTTTTATTGTCAATAGCAATTATAAAACAGACAACCGAAATTGATTTTTTTTTCCCCAAAAAATACCATCCAAAATAGGCTAACATGTGTGTAGGATATATGGCAAATAAAAGGAATTTTAAGCACATGTTCACTCATTAAAAAACCAGTTTAATAAATGAACATCCTGGAACATTGTCAAGAGGCAGCTGTGAAAAGGAAGAGATATTAAACATGTTTCGTTAAAGTTATATATATATATATATATATATATATATATATATATATACAGGGGTCGAAATTTACGGTATTCCGCTATCCCGCGAATAGTAAAATCATAAATGGAATACCAAGTTGCCTGGGATGGTTTTTCCGTATGGATAGTGCTAAAAGTGATAGCTAATAAGTAACAACAAACTGTGACAAATCCATCTAAATTTTACTTGCCTGTCACTAGTCAGGCAACAATTTTTATTTTATTTGATTCCTGGGCATAAAAACTTGCCCAGAAATACAAAAGAAACTTTCTTTACATGTGAGTTACAGTTACGTACAGTACATACAGTACAGTACATGTTCCGTAGCCAACTTCACTTGCACAGTATAGCAAGCCTTACATTTTCCTCCGATTTATTGCACTAGTTTCAAAGGAATAATGGAAAATGAGACGGAATAGTGTATTTTCAAATTCACTATTCCGCTGGAATAGTGGTAAATATTCTAAATTTTGACCCCTGATATAGAAAGGTATATATGCAAATCAATATTCCCCATTAAAATATTTATAGCGTTTGCTCGAAATTAAACTTCAGTCAAAGTAATTACTGTTTGTATATATTACATATTCTCAAATCCAAATCACAATATTGTGGCCAGTGTGTATGTGTTACGTTTGCCTTGATGCTAATAATACTTGTTTGTGGTCTAGTAAACACTGGATAAAACAGATTATACGAAACGTTTTCCATGCTTTTGAATTAGTTTCCTGTTATTATACCAACCCGTATACTAAATGACCACTGAGGCATGTAGTTTAAATAAATCTTTTCCAGTGTGAAGTGTATGCATTAATTGTTACTCTAATTCCATCGTGAATGCAAATTAATGGTAATAAAAAATAAAAAAAGCTTAATAACTTGATTGAAGTATTTTATAACCCTAGCTGTCATTGTCTGTATAGATATTTAGATACTCGAACCTCACTAAATCCAACTGTAAGGTCACCTCACATAATGCAACTAGTTATTGCATTTAGTTATAAGGTATTGATTATGGTTATTTTTGAGGTGCTTTGCTCTAATTTGGCGTATGGTCTGTTTTAGATCCATACTTTTCACTATTATTACCTCAAGCCATACCTGCACCCCACATCCCCAATTTCCCCCTCCCACCCCCACCCCACAATAATGAAACTCAAATGAAATATTGGATGGGATGGTTTCCATGTCAAATCTGTTAAAATTTTAGATCAAAACGGAAAAGCAAAGAAAAAGTTAAAAGCTTGTTTGGTTACAGATTTACAAGATGACAGCTCCCAGAAATGTCTTTTAAACTTAGAATATCTTCCAAAAGGAACAAGATTTAAATCGTAACTATTTGAGAAAGTTGTTCCTCACACATCTCCCTGTCATAGAAGCTACAGATGATGGTTGAGTATTTATATCATTCCTCTCTTCATTATGTCCCCTTTTAAAATATCAAAATCAAAAATCAAATCCATGTTCACTTAATAATTTTATATTTTAATAAATTTATAGAATGCTATTTTGTAGCCACCACCATATACCCATGGAATGTGAACTGTCTCTACCTTAGGGTAGAAACCATTCATAAATCAATTTACTTTAAATGAAAAAAGTCCTGATAAAATACACCAAATTTGAGGTGACAACCCCAGATTAAACTTTAAACTGTGTAATATTACGAAAAGCAATTCCATGTCACAGTACGAGTAAATTCAATTTATTTTATGATCATGTGGGATGGATGAGCTTGGGTTATAGGGAGACAGGAGTCATTTCATTGACATTTCCTGTAGAAGTTGACAGTTGGCTAATATTTCTCCCCAGGAGAGAACTTTAAAGCAGTGTTGGCACATTGGAATTTGAAAATATTAGTTTCTTAAGCACTGACATTCCGTTTTGATTTTATTGAAATTTAAGGTACATTTATGAATCGTTTCTGCTCTGTGATTGATATTTTACATTATACACACTCACCTTTATATTTATGTTTTTGGTTTTTGGGAGGGGAGGTTGCTGCATAACCATTTTAAACTTTTAATCTCAAACTCTTAGTCATAAAATTCAGAGGAATTTTATATACTCCTTGAAGTTTATGTATACGGTATGTACTAGAGATTATTTGACCATTGATGATGATTTATGGTTGTATGTACCTTGTACAGTAGTGATGTTGCCATATGCCTTATTCATTATTATAACCTCTGAGGCTGCACAGCGATATGCGTAGAATTTATAAGTGGGGGGAGATAGAGGTGGGGGAGGGAGAGGTGGGGAGGGAGATTTGGGCGAGGGAGAGGTGGAGAGAAGAGGTGGGGGAGAGGTAGGGGTGGGAGTGGGAGAGGTGAGGGAGGGGGACTGATTTAGATAAATGGATGATGTACCTTTACATGCAAAGGTCAGGTGCAGGATTTTATGAAAGAGAGTTGCAGCCGTGCCGTCGTTTAAGCCCACTGTCATTTGGGGGGGGGGGGGGTGGGTATCAATTTCCAGAAAGAAGTGATTGTTTAAATGTGAAATGGTGCAACATATTTAGATTCTAAATTAGCTGTAAAATTAAGGACTTAATGCTAGGTTGTACTAATAAGTAACTTTGAACTTTTGTTCGAGTTTGAAAATGGGTGCATGTACACCTCTAGACCAGCACACCCTCTGGATCGGTGTGTTTGATGGTGTCGTGGGCCAGGAGGAGTTGTCTCATATTCTACTCTGACAATGTAACAGCAGTTGTCATGGTTATAGTTAAGCCTTACTAAGTGAGTAAGGATCTTCAGTGAGACGTCATTCTTCATGAAGGTGGGGTGGGGGTTGGGGGACGTTTGAGAACCATCACACACTGTATGACCATCCCCGACTGCCAGCTGGTCAGGAAAACATAACGTGTTAACATTACGTGACGCATGAAGTTGCCATTACTCGCCATGGGTCATGTATGGTCATGAAGTGGTTGGATGTGCGACTTGCATTTATGTAAACTTTACATTACTGTAACAAATGTCTGTTGGTGAGAATAAATTTTGAGCTGGATAGAGAGTTTAGAGCTTTCAGATGAAAACAAGTTTTAGAAACTTTTACTCGAGTATATATACTTAAATTTGAAGGAACATTTGTTTCAGTTTATATGATCAGTTTCCTCTTTAGATTATCAGTTTTCTCCTTACATTATTAGTGTCCATATAAGATGATCATTAATGTATAAATGTAATTTCCTTTTCCCGGTAGGTCTTTATACATACTATGTTCTACTGAGAGTGAGAACATATGGCTTCATTTCATAATAATTATGACCAGTAGCTATTTCATGCATTATTAACATGACATGTATGTTATGCCATTGTGTCAAAACTTGTTTACTCTAGAAAGCCACCTGCAAGCTAAGGAAGATTCCCTTGTGAGTAGATTTCCTACAGGATCCTGTAAATTAAAGTGATGTTCTTGGATAAGTCCCCAGGGTATGATGAAATGAAGTTGACTTGAACATCACACCTCTGTGGCAACGAATGACCCTCAGTTCACAGTGCTGACAATAATATCTACTGTGTAAAGGCACCTGTTGCTTCCCTGTAGGCAGGAGAAACATGGAAATAAAAAACCTATTGCCTTTTCAAAAAGAAACATCTAATGCCGGTAATCTGACGTAGTTTCGAATGAGGTGTAACAGAAGTGTAAGACACCACCATCGATCCCAGAAAATACGCACACAGCTTGCTACCTTCGGTAATTAGACCAGTTTGTGTACTACATACAGCTGCGGTCAATACCCACAGCACAGTGTACAAACGATACAGCGATGGACATCTCAGGTCCAGCTTAAGATAACAAGGTATCACGTTTCATTACTGTCTGCATTTTGTAGCGACAAGCAGAAACTTTCACTTGCAAGCAACGGAAAGTTAACTTTTTCAGAGCCCGGCCAGCGGTTTGGGGCGAGTCTTCAATGCCTTTAAGTCTCAAACACTGCGTTTTATCCCATCACAGCAGTTTCTGCCGATCATTCACTAAGTACTCTGTCAGTAAACGTTACTATGTCTAGTCTTTCAAACTCATGTATTTACTAATTAATTAATGCACATTTGTAGTAGTAGCTAGGTGTGATAAGTACTGTTTATTGTTTTAAATCACTGCTATATTTTGCTTCGTTTGGCTTTTTTCCTCAATAAATGAATAATGTAGCATTGTTTCAAAACATAGAATGCTATATTTTTTTTACTTCTTTTTCCAGCTTGAATGAGACCTTGACTTCTTCTTTAAACCACTCTTCCTAGCTTGCATACTCTTGTTTGATATAAATTGTGACAGTGGTGGGCAAACACACTTGAAAGATTCATGAAGACAAAGAGGAAATGTTCCCTTTTGATTATATTCACAACATTCCATCACTATTGAACTCTCAACACTCAAAAAAAAAAAAAAACGAGCTGAACATTTAGAAGGCATAAAATACTAAATTGGGATGTTTTTTTCTTTTTCTTTTTTATCTGTGGTAAACATTTTGTTTTAGAAACAATGGATTCCTTTGTTAGTTTTATAGACCTGTTATTATCACAGTCTGGAAGAATGTTACTTAGATAGCCCAAACAAACATATGATACTTGTGGAAGCTGTGATAATTTTTAATGGTTACATAAATCTTTTTAAATATGTCATTGCCCTGACCTATCAAGACATCAGGAAGTACCCCTTGCCTGAGATTATTAAACCAAAAGGAGCACTGTGATGTGAGAACAGTGACATTACAACAGTTTGAATAGTAAGGCATATAAATGTATAATTAATCTAGTCTGAGCAGTGGTGTAATCAGCAGGGGGTGGGGCAGGGGTGGGAGCCCCTGTCAAATATCCCCCCTGCCCCACTTGCCTCCCAAATGACATTGGTGGGCAAAAGAAACCATTGAACGAATATTAACAAATGCATTTAAAGGCTCAGTCAAACCAGTTTGCTGTTTTTGTTAATCCATCATTGATGGGAAATTCTCAAATTAATACCAGCAAACTGCGTCTCAAGTTAAATATTTGCCCTATCAGTTTGCTTTCTGTCATCGCTGCGAGGCCCCCATCCCCTTCCTAGAGGATATACTGGTTTTCCTAAGGGGTTATAGGATGCTGGTCAACTCTGGATGATCTTAAAATTAAATCCCCACCAAAATAGTACCGGCTATGTGACATAAAAACTGAATATCAGGTTGATAACAGCTTTAATGAGGGAGTATGTCATGGAAACATGGAGATGTGCAGCATGAACTGGTTCTTTAAACCTTAAGGTTAATAAATGCTTTTGATTCACAAAATATCAAACATGAACAAATATGTGGAAAGTTTCTTTAACACATCTGATATAAGAAAGCCAAACCTTCATTTGCACCTGTGTAACTCTTAATGTTAATTAGCCAAAGGATAGTAATTTGCCAAAATTGTGAAAAAGTTATTTGACAATAAAAACAAGAGTGGGGTTTCCTAACTTTGTTGATGGGTTACTGTGTCAGGATAAAACAATTGGATGGTATGCTTTACTTGATAGTCCAGCCACTTTGATTAATAAGCCTTACCTGTAGATGTTGAAAACATAAATATATGTTCTCTAATATTACACACATATATATATGAAATAAATTGTAAACACTATACTATAAAATCATAACATAACATTTTCTATTAATCATCATCTCCCTTTAATAATCAGAAAGAATTATCTCTGTTTATATCAAATTGTTTTTCCATCCTACAGTTGCTGCATCAAGAGACCTTAAAATCAAATCTCTTCTCTGTAATTAAAGTGCATACCCTTGACCTACCCGAAATCGCCTAAGGTCCTATAGCCAATTGTTTGATTTTTATGATGCTTATATCAGGAGCCGCCCCCAAGGACAGGAAGTACTGTATCTTCAGCCTGATTATCTCTGATTCATTATTCCCATTTCAAGTCAATCTTTTAATTGGCATTACAATCTTCGAAGGAATTAAAGCTGGAGGATGTTCCATAAAGACCCAACCTACTTTAACAAATTGCTTATTCTAAGAGTACGTTGATGTCTGCTCTCTCTGTAATTACATTTTGTCTAGACCAATAACAAGAGGATGGAATAAAAGTATAGAGACTAACAGGATTTCCACCTTGGTGATCCAGCCAGAAGGACTGGAGAGGAGGGATATACGTGTATCAGTTTTATTTGCAAGCCTGTATCCATAAAACTGAAGTTTGTGACTTTTAATCGCTCCGGTGACTATCTGGTGGTTTATTGCACAGTCAATAAGGTTAGATAAGGTGCCTTGATTAATGACAATATGATATGTTTACTTTAACGTGTTCAAAACTGCACACTGCAGAAAAGATCCTACCAGGCATTAGGTATTACTTCAAAGAATAGCAAAATAATATTATGCAAAGATACTATTGTCAACAGTATGGGATTCAGCAAAATGTTCTGTAATATTGAACTAAGCAGTTTGTAACTCTGGTGTAAAAATTAGAGTCTCTGGCACCACACCAAACCCTCTAGGTTTCCAGTTTAAAACTAATGCTGCCAGAAAACCAGTTCAAAACTAATGCCAGAAACCAGACACTCTTGACCTATTCAGAATTGCATTGCAGGTGCTGCACAGTCAATCCCTTGTGTGGATTTGGTTTATGTCCACATTTGTCAGGTGGGATATTCGGGTTTTGAAACTTAATTTATTCACTGTGGCTGCACCTCAGTGATCATGAATAAGGTGCTTCTTGGATAAGGACATTAAAGGTATACTATATTGGCCCCAAATATGCTAGATATTCAAATATGGTCACTGGGTCAAAATTCTTAAACTGTTTTTATGACAACCTTCCAGGAAATTTTCCTCACTGGGACATTCAGTCATCTTGTGTGTTCCTTAAAAATGTCTGGGGACAATTTGGAGAGTAAAGACCTCCAGGAAAGTACTTTTTGAAAACTTGTAGCAATTATAGCGTGCTATAATTTGAGGCCTACACAGACTACTTTTAAGTGGGTGTCCATGTGAGTAGGAATGGATGTTACGATTAAATACCTACCTTGTAATTCTCTGATGGGTAATACTCATTGAAAAGAGAGAGAGAGAGCTTGAAATAAGATGGTGTTCAGCTGATACTTGGCGTAGGGTTTCAAATGTGGTTCTCTTGGCCTCGCAAACCTTGAAATCAACCAGACTAACTAAAAACTGTCTTTATAATGATCAGGCAAAAGGGTTGTAACACACAGATAGATCTATTAGTTAATTCAGTGGAATACAAGTTTTGTTTAAAAATAACTGATTTAGTCAGAAATTATCAAAAATGTACAATCCAGCTTTGATATGGGCAGAAAGTTGGCAGTATCACCTCAAAAAAAATATACCCAGCAGATATATATAAATATATGCACCCAATAAACCTTGGTGTACAGTTGAGTCAAGTTTTCAAAACCAATCCATATGTATATACAGCTTTTGATGTTTGCATTGGAATACCTAAATAGTTATAACTTGAAAAAGTAACAAGGAAGCCTTAATAGCCAGCTGAAAGGAAACTATAGCTTGTATAGGTTCATCCAAACGAAAATATTCACAGGCAGTTTCACCTCATCAACCTGGAGGAATATGTGAGTCAGTGTTTTCAAAACAGATGCATATTCTGTCATAATTGCAAGGGTATGTGGGAACCGTTTGCATTCGGTCTGCACGCTGCTGTTTGCCTATAATATCAACTTGGAAATAATCAACGGGAGGTTGCTTATGATCAAACGAAGATACTTTACTAAGTGTGTTTTTCACTAAATTAATGCATTAATTAGTGAACAATTAATTAATTAATTTTGTTTGGTTGTCTACCCTGTATCGATCCTCACAACCTCAGCACTTTTCACTTCACTGTGCCTAGAATGAAAAGGTAACCTTTTGAGCGTCCTACACGAAATATGATTCCATTCGATTCCAAAAGTTTCATCGGCCAGCTATGTTTTTCACTTGAAGTCACACAAACTGAAATCCGAATTTTTTTGACAAATGTCACTGTTTTCTTCATTATTTGGAATGAAAGTTGACTTGTCAATTATCGATGCGATGATGATAGGTTTACAATTATTTACCACAAGTACGGCGCTATGGAATATTTTATCGAGTATGTATGTGGGGGGTAGGGGGACGGGGGGTTTGTACACAGCATAACCATGATATATTTTGTATCTAGAGACAAAACTCAGAGATTTCATATACTGTTATACTCATAACTTGAGCACATAATTGTTCCCGGTACCAATTGATGCACAAACTTTATATAATATCTCAGAATTTTATTTACAAATCATCTAGGAAGTTGTTTACTTGACCTTTTAATTCTGGGTCATAGAAAAGCCACCAGACCAAATCTTCTATAATGTCCCTTAATTCTCTGAACTAATTGTTACAAGTTTATACCATTAATATCCACAAATATATATTTAAATGCCAGACATGAAATCCTCTTGAACTAGTTTTCATGGATGCTGGTTTGCTCAAAAAGAAATTAACAACTACCTAACTATCTTTTTTTTTAATTTGCTTTGTTTTTTCTCCTTCGTTGCTTACATCAAGTATATCTGTGTTGTCAGTTATGCTATCTGGGTCAATGTACCCAACTAGCATTCCTTGTTTTCCCCTATATCCTCCAGGAGTGGAAATAATAACCTTGCTGTACATGCATCACTTTTTTTCCTTCTTTGTTTTTAGTCGACCTATGCCAAAATTACGACGTTTAATCGTCATATACATGCATGCAAAAGTACATCTACGTATAGGTACCATATCAAAAATAGGATGCTGAGGAGGCTGCAGCCTCCTTGCAGCCAGGCTGCATAAGACAATAATACCTTTTTTGCTCTGCAGTTTCACACGATAGTCACTGCAGGTGCTAGAAGATAATCCTTAATATGGTATTTGATTCATATATCCTGAGCATGCAGCTGTTGCAGCTTTTGTTGATG
This sequence comes from Apostichopus japonicus, assembly GCF_037975245.1. Classification (NCBI taxonomy): domain Eukaryota; kingdom Metazoa; phylum Echinodermata; class Holothuroidea; order Aspidochirotida; family Stichopodidae; genus Apostichopus; species Apostichopus japonicus. The sequence continues at coordinate 1,676,416 of NC_092561.1, forward strand.
CAGTGCTTTGGGGATCATGTTAATATGCGAAAATTGAGTTAATAAATTTACATAAAAGGATATTGTAGACACACAGAAGGCCTACTAGCGAATAGCTGTGATTGGTGGGTTGTACAGGGATGTATTCATATTTGAGGTCACTTCAATTTAACTGAAAATAGATGTGATCTTTGGCAGGCTCTTGTAGTATTTAATGGTATTGAAACTTACCTGGTCAAGTCAAGGAGTTACAATGTGCTGAAATTTTAGCATCGAATAGCGTCAATTTTTTTATTTTTTTTATGAAAATCTTCTCAAAAAGCTGCTTTAAGTGAAATGTGAATTATATTATAGTTAATATATAATGAAATTATTATGCAAGATGTCCAGACTTTAATTATGTTTAATTTAGTTTGCTCTTTCTCTGTAAAAGTTAAAGTAAGTCTGTGTATAGGTACACAGTATATATTTGCATATGTTGAATATTCATAATGTGAAGCTACAATTATAGTCCCAGCCTGAATAATTGTTCCGCAAGAGGAAGGATGAGCGTGGGAATCGTGCAATTATTTTGTCCCAGTAAATGTGCTCAAGGGTTTAGTACAAACACAAATTGCTTTCTAACTATACACCTTTTATCTTCTCCTGCTTGTTGTTTTAACAGGTAACCAAAACGGTTCCCAAAATAACCTTACCAAAGATATCTACGACAACAATGAGGGAAGGGAACAACTTCCTGACAGATTAATCAGCTTAAGTGAACAGAAGAGGGCGCTTTTTGGAAGACTATTCACACCGAGCGTCGGTGCGGAGAGCGACAGCGTCTGCGTCTTACCGAAGATTTCTGGACCGAGTAACATTTGTCCGGAGACGATCAGATGGAACTGCAGTCTTGTACCGACGTTTTCTTTCTTCAATAAAACTACAAAGTGAGTATGAAAGCAGTTTTTGGCCTAGTGTGGAGAATCAGAGCAGCTATATTAAAGGCATTGAAGACTCCCCCCAAACCGCGAGCGGCCATCTGAAAGAGTTAACTTTCTGTTGCTTGCAAGTGACGTTTTGTTTGTGTCGCTGCAAAATGCAGATAGTAATGAAACGTGAAACCTTGTTATCTTTAGCTGGACCTGAGATGTCCATCGCTGTATCGTTTATACACTGTGCTGTGGGTATTGACCGCAGCTGTATGTACTGACTGTACACTAGTGTCTAATTACGGACAGTAGCAAGCTGTTTGCGTATTTTCTGGGATCGATGGTGGTGTTTAACACTCCTGTTACACCTCATTGGAAACTAGGTCAGATTACCGGCATTAGACATTTTTTTTTGCGCGAGTCTTCACACCCTTTAAAGCAGGTTTGAAATCTTCTAGCAATGTTAGCATGCTGATATTTGGGGCCAATTACTGATGACCTATAGTCAATCAGAAAGAAAACAAATAACCAAAACAAGAAAGATAAGCATATTTTCTGCTGTGCTGTTTGAAATGGAATTCTAATTTGAATATGTATATTAAAGGGATTTGATGATTATGCAGAATTAGATATCACAGCAGTGATCATATAAATTTTAAATAAAATAACAAAACAATGTTGACCAGATCATGATTTTAAATCTTTCCTTTGTCTTCTCGCCAGAAAACTTCATGTCAGCTGTGAGGGTAATTTCCGAGTGAATTCCGTTGACAGCACAGAGATGGAGGAACTGGTATCTCAGAGCAGCTACAGACTTCGGCCGAAATGGAGACATTACGAAGGTCCAATCGTAATCGACATGGAGTCAGAATTTGCCGATGTTGCTTGTAAATTAGGAGGGTAAGCTAAAAGAATTCCTCAAGTTTAATAACTAACTATTTTTATTTTTAAATTTGTATGGTTTTGTTATGGAACCAGAATACCAACATCACATAACCTATTTGGTGCTCACAATTAACAGTGATTAATTTAGTGGTTAAAAATTAATATCTACTGTACTTTTATTAGATTGAAAAGTTTGTTTATATCATAAACTTTGCCAAATATTCCATGATTCAGTGTACAAAAAATCTATGATACATCTCTGCCATTTTTTGGGGTATTTTTCTTTTGTAGCAATTTTCAATTTGTACTGTAGCTTTACTGTAAACTGATACTGTATCAATGAAAGTATTCCCTATTCAATTATATATGTGGCAGATAACAACTGGCATTTTGTACATATTCAAAGCTAGTCACAATTAAAGGCATCGAAGACTCACCCCAAACCGCGTGCCACGCTCTGAAAAAGTTAACTTTCTGTTGCTTGCAAAATGCAGACAGTAATGAAACGTGATACCTTGTCATCTTGAGCTGGACCTGAGATGTCCATCGCTGTATCGTTTATACATTGTGCTGTGGGTATTGATCGCAGCTGTATGTACTGACTGTACACTAGTGTCTAATTACCGAAGGTAGCAAGCTGTGTGCGTATTTTCTGGGATCGATGGTGGTGTCTAACATTTCTGTTACACCTCATTTCAAACTAGGTCAGATTACCGGCATTAGACGTTTCTTTTTGCGTGAGTCTTCACACCATTTAAGTATGTGTGCAAGTGTATACTACTTTCCAATTATTTGCACCCAGTTTACCGACTGCACAGGACTCAAGAAAGGAATCGCTTCATGTACAATATTGCTTCACTTCATGGCCACAGTCCGACAAGAGTGAATGAATCAGGTCTTAAAATAGAAAAAGCAAAACTGACTGTTATATACATGAGGATTTTAAACTTCCCAGTATCCTCTAACCTTTTTAACCTGCACAGCAAGCAGGTCCTTGTTCCCATCAGTGCCTGGCCAATTAAAACTTACCATCCAACTTACTAGTTGCTTGCAGTACAATACAACATGGTAACCCCCCCCCCCCCCCCCCCCCCCGCACCTTCTCTTTCTCTCTGCATCCATTATATCAGCACATAATTTTACACTTTTTTCTAAATCTTCCAAGGCAGTTACACCAAGGAGTTGTTATGGAACAACTCCCTGGCTACACTACAGTCCTTGCAGAGGTAAACATGCAAAGTAACTGATATATTTAAATCTCTCTATAAACCAAACTATACTGACTCCTTGTGTCAAGTCAGAAAGACCAGTTTACATTAATGGCCATGTTTAAAGTAGTAGATTCTGGTGACAATCCACTCATACTTAACCCACCATCTAGCCCTTTGACATGTGACTTTTGCCAACAATTGCCTGACTTTGGGAGAATATTGATGATAACCAGTTTTCCATTCAGTCACAGGAGAAACAAATGGCTGAGTTTATTTTCTTACTCAAAGATATCCATCATCAGGTATAAGTGACCTAACCAGCTAATAAAGATAAGGCATGCAGTGCCATAGTACATAGGTTACTATGTTCGCCTGCTTGGAAGGATGCATTGCTAGCCAATTAAGGCTTTCACCACTCTCCAGGATGTCAAGTTGAACACCAGGCTTCGGAAATCTAGAAGTCTTATAGTAGACCATGCAGCTTTTGGTGTACCAAATCCCCTGCTATTCAAACAGGAGGAGGGAGGGGGAGGGGGGAAGCGGGGCTGCAAAACAATTTAGGCGTTGCCAAGAAATGACAACAAAAATAAGAAAAAAATAAATCACTGATAGTTGATGAAAGTAAGTGGAAGGTTCTAGAACATAAGTTACTTCAAATTTAAAAAAATACAATAGCTTAGCATCCTTAACCATATCAAACTCTCTCCAGGGGTGCTGTTCTTCCCCATGAACACCCCTTCCCCAGACCACATCCACCCCCCCCCCCCTCCGAAGGTTGTGATGAAGGTGACAGTTGCGATCACCAAACACAGAAGTTTGAATACCAGGGTACCAGAGGCTCAGCTAGAATTACTAGCCAAATTAATCCAAAATAAACATTTTTCCTTCTTCCCCCATTTCTGTAGATGAAAGGAAGACATTGGGACGGAAGAAGAAGAGGGGTGGGAGGGGATGGGGTGGGTGGTGATGAACATTTTACAGTTATGGATATAATATTTTGCCACATTACTTGTGCCAAAGAGTTTATTCTAAGGTCAGGTCCTGAATTCTAGAGATGTACATGCATAGTATACATGCATATATTGTACATCTGTTTACCATTACTACTTAAAGTGCTACTTGTGAGGTCAATTAATTACCATAACGTTAGTGATGTTCAGCTTGGCATGGTGTTCAGTTATATGCACACTACTCCATACATATATACCACAGTCAGTAGAGAGTTCCAAGTAGGCCATATTTGAAATTATAGCACAAAATATTAAAAATAAGAATAAAGAGACATATTAAACTTAAGTAATTGCTGAAAGAATTCCAATAGTAGATATTGAAAAGTAGATTAATTGTTTTGAAACAGTATCTGACAATATTGACTAACACTATTGTGAATTGACAATGCCTATCAGATATGCCTAGATGTAAGTACTAACTACCCATCTCCCCCCTCCTCTTACATGCCCCCCTCACCATATCCCCTTCCTCTTACATGCCCCCCTCACCATATCCCCTTCCTCTTACAGGCCCCCCTCACCATATCCTTTAAGGCCTCTGTCCCTGATAGTTACATGTTATGCATATATCTAACAATGTTTTGCAGTTAGCTTTTTAATTTTTACCTGTATGATTAGCATGAGAATCTTTGCCCTCTACCTAGATGTTCCATACAAAATTTAGACATGTTCCTTTGTACTACGTACAACCATTGATGTACATATGTGGTCTAACTATTATACTGCAAAACTCTGTATGAAAGAATAGGTACAGAATATTTAATCCGCTACCAAGACACTGTCGTTATGAGTGTCACTAGTGGATAGGCTCGGTACGCGTGCAGTAAAGCTGTACGGTAGGCTGGCAGGAGAACAAGAGGTGACAATGAAAGTCTTTACTGTAACACTGTAGGCAGACATTCAGTTAATTGGAAAGTTAATTGCACTAATGCATGCTGGGATTCGTTTGCAAACTTAGCCAACGAACAATTACGCTACATGTTCTCTATACTGATATAACGACATCACTCCAAACGGTTCGTACAGGGTATATACTGCACTTTAGTCACTTAGTACATCTAGTGAGCATGGATTTAATCCTGGGTGATCATGTTACCATAGAAATGAAATGCAGTGACCTAGCATGCTTTGAATCACCTTAAAAAAAGTGCAGATCACATCAGCACGCTTAAATTAGACCCTTTCTTAACATCCAGAGGGTAAACAAATTGATTCTGCCGCGGAAAGTCAAAGTTTATTTTTGCGAACCTTGAATGATTCCGGCAAGGCAAACAGGGCCCTATCATCGACCGTGATCGATCATCGGGTAAATGCCAGAGTTTGACAAACGTTCAATATTGACATAGGGTGAATCTTAGCTATGTTAAGAATGTACATAGGACCTACTATATAGTTACCATGCACAATATAGTAATGAAGACTTTATCAGAGGTGATGTAGTTTTTTTATTTTTTTATTTATATCTTAATTTGCTTCTGCTTAATCATTAATGTCATCACACAAGTAACAGGAATGTGTATTGATTGATGTATATGCTGCAAGAGGTGATTGGAAGTGATATATTTGTGGATCCAGTGGGAATTGATCATGAATGGGAGGGATATAACTTTGAAGCTGCATCAGATTACATGGGAGGCCAAAAGGGTCACTTCGATAAGATGATAAGTCCATGTTGATTCGGACTATACGAACTGATACGTGACTGAGGTAAATATATTATTTGCTGCTGTCAAGTCATGACAAGGACCCGATGTTCATTAAAATTTATTAGTTTTGGAAATTGATCAATATTACGAGGTGAGCCTTAGGGCCGTTGGCATCCTGGATGTGAGCCAAAAGGCCAATTTTTATGACCTTAATCTGTAAGATTTGTACAAAGTTTAAAATGAAAGGTTAATTGTGTTTTACGTAGTTATGTATGTGACAATTTACAGCAACAACACATGTATACATGAGCCAAGTCTCCATCCCGTTGGTGGTTTTAAAAGGTCTTTAAATGATGGTTAGTATTGCCCACAAATATGTGTCCAAACATATTAAAAGGGTCATGCAACCATGTTCAAACTTCAAACACAGTATTTTACTGCTAGTCTCAAAACAAGTTTCCTCTCTGAGACACATTAATTTGTAATGCAATTAATAATCCTGATTGTCCGTGAATAATTTGAGGCAACAGATCCTCAAAAAGAAAGAAAAACTTATTTACCAGGTTAGTTTCAAAATGATTTCAAAGAGATGTATGTATTCCTCCCCCTCCCACCCCCCCCCCCCCACGTTGTACAAATGTTTATGCTCCAGGGAATAACATTAACCAGAAGCAACATGACTTGAAAAACTGAAGAAGTAATTTAAAATCTTGTTCTTGTTGGCAAAAACATCTTCTCTTCCACATGAATTAACCTTAGTTGAAGTAACATGAACTAAGAAGTATTTCATTAGTATTACATGGCCAGAAATATGCTAGAAAATAAAATTAATGGTCACTATTGAATGTGCCAACTTTCGCGAGCATTTCACTTCAGACATTTCTTTCCCTCCCTGAGACGATTATTTCTCTAATATAAACACACTTCAGTTTCAGACCTCTGGCAATAATTGCCAAAGTCAGAATTACCAGCATTTTGCATTTTGTCAAAAATATTTCGAAACTTTTAACATGCTAAAATTTTAGCCCAACACTGGTTACCTTTAAAACCATGTTCTTATGAGTAAATGATTCCCTGTGAATTTCTCAGTTGCTGCAGCTTTTTCTTGAAAACTTTTGGTAGGTTGATTACAATATATTACAATACCTGAAAAAGTTTAGTTGTTAACTTATGCAGACAAAATAAATGTATGTTTTGAATGGGTGGATATGTAATGTGGTTTTAATAAAATCTGGCATTATGGGTAATAAGATCCCACACAGTTTATAACCCAGGTCATCTTACCCTGGTATTTATATACCATAGAGGTTTACCCTGTTTAGGCCTAATTGGCTGTCAGGGGCTATCAAAATGGCCATTAATTTGACTTGAGAAAATAAAAGCAAGGCTGCCTTTAGTAACACATTCTTGCTTTGCAGGGAAAAGACATCGGAATGATTCATGTTCAGATAATGGGGGCCCAAGTGTGATCTTTAAATAAATACGATGAGAAATTGGAACAGTAATTCAAACTGTCTCTTTCTACATCATTATTTCAAATGGAACTGCAGTATACTCAAGTTAATGATTTAACATTTATGATTATTATCAGATATTAGTCTCAAATATTATCGAAAACGTTACCAAAATAAAACCCAAGAGCAGATTGACGAGAATGTAGACTTTTGAGAGCTAGATATTGTGTCCATTTCTTTTCATTTCATAATATTTCATTTCATTTTTTTCATTTTGTGTCATTTCGATTCATTGGCAATCATTTTGTTTGATCACAACGTACACCTAAAGAAAAGTATATAGAATAATATGCAGGGATGTATGCATATACATTGTGAAAGGAAGTGTTCTAAAAAAATAAGCTGATTGAAAAAATTGTAGACTTTTGAAAGCCAGTTATTTTGTCCATTTCATTTCATTTTGTTTTATCACAGCATACACCTGTAGAAAAGTATATATAGAATAATATGTAGGGATGTATACATATATTGTAAAATTGGAGTGATCTAAAAAATATATATGTGGGCTTGACGTTCGTACCCTACACCCTATAATATTGAACTGCTACATATGCGCTGTATCAAGGTTTGTGTGGTTGGAAGAGTGTTAGGCCCAACCGAACTTAGGCCTACTACATAAGAAAAACTGATGATCCCATGGTGTATTATCTCTTACACAGACAGGTTCCCCACAGGTGGCGAAAAATGATTTGATTTAATTACTTGTAGTGAAGGAAGTGGCATTTCGCAACATAGTCATACATACTCAAATGTCCCACTGTTTAATCACCTTGAATTTCACCATAGTTTTCATTTCCCTTTCAACTATTACTTTTCGGAATTAAAGGCCCAAAACAGCAAGACGTTAATCGCAATGGTCGGGGAATGTTAATGCACAGCAATAGAAGGGCAAGGTCATAAAACAGGTGAAGAAAATGAAATTATACAGATGATGATGTTGTTATGACACAAGAGATGATTATTAAAATATTCTCTTGATAGATACAAGTATTTGCTACTGCAGTCTAGACATTCCAAACCAAAATGTCCAGGTGGAAATTATTGAGTTTAAGAAATAGGTGAATTAAGTGTACTACATTCCTCATCCCCTCAACTAACCACAATTGTTATGTTTCAGTCTGACAGTAAAGTTAATAGTAATGATATGTTATCTGTACTTTTATTCCAAGGGAAAAGTACTTTTTTTAATCCAACAGAAAAGTATGTCAGGATCGCTTTCCAAGTTAATATCGGTCAGATCCAAGAAAGGTATATTTGTCTAACATGTGGGTTCGTTCAAAAATATTGCTGGTCAATAACGTGCTTGCCAATACAAGAGAAATTGTTTTTTTCACCATGTTAAATGCTAGGTATGTTGATTTGAAACTCCAAACCCATTTCTATTCTTTTCTTTTATCAGAGACCGATTGGTTCATAACTACCACACCCAATTTGTTCCGAAACCTTCCGTAGACGAAATTCAAAAGAGAGTGTTCGAGAACACCAAGAAGCAGCACAGAGGGTGGAAACCGTTGTCGGTGCTCACGGTGGTTCTGGATTCTTCGTCCAGAAGTCAAATTTTAAGGGACTGCGGTCTGCCGAAAACGGTTCAGCTCTTGGAAAAATTATACTTCTCAGGTACTTATTTATAATAATAAGAATAATAATAATAATCAGCAGTTACTTTACGACGCTTAAGCGACCAAAAATGTGGGAGAAGCCCGCAAGGGCTTATGGATTACAACTTACACGTCGGGTGGCTTCCAATTCAACATTTTAACTCAAATTTGGAATGTTTTCAATTTAGAAAGTCATTTCAGATGGGAAAACAGTAGATTGCTCTTGGATGAAAAACCCACCTTACTTTGACCCGGCCGGGAATCGAACCCCGAACCTCCCGATTGCTAAGCCTCATTGCTTCAAATCCACTCAGCCACAGCACCGGTTTATGAAGCCTATTGATCATCGTTTACTTTAATCATGTATAGTAATGATGTAATCTCATTTCTAGCTAGTAAGAGCTAGTATCTTGGCATGACTTACTGTCCTATGAAGTCAGGCCCAAGAGAGTTTCCTTGACAAAATGGCAATTCTACAATTCATGTAGTTGTAAAATATATAACACTATATTCATGTTTCACCGCATTGCTTTATAATATTGTACAAAGAAGGTAAACAATGTTAGTTTTTTTTGTGTGACTTATGAGCTATTATAGTTAGCATAATGTGTATAACATAATATGGTCACAAGGGTAGATTCAGGATGCCATATAGGAAGGTACTTAAATGTCCCTTTGGGTGTTGAAATTAGTTCCTCATATGGGGGGTGGGGGTGGGGGGTGGGGGGAGGTTGCAATCAAGTCCACAAAAGAACTAAATACTATTTAGAAGTCAATTGGGGGCCTTCTGAGCCATATTTAGAACCATGAAATAAGTGTTGCATCACAAACTGGTTGGTTTACTACACACAGTGCTGATATAATGATAGGTCTAAATACAAGGTTGTGGTAATTAAGTACGGTATCTAAGGAGGAGGGGGGGGGGGGCTATAACCCCCACAAGTTCCTCCTCTGGATCATGACTTTGCCATAACTCATCTTCTTCCATATCTAAAAGAATCTGGATTTGAACTTTTGACAGACACTGGGTATCCTTGGAATACAAATAATCTAAAATAAGTCGTTGTTTGACATTTGTAATACACTGTAACCTCTGATGAGAGATTCTCGATGGCTGGATAAAAGATTTAAAAATCCTTGTCATTTGTTTTCATTGTGAAGACAAATGTAGCAGTCCACCCCAGTCAGCTGTAAGACACATTGCCCTAAATAATAAAATAAATTATTAGCCAGGCGTACTCGTGTAAAATTAATCATACATATCTAAGTCATTCCCGAGCCAGATGGGATGAGCGTTAACGTAATATTTTAACTTCTGCATTTTAGATTAGTCGGCCTTGGATGGAAGCATCGACTAGACGATCCGGCTGTTTCTCTTCCGACTGAATATTAAAAAAGAAAACATTTCATTATTAATTTGCCAATTTAGAGAGTGAAAACTTTGTTGTTTTCTTCGGAAAGTTTGTCTTTCTTTGATATCATTAACATCCTCGTCTGGATTTCTCACCTATAAGGAAACAGCTAATTAGTACTTACCTGTTTGAGAAGCAGCTTTTGGAGTTGATTTCGCTCAACTGTTTTATGAAAACTAGTAATCAATACTTTAAAGTGTCATATATTAGCATCAGTGTGAATTCTTAATTGCTTAAGTCTTAATTTGAATTTCACATATCGGAAAGAAAAAAAAGGAACTAAAAATTTGTTTTATTAAGCTGTTGTAATTGCATATTATACATATATAAATTGTAACTTTTTTGGGAAAATGTCTGTTTGATGTAATTTGAGTTTAGCGCCGTTGAACAACTGTTGTTGATATTGGTGCTATATGAATGTTTTCAGATTGATTGATTGATTGGGAATTACTGAGTGGAATCATTAATTCCTCACTTACTGTAATTGAAGAGAAATCTCTAATGTTGATCAATTGAGATTCGCTTTTGTAATAATACTCAGTATCTGTTCGGTAACATTGTGTGACCAGATGCAAAAAGCTGAATTTAAAGGGTCAGTCTGAGAGTCTGTGATGATGCATGCATGTGCAACATTGAGTGTATTATAATTTAAAAAATTTTTTTTTTAATATCAAGTAGTATTTTATTTTTTTTGTGCAGCATTGATTCATTTATTCATTTCATTCATTTATTCATTCCAGTATAAATATAAAGTTATAAAAAGGAATCATAAAATATGTTTAAAGAAAAGAAAAAACAATAATGAATGAGTTGTTGAAAGAGGGCTGGGGCTTAGGGCATGAAGAGGGGTGAGGGAGGGGGCTAAATAAAGGGGACATATGGAGGGTGGGGGAGGAGGCTGAAGGGAATGCACGGAGGGACTCTGCTTACTTTCTACACCCCAATCCAACTTGCATCTGTTGTCTGATATGATCATATTTTTATCTATTTTCAGAAGAACCAGGTACTTCCCATAAAGCGTTCTTATTCAATCGGTTAAACTCTATCAGCTCCGCTACGAGTTTGAACCTCACCCCGTTATTCAGCGGAGAACTCTACGACAATCTGGACGAGGATAGAGTCACCAAGGGCATGTGAGTCAGATATTAAAGTTAATAATATTATTAAAGATATGAAGCTTTTACAGGAACACATTACAACTGGCAGGAAATTCATAGACAGAGATGGCTAAAAAAACACCTTGAGAAATATTGGGCCAGCAGGCAGGTGTAACAGATGGAGGAATCATTCCAAGTGGGTGGAATCATTCCAATAGGGAGTTTTAGCTCAGTGGTTAACGCCGGTACCATTCAATCATAAGGTCCCCAGTTCGAGTCACTCCAAGATGAATTTATGTCGTCCAGTTACAGAGTTGTTGACAATTCATAATCATGGACGTTAAAATATGAATCTAAGAGACTGACTTCGGTCAGCTTGCGGCTAAGCCAATGATGGCTTCTTCACAAGTTCCTGCTTGCAGGAGGATCAAATATACATACAAACATACATACAAGTATTAAGTCTTTGAAGATTTGAAGTCACTTGCTGACTGTAAAGTCTTGGCATAGTTTCAACCAATTGATGTAATGGCATTATCACCTGGCAGTGGGGATTGTGAGGGGGGGGGTTGAGTTGTAGGATAAAATACTGATCGAAAGTTGAGCTTGTATGATGATTGTCTGACTGGTTGGCATATATCAGGGGTGAGGGGGGGTGGAGGGGGGGGGGGGAAGAGTCTGATGGTCTTTAACATAATATGCTGTTATAGTGCAGTGGCATTCCCAGACATTTAGAAGTGGACAGGGATGGGTAGGGTGCACAGAATCCAGTTAATGTATACTGGTGCCTGCCTTAGGGTTTTTTGTTTTTGGACATAGCAAATTTAATTTAGAGGGGTTGGGCAACAGGTGGAACTGATCATTTGGGGTGGGGGCATATGGCCCTGCCCCCACCCTTTGGCAACACCACTTTTATCATAATGCTTGACAATTGCCATCATAATTGACCATGATATCCTTGTTTTATCTCCAGCTATCTTTCTTAATCTTCTTAGTCAAACTGGCAATGGTCTGATTTTTTTTATGCTTCTTTCAGATATGCCAAGGATATCCAAGAGTGGTCATGGCAATATGCAAATGGCCGTGGTTACATCACTAGCTATGGTGTAGATAATGCCAGTGGTCTGATGGGCACCAGAACGAAATGCAAGGTAATGACATAATACCAGTCACATTGGTGAAGCAGGGGGGAGGGGGAGGGGTGAGGACGCATCTGCGTCCTGACTCGTTTCGATCACTGATTGGTCACGGAGTCTGGACAAAAAGAGTATCCATCTCACCAATTTCAGGAGAACTGGTGATTAATTTTCCTAGCTTCAGCTCGACTTCAATTTAAACATTTATAAAATGATTTTGGTCAGAGACCAATTATCAAGCAGGTTCAGGTAAGTGATTGGTTGAACATAGAATTCTACCTTTTACACATTGTAGTAATTAACAGTATATGGACCATGAGTTAAATTATGTTCAAAACTTGAACTGACCCAGTTTTGCTACATTCCAACATAATTCAACAACTTTTGATATATTTATCTGAACTGTTTTTCCCCCTCTTTTCCCTGAGTTCATTTTAAATGTCAAGTTATGAAGGGCACAGTTTCATTAGTTTTTTGGTAGTAAGGGTGAGGTCCTATAGCTACTGAAAGAAACTTTGCATTTTAGCACTTTGTTTTAGTAATTTTGGGCCTTTGGCCACTAGCATCATCAGTTTTTACTCTGGCCAGATCAATCAAAAGAAGACATTTTTCTCTTTATGAATTGAAATTAAAGGCCCTGAGTAACTGTCGAATTCTTCTAAACGATTTCATCGCCTGGTCAAATTTCTTAGTTGAAATATGATTTTCAAAACCGTTCAAAATTTTTGCTTCACTATTTGAAAGTTAACCCATTGTGAAACCGCTCTCCATAAGTTTGTTCAACTTAGCTTTAAAACAACTTAAAAAAAGGAAGGCATTATGTCAGCCATCTGCTTTTTTGAATTTCAGTCTAACCCTTCACCTCACTTTATACTTTTGACTACAGCAATTTTCCAAACAAGAATGACATTATGCCCATTGCTGATTAGATCACAATTCTATGCATGTGTGCTTTTTGATGTATCTTGTCTATTTCGGGTAAAAATAAACATTTGCTCCAGTGAAACCATTTCCACTTGAACAGTTTACTATTTTTTAGTCTTTAAAGTGGCTTGTCTGTGTTTGGTCTACAGTTTCAGACAGTATCACCAAAAATGATAAGTGTCTCTCAAAGGATGATTGTAATTGAGCAAAGTTAAATCCTGCCACTGTTGTAAGGCTGCCTTCAAGATTTTCTTAACCAAATGGATGAGCTTTATTAAGCTGTAATGAATAATCAAACAAAGAAGATTACTAATTCCCTCTCCCAATCACCCCTCCCCATTCCCCACTCACCCCCTAGCTCCCCCACCCCCCCAAAGAAAGTTGTTTACTACACATTTTCTTCAACTGATTGCCATCTTTGGGTATGGTTCGAAGCATGGCATCCCCCACTAGAAAAAGTTTGGAAGGGACATGTTCCCTGTCTCTCAGGAATTGATGCCCATTCTCTGAGGTTGTACAACTTATAGACCCTAGTATGTGCAAGACAACACTTCGTTGGACTGGTCGCGTAGATTTGTTCAGTTTTGTAAAAGCAAACATCACATCATATGCCTATGTGACGCAAGCATCGAATAGTATTAACGAGAAACTGGAATAAAATCGACACAGATCGACAATTGCTTTAAGTTTACATCTCTGAAAACGTTGCAAACTCGATGATTTGAAGTTCTGATCTGTTGTGATAAGTAGGGCGGTAGATCGTATCTGTTCATGTCTGTGACAGTCAACGAACCAATGAGTCGTAATCTAGGATTGCTAGTAGGATATTACTAAGCCTGTCCAAACATGCGATAACAATCTTATTGGATTGATATTGCTTCTGGTTGCGGCTATTGAAGATTATCTTTGCTGTTATTGGAAAGAACATTTCTCTTCCTGGTGACGAAACATTCGGCATGGGCATCGGATAGCCGGTCTTCTTTCATTTCTTGAAACTAAACAGAGGCACCTTAATTCTTCAAAGAATATTGACCACAATTTATTTTTGTAATCTTTGCATGTAATTTTGCTTTCACATCATCAGTCTTGTAGGCCTGCACCTTCTGTACATTATACTGTATTGCAGTATATGTCAAATGAACCTACATGTTTGGATTTTAATACATAGATTTGAAAGTTGACAGTTTTAAGTCTGAGTATACAAAGAACAAGAAAGGATCATTGTTGCTTACTGCAGGGTAAAAAAAATTGAGGAAAGATTGCTGCAAGACAAAACTGTGATATTTAAAAGAGATTTTGCCTTTGTTTTAAATATATATTATCTTGTGTGGAACCTCATTCTAGAATGAAGTGACGGCACAAATCTTCATTGTTTACCTGTAGCTGCTTAATTTCCTCTACAACCTGTTAATAATGGTATTTTTATGTTATGTTTATGGTTTTGTCCTATTGTAATACCATATCCACTGTTTTGTTTTGAATTTTAAAGCAACCAGGTGTGTATCTGTTGTTTGGTGTTAACAGAAATCAAAGAAAGACTTTCTCGCCACTGCTTCACCATGACAACGTTATTAACACAAAGCCAAAGATACTTTTAATACCTAAAAACTGTCAAAAAAAATACATTGAAAAGACACAAATGGGCTGAAAGTTTCTTAAACATTGAAGTGATAGCAACACACCTAGTCATTGTAGGATATTTTTGTAGTATATGAAAGTGTTTTTCTCATTCTGTTTTTGTGTCAGAAAACCAAAGCTGGTTGCCCCGTTTCTTTCACCCCTCGCTATGCACCATTTCACTTGTCACTTTACACAACACAACTGTGTGTAGACCTCTGTGTTATCATTTTTCCTGAGCCAACCTTTGAATTGACCTCTTTAGTTTGATATCTATATGGTGTGTGTTGTTTAGGATTTCAGAGATATAATTATTATTTCATCAGTTTCCCCCCTCCCTGCCCCCCCCCCAACCTCTTACACTTTTTATTTTAAATGCTTTTTCTTCAGTTAAAACAAAACAGCCTTTCTTTCACTGATAAATACCCCAAATTTATTAAAGGCACTTCCTACCTCCTTCTGTTAAGTATGTCACAAGCCTACACTGAGATGGCAGCCAGTTTAATTCTTTTAACTGTGTTAGGATAGCTCCCTGAGAACTAGTATGTTTTTCTGCCTTTCTGACTTACATTTAATCATAATTATATGCCTCCTAAGCAGTCCTTTCAAACTTGCCGTCACAGAAGTCGTATAATACAACCCTTTTTTTCCCACGTTCCTAGTGTCAGATATGTCGCAAAATTTGTTCATGGGTGTTATTCGTTACCATAATTTCTCAATGGTATTTAGGTCTAGTTCACGAATACATACTTTATCCGAGAAAAATTGGGCAAAGCTCTGACCCAGTATAGGGGGAAATGTGGGTCATATGCAGCGATAAGTTGAGGATAATTCTTTGCACCAAAAGTAAACATCCACAGGTCTGTCAAGTCCTGATTGTCTGTACATGTCGTGTTCTCAACCAGTCAGTTTTCATAGTGAACAAGCACTTCTGGGTGATCAATTAAGCTACAGCAAAAAACTTCCAATAGGATGTTCGTAAGCTCTCCAAAAACAGATGAAAATGTCATCGGGGGCTTTTCATTACCTGTTTGAAGAGCGAGTATTTATGTTTTATAGCTGCCACTCATTTCTAGCAATCATACCAACCTTCAGGTTTTCAAGATCGTGTATGGTTTTGACAATTTATCCTTTGCCGATTTTTTCATGTTTGCTAATAGTAATTGTGCCATTGTCTTAAACTCCAAAAGTCACAAAGTAGGATTAATATTCGGCATAACTTTTTTCTAATAGGGTTGTGAATGAGTGGAACGGTTTGCCTGAGAAAGTTGTACTTGCAAGTAGTGTCAATGGGTTTAAGAATGCTTTGGACAAGCACTTTAAGCATTGTAATCGGGTCTGAGTGTTTGTGTCTTCAGTTTTTTTTTCTCTCTTATAGGGTCCTTGATGGGGACTTAAGTGTCCCTACTGATTTTTTTTTTCTACTAAACTAACCTATATATCCAGCAATCCAACATCGCAATCGACTGCATTAAGACAACTATCACCTTATCGGGGATCTTCAGCGTTTCTATATAGGGGGCGCTATCCTATGGGTCTTTACATATTAAAGAAACTTTGAAACAATCGATCATACTCAAAGGGGAAAAAAATGAATGTTTTGCTGTTTATGACACACTGCTCTTCACAATGGGTCAGAGCTTTTCAGAAATGATGACGGAAAATTATCTCATAAAATTTTCCGTTTTATTGAGGTACTGTTACTAAGGCGGTGAAGTGTATTCAGCTGTTATTGTTTTTACTAGAGGTTAAAAATTATCTGTCTGTTCTCTGTTGTGATTAACTTTCCATTTGTTAAGAGGAAGCATTATTTGTTTTTATGGGATGTCTAACCATAACTTGAATGCTTATTAAAGCCCTCCTGTGCCCACTGAAATGTTGTTCAGAACATTTCTTTTTTAAACAGAGAGTGGGGGGAGGAAAAATAATCTATAAATGTCAGACAAACTCTTGATCCAGATTATGTCACAAGGAAGGGAATAAATCAACTTAACCACAAAAAAAGAATCAAAACTAACAAATCCAAGATTTGGTGGTGTTTGTTGCTAGTGAAAACATTAGGACTGAGTAGCTAAAATTAACTGCCTGTTTGTTTTTATCTTGTGGTTTCGAGTCGCAGGAAGTGCAGTTGTTTTGAATGCTAGGAAGATGTTTTTTATCAGGCACCGATAATCTCTCTCCTACAGAAATAATGGGTTATCTGGATCTAATTTAACAGTTGGGCAGAACTTAAAAACAAACCAATGTTTGATAAAGTCACCATCTTCCTAGCCCAATAAGTTTTAACTAGAACTCAGATGTTGTGCTGCCCTCACTTTGATCAAAAAACTTTTGAAAACTCATCTTCTCTGCGTCAAGCATTCATCACCGTTAACCAATAATTCTTTTGTTCGTTGGTTTTCCCTTTCTTTTCTCTTTTCCTCTCGCCCTCCTTCAGCACCCATCTGGGTGGACATGAGGTGCATTATGAATCACTATTATTATTATAATCACTATTATTATTATTATTTTTCATTTCCTTAATTCAAATTGATGAAGTGATTAGTCATCACAGGATGGTTCTTCCCCCCCCCCCCTGATGTTGCTAATGTTTTTCTCTTCTCCAATATTCTTGTATACAGGATTGTCATTACAGACCACCTGTGTTACCTCATGCTGCGCACGGTTGGTTGCAGAAAGAACGTGTTCAAGTAAGTTGATAAATATATTCAGACACTTTCTTTTTGTTTTTTAACCAGAGTTGGTGATTAAACGTGGATGAGCAAAAAAATAATGAAAGAGGCAGCCTTTAAATAGTTATTGAATTTGGTCGAGTTACGACCGTGGCAGGTGGATTACGTAATCCCAAAACTTTCCTAGCTATGGTGTGCTATAATTGGAGCCAAATGAAGCAGATCTTTAATTAAGCTGTTAGTAAGTTAAAGCCGTTCATGAATGTTACAAGACTCAGTGTGAATGATTCAAAAGATACACCCTAAATGCAATATGATTTCAAAATAGAACTAACAGGAAAAGTTTACAGTTCAGTTTTAACATGCTCTTTCCATGCAAGTTTTAAATATCAAAGTTATTGCTTGTTTAAACTTTTGACTATTTTCTCTTGGTTCTAGATGGGTCCAGACACCTTCAGTGGGCTTTGTGAAGGGAATCACTTCTTACACGAGTACATTTTAAATTACACCAGGGATTTCCTACGACACCCTCATCCTGTCAAGTGGGCCGCGCTGGACCTCAACGCTGGCCACCGGTATGCAGATTATTATGTTAAACTGCTGCGAGTAAACCATTTATCACTCAACCTCACCACACTAGGAACCAGAGTGGTCCGTACCCCTTCATTAAGAAAACAAAAGGCTTAGTTTCGTGGGGATCGGAATTTTGTATGAAACTGAAAATGATTAGGTTAAAGGTTTGCTCAAGTTGTTGATCTTGAACACGTTTGAATACCAAAAACTTGACTATGGCACCTTCCTACGCAAACAGATTTCCTTAGCTTTTTTAGGGAGTAACTCATCGTTAACGAGCTCTATCACATGGACAAGATGAAGAAGGTCAGAGTAATATCTGCCCAAAGACTGCCCATGTAAATAAAATAAAATTATCATGTTTATAATCTTTCCTTGCATAAATACATTAAGAAATCTTAATTATCTATTCGGCCATGAGTTCTGGATCGTTACAGCAGTGTCAGCAACATGCAGAAAATCCTTCACCTCTGTATTTATAGCTTTGATGCATGGCTAATACGATGAGTGGAGATGGAGGGGGGGGGTACGTAAGGGACAAGTGAAGATTGATGACCTCGTCTTTGGGTTTCTGTTATCTGTTATTTGTCTGTAATCTGTCCTCCAGTTCAATAATCCTGTGGTACAAGTAAGTTAAGATGAATTACAATTTATTTCACCCCAACCTCAAGCTCCATTCACTTCTCTTGGCTATGCACCTCTGGCTTCCTTCTCTCTGTCTTAAGTTCTCATTTTTACTTGGCACTGAACACATCAGACATAACAGATAACTTTGGACATATCGGATAACTTTGACAGGAGGAAGAAATTTACCAATTCACAAGCAATCCACCTCAAGTGCTGGGTTTAATGTAAACGAAGAAGACTCCGTGGGAAAGTTGCATTGTGGTATTATAGTCTGCATTATATGAAGCTGGTTCCTTTGTCAAACAAACAAAGCTTGATGTATATTAAACCAACTCCTAGTCTTTGAAAATATAACATCACCCCTACCAGCTGGAGAATACATAATCTACAAGTTTCCTCGTGAGTATTGTTGCATTTAGCTTTGAAAATCTACATTCAGTGGTGCCCCAAGAAAGTCTTTTAACTTTTCAAATTAGCATAAAATGTTAATTACATGCACAAGCTCGGCTTTCTTAGAGCTACTTTGCTGCTTTTTGTCCAGGAATCTAAACTATGTGGTTTCTCAATTTCCAAACCAGTCCTTTGTTTATAAAACAGTTAAAGTTTGGAATGCAATGGGTACATGGAGTAACTAACTTGAGTCAGTTTTGTTGAAAATCGAGAGTTTCTCAAGAATTATTATTAACAGTTGCTTTTAAATGTTACCACTTTGGCCTCCAAAAATTAAAAAGGTTGAAAATTGCTATGGGATTTCTGCAATACTTTCTTAGAGGCTTTGTTCATCTGCATGTCCTGACATCATGGAGATGGAATTGGACAATATACGTGTATGGGCAAGCCAAATGGCCAATAAGTAGAAAAACCTGGTTTATCGATTGATAATCCAGGTTTATTGATTGATAATCCAGGTTTATTGATTGATAATCCAGATTTATCAGTCTTGAATCTTGGATTGTCGCCAATAAACCAGGATTTTCAACTCATAAACCTAGAGTATCGAATAAAACTTGGAATATCAACCGAAAATCCAAGATTTTCATTTGATAATCCGGTTTATCAAAGTAATTTAGATAAACCTGGAATATCGACTAATAAACCTGGATTATCGACCGATAAACCAGGTTTATCAATCTATTGGGCATTTGGCCTGCCATAGATGTGTCTAGTTCGAGCATGTATACCCTAATGATCGACTAACCAGTAAATGTCAACACCTTCTTATCATTTCTCGTAGGAGGGAGGCCGAGGCAATCAACCAGCTGGATGAGGAGTTATCTGCATTTATTCAGGAAGTTCTGGAGGAAAATGAAAATCTTGTCGTGGTGAGTGACAACTCTCTTTAAAATGGGAAAAGGTAAAAGCATTATTTGGATCGATGAGAAAGTGTTCACAACCAAGGTTGTGCATGGTTACATAATAACCTGACTTGTGGGAAATGGTAGGGGTGAGGGGTAGGGGGGGTGGTGAGGAGTTGGAAAGGCCATGAAAACAAATGTTCCCATTTATTCATCGCCCCTGATCAAATGTTACTGCTGAAGGGAGGATTTGTATTCTATATGGAAGGAAGAGAGTACATTATATTATTTTTAGTTTTATTTTTATTATTATTATGATTATGATTATTTTTATTATTATGATTATTATGATTATTATTATTATTATTATCATCATCATCATTATTATCATTATTATTATGATTATAATTAGTATTATTATTATTATCATTATTATTATATTATTATTATTATTATTTTTATAATGATTATTATTATGATTATGATTATTATTATGATTATTATTATTATTATAATAAAATTTAATGGAGGGCCGAAGACTTAAGTGATGTGCGTATAATGAGTGTATATAATCTCGTTTACAGATGTTGCTAGGGGATCACGGCAAACCGTATGAAATCCATCATGCTAACCTGGGTGGTCACTACGAGACCCTCCTGCCATTTCTCTCCATCTTAGTACCCTCCTGGCTATTGGAAGAGTCACCCTCCATCGCTGAAAACTTGGTCAAGAATCAACAGAGATACATGGTATGAAATCAAATATAACCGGCGTGCATTATATAACAGCGATCTAAAAAAATTGTGGGATCGCTGTGTTAGTGAACTAACGCAGGATACTGTGATGTTTATCGTGAAGTTATGGTATGCTTGATCCCATCAAATAGGCTGATATGTTGGTACAAAGGTGTATTGTCATGATTGTGGGATTATTTAGCGCATATTAGTCCCAAAGCTACTGTCCAGATATATAGGTATCACTTTGGCCATGTTTATAAAGCAGCCTTCGAAGGATTAATTACATTGATAGTTAATGTGATCCTTCTAAGGAAGAGTACCTGTAGTATTCCAATGCTAGTTGAACACCCTAGCTTCTTGTTACCCCTCCCCCCACCCCCTCCCTCCCCCACCCCCTCCCCCTCCACTAGATACCAGGTACAGTTTTACAGATCATCCATCATCATTCCAGGCAAGGTACTGTAGTAGGTTGTCTGTGATGTCATTATTATAAATCTTCTTCAATAGCTATCGATCCTTTCAAAATCTTGCTCTTGATTTCTCCTTGAAACTTGATTCATCCCAGCTGTGGAACAAGCAAAAGAAGTTAAATTTAAACTAACAAAGTTTGTTTTATATTTCCTCTGTATTACGTATGAAGTATTGTCTTCAATTCCCTTTGTTTTTTGTGTGAAAAAGTATGCATTATAGTGAGGGGGTACTTCTACAATGCTTGCTTTCATCTTCCTTAAAGATTAAGCTATTTCTTGTTGTAGGAAGTCATTAGGTGTGTATGTTTATGAGTTTGTGGATTTGTGTGCCAGTGTATGTATGTCAACAAGCTTCTGTTTCTTAGAGACTGTTAGTTAATGACAAGTCTATGAACATACCCACATGCTATTTCTATTATCAATACACATTCTTGACTGGTGGTATGTCTGCACCCCTCCTACCTCCTTTCTGCATGACCACTGCCCATTGATCGATGGTGTGGTTTATGTTCACCAGCTCTTTAATCCCACACACACTAATAATTGAACTTGACATGTATACCCCTTCATGCACCTTCCAAATCCTCAAATCAGTCTCTTTTTACTATGCATCCATTAATGGTGCTGTTTGTGTACCCCTCTTCATTTCACCACCCCCCCTCCACCCTTTTGAGAATGACCCAGTCCCTCTCACCATGCCTCAGTTGCTGGTGAACCCCACCCCCCCCCCCACCACCAAATTCTAATCACATACACAATGAGACTGAATATATTATTTACCATTAAATAATCTAGTCGTATTCTGTATTCTTCAGCTACCCTCATCGTTGTTATTTTTCTCATCACCAGTAAATGGATCATTAATAACATTTCTTTCCATCCTTTCTTTTCCAGGTGCCTGCTGACTTACACTTGAGCATGAAGTCCCTGCTACATTACCCAGATATGGAACAAGTAGAAGGCACAAAGGCAGATAATAATAAATCCATGAATATATTCACTCAGGAAATCCCCCAAACCAGAACGTGTGATGATGCTATCATGCCAGCCTGGAGTTGTGTGTGCGGTTACATGAGGGTAAGACTATAGACCAATTTAAAGCATCTGCTGGACAGGGGGTTGCAAATGTCATAGTTAGACTGGCGGTTGCGAATGTCATAGTTAGACTGGCGGTTGCATATGTCATGGTACTCGTCATGCTAATACTCGCTCCCAATATGCATCGTTAAACTCTTTTAGGGAATGTTGTAAATTACATTGTCTGGAGCGTTTTGTGGTCAAGTGGTACGTTTGAGGCAAATGGACTTGCAAATTAAGGATAGCAGATTTGGTTCCTGGCCAGATCATTACATTCTCGATTGCCTCTCTTCCCCAAGCTGTATAAATAGGGACCAGGGAGTTGTGTGTGCCAGGATGTGGTTGGACCCACATGGAATGTGTCACAGAGGATCTGTAGATGCTGTTAAAATCTTTGCAGTTTGTATCATAAATATATGTCGATGAGAGCATCGTGTCATCCTTTAAGTGAGATGGATGCATTTTGTACGTATTAAACATCTAAACGGCGTAAAATTAGATCCAAAGTTTGGAACAAATTTTTTTGACAGGTAAAAATATCATAAAAAACATGGTTGACACAACTGTCAGAGTTAGTTTGGCAGGCACACATTTAGATTTCAGTGAACATGCAAGGTGATTTCTGTCACATATTATGATTCTGTCACATCTGAATTTTCTTTCTGCTGTTTCGGAATATGCTCATATTTCGATTTGTATAACTTAATTAGCCGTGCGTTCACGAAATCTTCTCTCCATTTTTGCATCTTCTGTTTTGTGATAGAAAATACCAAAGAAAGAATGGCAGCCGATGTATGTCAAGATGGTAGATAAAGCTACAGACTACATCAATTATTATCACAGTCCGGAGCGGTTGCTAGACAACCCAGTGGGAGACGACGTGGAGACCGTGTGCTACGATATTCATTTTAAGGAACTCTTGCACGTCATTGTCAACGAGAATCCTCTCGAGAAACAAGGTTCGCCGAAACGAAATATATTCTACATCACCTTCCAAGCCAAGGAAGATGATACTGTTTGGCAAGCCGTCCTGAATAATGCTATGGATGTTTATCAGGTGGGCCATTTATTGTTTTGGTTAGTTTTGTTTATATTCTGGTTTAAAAATGTCAGAGAGGCACAAATTCAATAATTGTCATTGGTCCATAAGATAGGGCAAAACCCATTTCCATCACAGAAAGAAAAAAGTTGTTATATTCAGGGATGTGCCAATGATTTCCTACCTATGGAAAGCCATTCGGGACAGTTAAGGATTTTTTTTTTTTTTTTTTTTTTTTTTACTGCTGAAAATTATGCCACAATACTTAAAATTTAGACTAATTCTAATAATTTTTGTTCAATTATGTCTACAGGTCAAACAATACAGCCTGTACCAAAAATATGACGTCTGCTGGGATAAACGCGTGCCGTTACCTTACTGCGTGTGTGACCGATCCCGTCCTGTGAGGAAAGGTGTGCTCAGCCATCTGCACATAAGGTGATAGATGGAGGGTGCTTTTTTCTTCTTTTTTTTTGGTTAACCAGAGATGTCCTTCTTGCCAGTATCTTGATACCACTGTGTGCCATAAAGTTTTGTATCGACTTTTTGAAACCTTGCCAAGCATGTCTGTGTGATTTCTGATATATAAAACACTATGTATCATGACAGGAAATAATTTTATGTGTTCACATTTTGTGTCACAGTTTTTGAAATTGGTTACTCATATAATAGTGAAAAATGGTACAATTCTGTGCATGAAATATTTTGATATATGCATATTTTTTGCATTTTGTGTAGCTATTTTTGCACGTTTTGCAGTAGTATATACCAGATAAATTATTTTTTCCTGCATAATAAGGTTATGTGTTGGTGCTTACAGTCAGTGTGGTCATCACAGGTTCCAAGTTGTATTCTCAGTATTTTTAAGAACCAACATTTTAGTCAGAAATCCAACAGGGAGGGGATGAGGGGGTAGCTAGGGGAAGGGGACTTGGGGAGGGCATAATCTATCTTTGAAATATTGTTGTCAATTTTGTATAATTATTTTTAGTAAGTTGGACTGTTAAAATTGTTTGCTTTTATATGCTCTGTCAAGTTATGTGAAGAGCCACTAACAGACTTTCTCCCAAAAGGCAGGAATGGCATAAAGGTGGGAAAGAAAGTCTATTGTTGTCATTTGAATTTGGAGACCATCAGAAAGATGCAAAAATATGGTTAGGGAAAATCCCACTGGACAAAGCTAAGAGAATCAAAAGTTATTGATTTTGTGTGCTTATAGTTAATCCTTTTTATCATTAATTGTGTCCTCTTTTTTCTATGGGTATCACAACTTTTTATTTTGAAAGTTTCTTCAAAAAGAGAGGTTTTTAAAAATAGATAAAGTTGACTTATCTATGTATTTTTAGGTCCTCCTGCAAGCAGGTACTCGCAATGAAGCCTCATTGGCTTATCAAAGCCGCAAACTGACCGAAGTCAGTCTCTTAGATTCATATTTCACGTCCATGATTATGAATTGTCATTGTCAACAACTCTGTAACTGGACAACATACATTAATCTTGGAGTGACTCGAACTCGGGACCTTATGATTGGAATGCACTGGCGTGAACCACTGAGCTAATATCAGTTTAAGTAGCAGTGTTAAGCTGAATTGCTGTTTTATTGTTTCTTATTGCAAGTAGCTCACCACCTACCTATATTCCCACACTATGATTTCCTTTTAATATATGGTAAAAAAAAGGTTTGTGTTATGAGCCGAAGAGAATGTATTCTTTGGTCACTATGACAACTTTTTCAGTTAATTTTTTAATTTAAATGTTTCATTCTGTTTGGCATCGACTGTCTTCTCAAGCTGTGTTTCAAATGATGGAGTAAAATTCAGAAATTTTGATAATTTCCAACTTGATTTTGGCTATTGGTTAATATCATGGTGATAAAGCATTGAGACACAAAATGGTTAACATTGGATGGACACATTAATGTTGAGTTAACGTTGAAAGGAGATGACAAACACAACCATGATCATTGTCCATCTATAGAAAAACTTACCCCACCCCCCTCACCCCACCCTTCACAGCCAGGAGACACAAACCCAACTGTCATCAATGATATCTGTGATAGACATAACTGTCATGAACAACTTACCACCCCCCTCCATCCTCAACAAGTTTACATTAAAGAAAAGTATACAAGGTGTTTTTATTTTTTTCAAAGAAACTTTGGACTCGTCACTCCTCTCAGAATGCAACTCTCCCCATCCCAATCCCCTTCCCCCATCCCCTTCCCCCTCTGCAGCCCTTAAGAAATGTGTGATACTGCTCCACACTACTTTCTTGAATCTATGACTTACATAATGTGCTTTGCTCTCTTTGTTAATACTTTAATCAGTGGCGTAGGAAGGTACTTTTGAGTGGGGGGGCTGAAGACTGATGGCCGGCCTGGGGGAGGGGTCATTTCCAGGTGGCCTCAGATGCAATTTGGTGCAATATAGCACACTTCAACTACCCACTCCATTTTGTAAATAATTTTGCATTTTCACCTGGCCTTAGATGCAATTTTGTGCTCCAAATGAGTTTTTTTCTCATTTGGAAATGAAAAAGGGGTTTTCTGACTTGCAAAGTGGGGGGGGGGGGCGGAATGATACTTCCGCCCCCCCCCATATTTTTGCACTGGGGGCTGGCACCCCCAGCCCCCCCCGGTTCCTACGCCCTTGACTTTAATAAAACTCTTGTCACATTCACCTTGAAAAATTCACTGTTTTATGTGATAGTATATATTTAAAAAGAAAAGATATATATCTCCTTTGAAATATCTACAAGTAAAAATCAAACAATCCTGTCATTTTAAAAATGGTAAAATATTGGAATGTGGTTTAAAAGTTGGGCAGTGATTCTCAGAAAAGGTTAAGGTTAATCAAATTTTTTGTGTAAGTTGTATTGATCTTCATTATTTTAGTATGGAAGGTGTCTATAACAAGTCATCTAAATTTATCCATCCTACTTCCTACCTGGTGTTGTAGGCGATACAACAAAGTCATACCATGTTGGTTTTTTCCCCAGAATTGCAAACTCTTAACTAAGAATATTTTAGTTAAAACCAGGATAATATTCTAGGGCTTAGCTAGACTTCTCTTTTTCAGAAGGGCCCAAAGCTTTTCTAGGGGGCAGGCAGAAACTAATCTCTAACTACAAAATATATACATTTTGCCGACAATTTGGGGAGAGGGGGGGGGTGGCAGGCAAGTATTACTGAATCTAGCCATTACCCACCCTCACGGCTACACAACTGGTTATTTTGGAGGAATATTGCTTAAAATAGAAGTTATCCCATCTATTATATACTTTATTAAGAAAAATTAATATAGTAATTAATATATTCGAGCTGTCATGTGTAGCAGGCTTAAGAATCATGTTTTACACATCAGAGAAATGAATATTTCACTGAGACTGTTCAAAAGTAAAGGTTTACAAGAAATGTTACAAACAAACAAGTCTTACAAAAAATGAAAGTTAAACAAAAACAGACTTGTAGTTGGACTTTGGTATATGCAACATCTATTGACAACATAAATATGAATTTCTTTTCACATTATATTACATATGCTGCATTAAACGATGAATTTAATTATATCTTTACGATGATATAACGTAACCAATACCCCAGGTGGGTCTATAAAAGAGTATTACAGTATGTCGTATCGATTATGTAAATAGGATCATTTTGTTTTTGTTTTTTTAATTTATTATCTCTTGTAATTTATTGATCAACTTTGTATAAAATACTTTCTTCTGCAGAAAAATGAAACATCTGAATGATAATGCCATTTTGTACTTGAAACAAATAAAATGGAGCTGTTGAACAGCGTTTTATCTATATTCAATCCTTTGTGGTGGTTTCTTTTTTACTATTAAAAGTTTTGTATCAAAATATGTGGAATGGTAGCATTTTAGTCGATGAGGCAGACAACTACTGTTGGCTTGTAGAAACTAAAAAGATGCCTATGATGGGGTCTCAAATAGGCTAAACTGCAGGTGACCAGGTGCGGCCATTGTGGCGCATGGAACACCCTGAGAAACCATTTCTGCAGCCCACAAGAAAACTTTCAAAACGCTTTATTTCTGCGGGCCCACAGATCCTTTGCCTGTAGCATGGGATGACATGAAGTATGCGTGACTTAAAGGCATTGAAGACTCGCCCCAAACCGCGTGCGGCCATCTGTTAACTTTCTGTTGCTTGCAAGTGACGTTTTGTTCGTGTGGCTACAAAATGCAGACAGTAATGAAACGTGATACCTTGTTATCTTTAGCTGGACCTGAGATGTCCATCGCTGTAACGTTTATACACTGTGCTGTGGGTATTGACCGCAGCTGTATGTACTGACTGTACACTAATGTCTAAATACCGACGGAAGCAAGCTGTGTGTGTATTTTCTGGGATCGATGGTGGTGTCTAACACTTCTGTTACACCTCATTCGAAACTAGGTCAGATTACAGGCATGAGACGTTTCTTTTTGCGCGAGTCTTCACACCCTTTAAGTATTTGGAATAAGTCCTTACTTGTGATGGGAATTTTCAAGTAATTTAATATAAGTCATGAACAAAGTGTAGCATTTATTTTTCGTAGTTTTGCTCATTTGTTTACTGCCATGACCATTTTTACTGCCATGTGTCTCTCGGCATTTTGTCACAGGAGTAGGAACCTCCCCTTCCTGCGGCCTGCCAAATCAATTTTGGTGCCCACCGCGAATGAAACTAGCACTTTTTCCCGACCGACAGGAAGCTGTCTCCTCCGACATCTTACTGTGCCTTCAACTTCTACAACAGTGGGTGTGCGCAGAATTTATTATATATGTGAATGGGAGGAGGGGGGGTGGCCAGATTCAAAATTTCCCCCAAACTGACTCAGGCAGTGGGATGAAGTTTTATGGGTGGGCCAAATGCAAATGAAGGATATTATAAAGAGGTTGAGATGGGGGGGGGGGGGGTTTGCAGAGGATGCCTTGGGGTGATTGAAGCTAACTTCTATGTAGAGGGTCTCTTGCAGAAGAGAAAAATAAAACTTTAGAAGCCAAATGGTGCATTCTGATGCATATTAAGAGTAAATTAGGTTAATATATGCAGCATTTAATGGAAGCTTTGTGACACTAAATACTTTGTGAGGTTGAAAAACGTGTGGTAGTACAGTGATTGTCCATTTCTTGCTCAGCTGAATGCAAACAATCCCCGACTGAGCAATATTCCACATCAGACGACCGGAGGTGGGGGACCATGCCTGTTCCCTTCCCCCTCCTCACCTCCCCCTCATTTGCTCACGCCAATGTTATGCAACAAGATTTAATGATAACATCTGGCAAATTTGCAAAGATTAAGAATTGCTCCTTTTTTGCGCGCACGGTATTTGACGCAAAGCTGTTATAACTTCTGAGATAAAACAGATTGCCTGTTTGTTGCGAGAATCGAAATCGTAGCTGCGCACACTTTTCATGTCATCGTCTTGGTCCATCTTGTTAGCTAAATCTTTGCGACTGTAAACACAACGGTAAACATTGAGGGTGGATTTAGTGGTAGTAGTCTTAGTTACATTATCTAGTTAATTAATCCTGGTGATAAAACCGTCAAGCCTATTTACCACAGTGTATGTGCACTGTACACTTGGTGTAAGAGCTACGGCATTGGTAGACACAAGGCTCTACAACAGAGTATCTATATAACAAGGTTGAACGTGTCTTCGTCCCAAAGGATATATCTGAGGGGGGCTTTCGTTACCTTCCTGTACATAAGTCATTGAAAGGTAAGACAGCATTTAAGGTAACATTACTCTGAATTGTATAATTCTTTAGGTTTCCTGCGGCCAGAAGAACCGTAAAGTGTTTGAAAAGCCTAATTTTATCTTCCTCCTTGAAGCCAAATACATTTACATCATCCCTCAACCCGATGTTGAAGAATTTGTTCAGGTTGAACCTTACGTGTACACTGGCATATTTTTTGGGTAATATTCTGTCTGTTGATGGGGGTGGGGGGGTGGATCGGGGAAGGGAAGGGTTGAAGGGGGAACAAAGTATTCGTGATCGTTCCCAGGGTTTGCAGCGTCAATTGAGACACTGTAACCTCGGGCCGTGCCATTTGAAATGAATCAATCCAACGTGACGCCTTGCCGCCTATACAGTTAACACAAAGTTTGCTGCTGTCGTCAATAACTTGAGTCAGAGTAGGATATTAATAATATTTGCAACAGTAAAAAGAAGAACACAATGGTGGTAGGAAGGGACCGGCCCAGCCAATCGAAAGGCGAGGGAAAGGTTGTGAAAACTGTATTGGTACTTGGAGGTCCATCTTGGTGATATAGGAAAAATATGTAATGTGTCCGTTTGTGTGTATTTACTTGTGTGAGTGAGCACGGAAGTAACTTCTAACCATAAAAATGGTGAGATGTTTCTTGGCATGAGAGGAAGTGCGTTGGACGTCAAACGTTCAAAAGTCAACTAACGAAAAACATCAGACTCTGCAAGTTATCAGCGCCTGGAAAACGACAATGGTCACGTGTCCACAAAGTCAAACCTGACTAAGTTTATGCGAAAATCAATCTTGGTATATTTTCACATATATTAGTTATAAAGACAAACTGTAAGTATTGCAGTGGGTATATATCTAACAGTAAATTTCACACAGTGGATGTTATTTACTTTCATTCTGTGTGAAAGGCCCATGAAGTTTAAGTTTCAATATGGTGTTTCGAAAAGAATCATACTTAAACCGTAAGGCTCGTGTACTTCAGATTTGCTGGTTATATGACGATGTAGTTTGTTTCTTTCCATTTACAGAGGTAACTATCAACATTCGTTATGACGTCAACATTGTCCCACGTGATATTGGCGGATGGCAGCAAGATTCCTAGAATTGGTCTGGGTACATGGTTGGTATGTATTAGAAGTGTGTAATTGTGGTATGGTACCGGCGTTATTCCTTTCCCGTATGTTATACTGATGTGGCATATCTTATATTTTCCAACTTCTGCGTTGGTTTTGTATATATATATATATATATATATATATATATATATATATATATATATATATATATATATATATATATATAATTGAAAACAGTGAAAAAACTTCCAGCCTCCACCGGGATTCGAACCCTAACCACTAGGCTATGGACGCTGATTGTATGTCCACAGGTTCGAAACCGGTAAGGAAGGTCGTAATTTCACTGTAGGCGTTTGTCACCTGTATCGAACAATACTAGTTCTGTTTTTATGACATATTCGCTTTACTCTAGAGATGAAACATGATTCTAACCAACTCGAAGTCATTTGTGATTCCTAAAGCCGGATCTCGAAATAGATACTTTGAACAGACGTTTGTTTATGAAATGGAGGTAAACGACAAAGGCAAATGAATATATAATTGAAAACGTAATGTGTTGGAAAATCCAGAACAGTGAAAAAACTTCCAGCCTCCACCGGGATTCGATATATATATATATATATATATATATATATATATATATATAGTCTTCTTTTTCTTTTTTTAAAGTCAAAACCTGGTGACGTGAAACAAGCAGTCAAATCGGCTATAGACGCTGGGTACCGTCACATAGATGGAGCATACGTTTATAGAAATGAAAAGGAAATTGGTGATGCCCTTAAAGAAAAAATGGATGAAGGAATTATTGAACGGAAAGATATTTTCATTACCACAAAGGTATGAGTACTTGGTTACTTTAGATGACGCTGGGAGAGTTGCGTCAACCGCAAAGAACCTACACCTGATTCCAACTATCCTACCCATCCACTCTCCGAAACGTTTGGGAAGGAGGGAGGGGAAGGGGAGGCTAGAGAGTCATGGGATTCCTACAAAGAAGTGATAATCATATTAGTTATTGGATTAATCCAATTATTTCTTTATAACGGTAAGAACTATTCAAGATGAAAACCACCACCATAGGCGTACGAGGCGGGGGGGGGGGGGGGCAGGGGGGCAGACTGCCCCCCCAAATTTCCAGAGGACAAGAAATTCGGGCAAAAGTCCTGAAAAATTCGGGCAGCCTAAGAGGAGAAAAAAAATATATATATATATATATATATATATATAATTTTTTTTTAGGCTGCCCGAATTTTTCAGGACTTTTGCCCGAATTTCTTGTGCTCTGGAAATATATGCAGTAGCTTGCCCGAATCTTTTCAAATTTTTGCCCGACAATTCCATGATTTTCTTTATTTAGCATCATGATGCCCGAATATTTCCGTGTAACACCACCGTAAGCGCAGTTCATCTGGGCTACCACGCTTTTTGCACAATCAATTTTTTTTTTAACTAATCAATTGTATACCTGGACCAAGGTCGGCGGAACCGGGGGGCGGGGGTACAGGGGGCACGTGCCCCCCACTTTTCCTCAGGTTAAAAATGTGCCTTTTTTCTACATAAAAATTGAGGTGCCTCAAGTTAGCAAGAGGCCAGGGAACCAGAATGAACACTCGGGAAGGGCCGTTGTCACCCACAAAAAGAATGCAAGTGGCAATGCGACACATTCGCCTAGCGGCTATCCAAAATCAAAATGCAATGTAAAAAAGAAATACTCCAACCAACTAATGATGCAGAACAAGTTTTATAAATTCAACCTCTTAAGTGAATAGGTATTTATTGAGGAGGAACTTTCTCCTTAAAATAATAAAAAAAAGGAACATGCAAAATAAAGGTTACAGCGTTCTGTAATACTGCTTAGGAACACGTAGGCCTCCTGAATACTTAGAGATAACAGATTGCTTTGGCGCAATCTTTACCAGAGGATAACATATACTAGATTTAGCTTAACTACTGAAAAGGTTAAGACTTTCCAAAGTTTTGATACCCCTGGATCTTTTTCAATTGCGAGAGAGCAAACTGGCACGTATAAATTTAGTCTTAATATATATTAATTGGATATTCTTTTCTCTATAGAAGAATGAGATTACCTCTTCTAGTCTGAAGAGCTTTCCCCCCTTTACATCATGAAATTCTGATTTAACATTTATCTTAAAAAAAAAATGAGTTCTGAGTTGTCACTATGACGAATATTGCCTAAAGGTGTTGACAATACTTGTTGACACGTGGTTGCTGATATCAGGTTGTGGTAGGTGTTATAGTCGGTGATAAAACTATCCTCAAAAGCTTCCGGTCTTCGACCCAATGTGAGAGGAAAGTGGCACTGTATCGGAACAAAATACACAATCAGATTCTCTGATAATACTTTGTCCAAATACAATATACTAAATATGTTGCATAAATTTATAATACAAAATTTGTAACAATAAGCCATATATGAATCTTGAACAAAGTTTAGTTTGTTCCACATACAAACAAAAAATTGGTTAAACTCAAACATATATACATTCCTACTCCAAAGCTATGGTGAGCACATCATAACTCTCCTTTATGCACACTAACCTCATGTTCACTCCACTAAACATATAACCCCTCTCTGCCAAAATCACTTGAATTAATTTGTAATGCTATAAAAGTTACCATCACTATTACAATCATAGCAAACATCCACTTTCTTAAGGAAAGTCAATTAAGGCGTGACTTTTACTATCCAACATAATGAAAAATTACTACACAAAATTAAACTGACTTTTGTGCACCTCCAAAAGTATACAAACTTTAAAGTGGTTGCATCCCAAATATTACATATACAGAACAGATTAATATAACAAGTTTCTACTTACAATGGTTCCAGTTCTTAAACTGTCAGACGAGCTCTGCAATACAGCTTTACTTTATCCGGTCAGGTGATGTACTTCCATCCCAACTCTGCCGACAAGCTGCCCTATCCAGAACACTAAATATTGTGTGATACTGGAATCTCCAGGGAAAAATTGTGTTTCAAGCTTTCACAGTTAAATGCCAGATATTAATTAAAGTATGCCAGCCCAGGCTTCAATACAGGTATCCTATATATAGGATCCTGTGCCCCATGATATGAAAATCACAATATTGTAGCTCCGTCTTTTTCAGCTAAGAGATATAGCAGGACTCAATCCGATGATGGTATTTTGGAGAGTGAATAAAAATCTTATCCAACACTCACTTCACTGGCTGTATGTGATGTCACACATAATTAATAGTGTATCAATTTGCATAACTTGGCAATACAATACATTGTCATCTTGACTATGTCCTGCCCTGGTAGGTTTCTTTTGTGTGCACTAGCTATGCTATGCTACCCTGTACCTTTGTATTATATACTCAATTATGCTACCTTGTATTTTTGTAGTGAATAGAGGGATTAGGGTTTATGTAAATTGTCCTACATCCTTGGATACTACTTTCCAACATCAACAACAACCAGCATTGACTAAAGTCAAAGTTACTAAAAAAAAACTTTCTAAAATAAACAGCTGACAGATTGACTTCTTCTGTCATACAAATACAAATTAACTAAATTATACTATTCTAATGTGACAATTAACTCCCTCCTTTAATAAAATGTGTCTAACACATTTATACACATCTCACATTAGGATATTTGTTTCAGCCTATCCTGCACTGAAATCTCCTTCAATTTCCTCTGCTTCTCCCTAAGCTTCCTGAAATCACACATTTCCATACACTATTGGAAATGAATTTCTTACAGCTCTTTGCTGATGAAGGATAAGAAATTGGCTTGCATTATTTCTGTACTTCTACTCAAGTAGTCAGCCCCTACATTATCGGCTCCCTTTATCACTTGGATGCGGTAACGATATGGCTGTAATGCCAGTGCCCACCTCATTATCCTTCCATTTGCCACTTTCGACTTCCGAATGCATGTCAATGGTTGATGGTCTGTCTCTATTACAAATTCCTTGCCATAGAGATATGGCTCAAACTTGAGTACAGCCCAGACTACGGCCAAGCATTCTCTCTCCATCACTGAGTATCTCATTTGACTCTTGTTCAGCTTTTTGCTAGCATAGGCTACTGGAAATTTTTCACCTGCAAACTCCTGAAGAAGGATCGCACCAACTCCTGTATCCGAAGCGTCTGTCCGAAGTGTGAATTCCCTGTGGAGGTCGGGGAGCTGAAGTATCGGTGAGCTTGCAAGCTTACTCTTCAGTGTTTGGAACGCCTGTTCCTGGCTCTCGCCCCATCTAATCACGTTTGGTTCCCCTTTCTTCGTACAGTTAGTCAGTGGTACTGCCACGGCTGCGAAGTTTGGTACAAACTTCCTGTAGTAACCTACCAACCCTAAGAATGATCTCACTTGAGTCTTTGTAGTTGGTCTCTCTGCTTGCTGAATGGCTTTAATTTTGTCAGGTTTGGGCTTTACTCTACCTTCTCCTATAATATGTCCTAAAAATTCCACCTCATTGTACCCAATGAAACATTTTGTAGGTCTAGCCGTCAAGTTGGCTTTCTTGATTCTTGTGAAGACTTCTTTTACTCTCTGGAGATGTTCCTCCCATGTCTGAGTGTGTATCAGGATATCATCTACATAACTATGGACATTCTCAATTCCTTTAAGAAGCTTCCTCATCACTCTGTTGAATGTAGCACCAGAATTCACAAGACCAAATGGCATCATATTGAACTCGTATAACCCATCATGAGTCACAAATGCTGTTAATGGCTTCGACTCTTTTGCCATTGGGATTTGCCAGTAACCTTTGCTCAGATCGATTTTACTGAAGTAGCAATCCTTGGATAACTTTGCAAAAATCTCTTCCTGGTCTGGAACAGGCTCAGCATCAAACTCCGTGATCATGTTAATTTTGCGTGTGTCGCAACAGGCCCTCAAAGATCCATCCGGCTTCTTTAATGCTACCAACGGACAAGCGTATGGACTTTTGCTGTGCGATATTACGCCCATCCTCAGCATACTTTGGATCTCCTTGCGGATATCATCTCGAAGAGCATGTGGTATTGGATAAGGTTTACTCCTTATAGGTGTTGTATCGCTGACTTTGATGACATGTTCACCGAGCTTTGTCTTCCCCGGTAGGTCAGTCAAACTGTCTTCAAACTCTGTCAATATTTGTTGTACCTGTTGACTTTTTGTTTTTCCTAATTGTCCGCTGATATTCACATCAGTACTTCGCTCCTTCTGAAACATAGGTGGAAGATGTATAAGATCATCTGTGAAAAATGATTTGAGTTCAGATATACCAGATTCCTCTTGTGGTTCATCTTCTAGAACCGATGTGCAGACAACTTCATACATACTTTGTATTGGCATCTCGAACATAGTAGCTGCCACTTCACGTCTGTTATATTTCTTTAGCAGGTTGGCGTGAAATGTTTTGACCCTATGGCCAAAGTCTATTTTGTAGTTCATTGTACCAACTTTCTCCACTATTGGAAATGGTCCCTTCCACTGCATAAGTAGCTTGTTCTTATCAGTGGGGAGAAGGAGGAGGACTTCTTCTCCTACTTTCATGTTTCTTACTCTTGCTTTCTTGTTGTAGTACGTTTTGTACCTTTGTCTAGACTTCTTGAGCTCCTCACGTGCTAGTTGACATGTTTGCTCCAAACGTTCCTGTAAGTCCAACACGTACTGGTACACAGTCTTCGTCTCACTTACTTCTGATTCGCCGGTCCATAATTCCTTAAGAATCCGCATAGGACCACGCACGGTCCGCCCATATAGCAGTTCAAATGGCGAGAAGCCTGTGCTTTCCTGTGGCGTTTCCCTGTACGCAAACAGTAGGGGATCTATATATCTGTCCCAATCTTTAGGCCTTTCATCGCACATCTTCTTTAACATTGCTTTCAATGTGCCATTAAATTTCTCTACCAACCCATTGCACATGGCATGGTACGGAGTCGTGGTTAATCGGCGAATTGACAATAATCGGCTAACTTCTTTCATGACGCCAGAGACAAACTGAGATCCTTGGTCAGTTAATACTTCTTTTGGGAAGCCTAATCTTGAATAAATTCCAAGGAGTTCCTCAGCTACTGACTCAGCTTCAATGGTTTTCATTGGTACTGCTTCTGGGTATCTAGTTGCGTAGTCAACTAAAACCAATATGTATCGATGTCCACGCTCTGTGGCTGGCTTGATCGGTCCTACTAAGTCTACTGCTACCCTTTGAAATGGTACTTCAATCAGCGGCATACTTCCTAATGGTACTTTAGTAACACGACCTTTAGGGAGGGTTCTTTGGCATACATCACACGACTGACAATACCTGGTAACGTCTGCTTGCATTCCAGGCCATGTAAAGTCACTCATTACTTTATCACGCGTCTTTTTGGATCCTTGATGACCCCCTAGAATCGATTCGTGTGCTACCTTTAATACATGATCTCTGTAGTCAACTGGAACTACTACCTGCCTAAATCTGTTTCCAAATTCCACTCGAGGAGAACTAAATTCTCTGTAGAGAATGCCACTGGACTTCACATATAAATATGTACTCCCATTTTTACTCACTTTATCATCTCCTGTTTCGGCTAACTGTCTGATTTTTTCCAAGGTGGGGTCCTGTTGTTGCTTTTCACGTAGCATGTCTGCAGTAACCTCTTCACCAATCGGGGACGATACCTTTAACTTTTTAAAGGGCTTCTCTTTTGCTTTGCTCTGACTCCTTGTCTGTGCTGCGGCAACTGTATTTGGGTCATCATCATTCCTTATTGCCATAGGCTTGGTTACATTTGGTGGTGGTTGTACTGGTTGATCCTGTGTCTGTGACTCTTCCCAATTCGGGTCTGGATTGGTAGGTTCTCGTACACCTGGGGCATTCCCTAGAATTAAATCATAGACTGGATCATTCATACACAAGGCCGAAACTGAACCTGAGAAGTATGGAGTATCCACGAGTATGTTGGCAACGGGATATTGTCGTACCGTACCGTCAATCAGGATGCAAGTTTTAACGTCACCTGTCATTTGGCTGGGCTTGACGTACTGAGATCTTACAACTACACCACTGCATCCACTGTCCCGTAATACTTTAACACTTTGATTCCCTATCTTACCCATTTGAACAGGCATCGACGATAAATTCTGATCTTTACATGCGGCTGTAACTTGAGTCAATACAGTTAACTTGTGACCACAATCTAATGTGAAGAATCCCTTCTTACTTGCTTGGAATAGATGAGGATCTGGCTTTACCATCATGAATGCCCCAATGTCTGTACATGCACCGCCAGTTTCCTTTTTGTCTGGAAGGTTCTGTTCGGTCAAAGTTGAGGCGCGTTTCTCCATCATGTCACTAAATACATCTGTCATAAGAGCCATGGTTTGCATTCGCTTTGTCCTACAGTCTCTTGCAAAGTGGCCTGGTTTATCACAAATATAGCATTTCCTGGGTTCACTTCTCTGCCCAGAATACGTTTTCCCTTTCTGATTTTGTTGCTGGAACTTCTGATTGTGATTGTGGAATCTTCCGTTGTTACGATTCTGGTTCCTCGTGGAATTACTGTTTTGAGTACTTCTACTATTCTTGGAGTGACCAGGATACCAACCTCCATGTGCTTCTACATATTGATCGGTAAATTCACCCATTGTTGTGATGTTCTTCGGCTTTCTTTCTTTCAGAAATGTTTCCAAATCTTTGCTACATGAGTTCAAGAACTGCTCTCTCAATATTATGTCTTGGAGTTGTTCATAAGTAGTTACTTCCTCTAATTCCATCCATCTATGGAGATAATTCTTTAATTTTGTGACATACTTGGTTCCTGTATCTTCATGTGCAGGTCTAATATCACGAAATTTCTTCCTAAAACCATCGGCTGTAAGGTGGTGTGCACGTAATAAGGCTTGCTTTACCTTGTCGTAATCTTTGGAATCCTCAAGTGAAAGTGATGAATATTCAAACAATCCACAACCTTGAATAAGTGCTGAAAGACTTGTGGCCCATACAGTATCCCTATCCCAACCTTGCAATGTGGCATAACGTTCAAATCTATTGATATATGCATCAATGTCGTCTTTCTCTTGGTTGAATGGTGGCAGTTTAGGTGGTCTACTTCTTGCTGCACTACCATTACCATGATAACCTCCATTGCCTATCTGTGCTTGTGCCGCAGCTTGGGCTTGCTTTGCTTCTTCTATCTTGAGTTGTATTTCTAACTGCTTTGCCTTTTCTCTTTCTATCTTTTCTTGTCTCTGCCTATCTTCTTCTTGTTCGTGTGCATCAATCGCCCTTTGCTTAGCTCTTCGATCTCTTTCTTCATCTCGTTCTTGCTTAAGCTTGTCCCTTTCATCATCTAAGAATTGTTTTAGTTCTACACCTTTGAGACCTAACTTTTCTCCGATTGACACAAGTTTTTCTAACTCTAGTTGACTAGTCATGACTAATGTATAACAATGACAATGTATTGAAACCAATTACTGATGCCTGCAGTTTAGTTTAGAGTGCGCGCAATTTATAGTTACATCCGACAACAATGTAATTTCATATCATAGGTAACACAGTTGTACGATTAAACAACAATGATACACTAATTGTGTAAGTGGATTTCACGTCTGGCATAAAACATGTAAAATACAAAACCCAATTAACTACTTGCCAACCAACATTACGTTAGATGTTGCTTCAGTTCTTGTCGGGACCGCCAGTAAGACGCTAGAATGGAAGTACACAGGTAGACCGACCAAATAAGAGCTGCTCTTGCGGAATTCGTCTGCGAATACAAGTAAATACAAACAATTAATATACATATA
Source organism: Apostichopus japonicus (assembly GCF_037975245.1). Taxonomy (NCBI): domain Eukaryota; kingdom Metazoa; phylum Echinodermata; class Holothuroidea; order Aspidochirotida; family Stichopodidae; genus Apostichopus; species Apostichopus japonicus. The sequence continues at coordinate 1,715,420 of NC_092561.1, forward strand.
ATTCACAGGTTGAATTTTATGACACCAACCAGTTATGTATTTTTCACTTCTGTCTAAGAAAATGCTTATGCTTAAATCTTGGATAGAATTCCCGGACAGGCCCCCATTTAATTGTCACCCACAAAAAGAATGCAAGTGGCAATGCGACACATTCGCCTAGCGGCTATCCAAAATCAAAATGCAATGTAAAAAAGAAATACTCCAACCAACTAATGATGCAGAACAAGTTTTATAAATTCAACCTCTTAAGTGAATAGGTATTTATTGAGGAGGAACTTTCTCCTTAAAATAATAAAAAAAAGGAACATGCAAAATAAAGGTTACAGCGTTCTGTAATACTGCTTAGGAACACGTAGGCCTCCTGAATACTTAGAGATAACAGATTGCTTTGGCGCAATCTTTACCAGAGGATAACATATACTAGATTTAGCTTAACTACTGAAAAGGTTAAGACTTTCCAAAGTTTTGATACCCCTGGATCTTTTTCAATTGCGAGAGAGCAAACTGGCACGTATAAATTTAGTCTTAATATATATTAATTGGATATTCTTTTCTCTATAGAAGAATGAGATTACCTCTTCTAGTCTGAAGAGCTTTCCCCCCTTTACATCATGAAATTCTGATTTAACATTTATCTTAAAAAAAAAATGAGTTCTGAGTTGTCACTATGACGAATATTGCCTAAAGGTGTTGACAATACTTGTTGACACGTGGTTGCTGATATCAGGTTGTGGTAGGTGTTATAGTCGGTGATAAAACTATCCTCAAAAGCTTCCGGTCTTCGACCCAATGTGAGAGGAAAGTGGCACTGTATCGGAACAAAATACACAATCAGATTCTCTGATAATACTTTGTCCAAATACAATATACTAAATATGTTGCATAAATTTATAATACAAAATTTGTAACAATAAGCCATATATGAATCTTGAACAAAGTTTAGTTTGTTCCACATACAAACAAAAAATTGGTTAAACTCAAACATATATACATTCCTACTCCAAAGCTATGGTGAGCACATCATAACTCTCCTTTATGCACACTAACCTCATGTTCACTCCACTAAACATATAACCCCTCTCTGCCAAAATCACTTGAATTAATTTGTAATGCTATAAAAGTTACCATCACTATTACAATCATAGCAAACATCCACTTTCTTAAGGAAAGTCAATTAAGGCGTGACTTTTACTATCCAACATAATGAAAAATTACTACACAAAATTAAACTGACTTTTGTGCACCTCCAAAAGTATACAAACTTTAAAGTGGTTGCATCCCAAATATTACATATACAGAACAGATTAATATAACAAGTTTCTACTTACAATGGTTCCAGTTCTTAAACTGTCAGACGAGCTCTGCAATACAGCTTTACTTTATCCGGTCAGGTGATGTACTTCCATCCCAACTCTGCCGACAAGCTGCCCTATCCAGAACACTAAATATTGTGTGATACTGGAATCTCCAGGGAAAAATTGTGTTTCAAGCTTTCACAGTTAAATGCCAGATATTAATTAAAGTATGCCAGCCCAGGCTTCAATACAGGTATCCTATATATAGGATCCTGTGCCCCATGATATGAAAATCACAATATTGTAGCTCCGTCTTTTTCAGCTAAGAGATATAGCAGGACTCAATCCGATGATGGTATTTTGGAGAGTGAATAAAAATCTTATCCAACACTCACTTCACTGGCTGTATGTGATGTCACACATAATTAATAGTGTATCAATTTGCATAACTTGGCAATACAATACATTGTCATCTTGACTATGTCCTGCCCTGGTAGGTTTCTTTTGTGTGCACTAGCTATGCTATGCTACCCTGTACCTTTGTATTATATACTCAATTATGCTACCTTGTATTTTTGTAGTGAATAGAGGGATTAGGGTTTATGTAAATTGTCCTACATCCTTGGATACTACTTTCCAACATCAACAACAACCAGCATTGACTAAAGTCAAAGTTACTAAAAAAAAACTTTCTAAAATAAACAGCTGACAGATTGACTTCTTCTGTCATACAAATACAAATTAACTAAATTATACTATTCTAATGTGACAGCCGTTTCCGGCCATCTGAGGGGTTTGTAAAACCAAAAATTTTCTAGTACGCTCCGCGCCAACCGATGGTGGCGCTCCGCTCAGATAGTCGTGCAGACAACTTTGCAAATCCTGGCTAAGCCCGTGACTTTTAATGTATTTCTGTGGGTCAAACTCAAAGCTATTTCGAATGGAAAAAATTTGTTAGGATATTAACAAGAAAAAAACCTCTAATTCGGAAGATTCCTGCATTAGCAACTAACATGATTTCACCTCATTTTGTCTCAAAAGAAAACTTGTTCCTTGTTTCCCAATTTGCGCATTGGATATCGCAGTGCTAGTATGTATATTTTCCTTTAGGGGGGGGCGTTAATGGAGTGATGTGTATACACAAATAAGATGATACAATAAGAGTTATAAAGGGTACTAAATATAAGGCTGCATCAGTCCAATCCATATTCTGCAAAGTGCCTTTTGATGTCGGTGCCCCCTCCTCCAGATTAAAAGTGCTTCCACCACCCTTGACCTGGACATCCCCAACATGAGTATATAAGAAACATTTTCTTTTTCATGGATGGTGGGGGGGGGGGGTAGTGCCTACAAGCCTAGAAGTACAGGTTTATCATATTCTTTGTTATATTTTATACTTTTTTGTGAGACAAATTGCAGTCTCATCCGACACAGCGACATTATCCCGCCTATGTGTCGTTGAACAATGTATGTTTTTCTGGAGGTAGCTGAGTACTGTGTTAAAGTAATAAATAAGGTAACTAAATAGGAGCTTTAAAAATATACTGTCCAATTTTTCCCCTTCAAAGTGATGTTACCATTTTTTCTTCTTCTAATTTACCAAATTTTTGGGGAAGTGTAAATTTCTAAAACGTGAGATTATAAAAATAAAGAATGTTTAGATGCAACTTGCAAGGCCTCAGAAGTGCCGTTTCCGGCAATCTGAGAGGCATTGTGTGCCAAAAATTTTCTTGTACGCTACGCGCCAACCGATGGTGGCGCTCCGCTTAGATAGTGTCACGGGAACTTTCGGGCACAAAAAGTTCTGCCCCCCCAAACTGAAATGGTCCCGTACGCCTATGACCACCACCACCAAAAATAAACATCAGCAACAACAAAGACAGAGCAAAACACTTAAGACAAATTATGAAAATCACGAAATGAAATCAGATGGATAACATTTTCTCCCATTTCTCTTGACGTCAACGTCTTTTAATTCGCCATCTCAATACAATTACAAGATTCGGCTTCCTAATATATTATGTTGATCGTTATTTTAAAGTTATGGGGAACTTTCCATCGTCCTGAGAATGTAGAGCACGCCCTCCGTCTGAGTCTCAAGGCACTTCAGTTGGACTACGTGGATCTCTACCTGATGCACTCACCCATGGCTTTGCAGGTGAGTATCGATGGTAACGAGGTGCATTGAAGGAAAAATAGCATTGTAAATAATAATGTATCAATTGTTCCTACACATCATCGCAACCAATTTATTATTAAGGGAAAGGGCGGGAACAGAACGCTTTTTATCTGGAAAATGAAAAAAAAAAACGAAATGATTTGAGAATTTTATTTCAGACAATTCTAATAATTGAAGCATACCCGATAACATTATTGAGGGCAGGCTTTCTTTATTTTCAGTATATCGATGATGCCACAGTTTATCCGATTAAGGACGGCAAAGCGCTTCTTGATAATACACCCTATATGGATACATGGAAGGTAGGTTTATGAATATTCATCATTTAAAGAACGACAGTACCATTCTATTCTTGAGTAGTCTGTCTGTTGAACATCCGGGGGTTTTCCGTGACCTTAGGTCAAATCGCAGCGAATGGATTGAAACACCAGTACTTGTGCACACAAAAGTCAACGTTAAAATATATAATTGTACATAAATATTGCGAATCAGTGAGATTTTCAAACTATAAAGAAACCTTACCCTTTCGGAACGCATCAAGAAATGGGAAAACGGTGCATGCGAAATTGACAATGAAGTGAATTTTGCTGTTGTTGTTGTTGCTTGAACAGGGATCGATGCAGTGTCCTGAGGGTTACAAGAACTCCGCTCTATCAACTGAGCTATTCTGCCTTTGGTTGGTGGGTGATACCCGTATATAGCCATGCATATCTCAGTCTTGTTAAGATCCTAGTATGCTGTAATAGTATACTATAAGCAACTGCTTCAGCATATGCCGACCGAAACCAACTATATGTTAGCTCTGTGGTGTATGCTTATAGTGCGCCATCAATTCTCATCGTTGTCTTTTCAATACGGATAGATCATCGGGCAAGTTTCACTCAGTGGAAAAGCGCTCTCGTAACATACATAAACTCAGAGCTGTGTAGATATACGGAATGCCAAATGTATCAAAAATGTCCAAAACTATATAAGCATGTCCAAAAAATTATAAGCATGTCCAAAAAAATATAAGCATGTCCAAAAAAATATAAGCATGTCCAAAAAAATATAAGCATGTCCAAATATATATAAACATATCGAAACTAATATAAGTATGTCCAAAAATAATATGATCATGCCCAAAATAATATGAGAGTGTCGAAAAATTATATGAACATGTCGAATGTAACTGCTAACTTCAACTTTTTAGTGAACATTTTGGCATCTGAATTCGCGCCATCTGTTGCAAAATATCCAAAAAAATATAAGCATGTCCAAATTTATATAAACATGTCGAAACCAATATGAGTATGTCCAAAAATAATGAGAGCATGTCCAAAATAATATAAGAGTGTCGAAAGACTATATGAGCATGTCCAAAATATAAAAAAGTGTCGAAAAATAATACAAAAGTCTCGAGCGTAACTGCTCGATTCAACTTTGTAATGAACAGTCAGGCGTTTTAATTTTACGCCATATGTTCCAAATATCAAACTTTTTATTTTGGTATGCTGAAAACAAAAACACCATATCCAGCGTAACTTAAGACGATATACAGTTCATCCATTACCGTATTAGTGTGTGTGTTAATATTTTAATGATATTTCGATCAAGAACGATTTTATTTTCGAGGAAATATTAGTTGAGTTGTTTCGTAGCGCGAGTGATCAACCTGGCCCCAAGGTGCTGTAACTATCAGTGAGTTTAATACGAAGAACCACTGTGTCCAACATTCCACGCGGTTTAATCAATAATATGTAGTTGGCGAGTTCTTCCCACGTTTCCATCTTGAAATTTAGTTAAAAGGTGAGAGTGAAGATTAAACGTTGAATACCCCTAACCTAGGCTTATTTTTTTTAATTCTGGGCTAGTGTCCGACTTCGCCTGGTAACCGTAATTAAGTGTCACAATTTTCCGTTAAAAAAGTAACACAGTATAGTAGTTCATTTTCACTGCCAACGTACGCATGTGTGATAACTACTGTACGTTGTTAGCGCTTGTGCATGTTGTACGTACTTTCGCACGTGAACTTCTTTGCCTTCGTAACAATATATGAATAATCTCAGCACCTCTAGACAGGGCGAAACCACTCACATTACGTAGGGATGTAAAAAGGAAAAATGTTAGGTGATGGTCTTGTTTTTACATATTTTGAATTATTTGCGTCACAAAAACAGAAAAATGTTTCAATAATATATTGTCATAATGATAAGCATTGTGTCAGTTGATACAAATTACCTCCAAAGAAGGTATTTAAGCTAATTTTTTTCGACATACCAATATAAAAGTTCGATATTTGAAACATTTGGCGTGACTTCAAACGCCAAAATGTTCATAACAAAGTTGAAGTTAGCAGTTACACTCGAGACTTTTATATTATTATTCGACACTCTCATATAATTTTGGGCGTGCTCATATTATATTTTGACATACTTATATGTGTTTGGACATGCGCGTATTATTTTGGACATGCTCATATTAGTTTGGACATGTCTATATAAATTTGGACATGCTCATATAAGTTTGGACATGCTTATATTTTTTTGGATATTTTGCAACATATGGCGTAACTTAAAACGCCAAAATGTTCAATACAAAATTGAATTAGGCAGTTACATTTGTCCCTCTTGTATTATTTTTCGACATTCTTTTAATATGTTGGACATGCTCATATAGTCTTTCGACACTCTCATATTATTTTGGACATGCTCTTATCATTTTTGGACATACTCATATTAGTTTCGACACGTTTATATAAATTTGGACATGCTTATATTATTTTGGACATGCTTATATTGTTTTGGACATTTTTGAAACGTATGGCATGCCGTATAGATACAGCATACAATGCATAGATACTATAGCTGTATATGGAAATAGGCTGCTACAATGTAGCGGAAGAGCGCCCCGATATTGCAAACATGTAACCTGTATCGTGGAAGCTTCGTGAGAGATAAAAAATACGCAAGAGAAATGAACATTACAAATTGACCAAGACTATGCATGACTTTGCTATCGGTGCCATTCAGAAGCTACAGTAAATGCCTACATTGTAAACACCGATCGTACTCCATTCCTTTGATCTCTTCGAATTTAAGCTGACAACGTACATGTCATGGCTTTGTGTGATGTAATTTAGTAACCATTCCATGCTCTCTTTTATTCAGGCTATGGAATCCTTGGTGAATAATGGATTAGCCAAATCCATCGGGGTATCTAACTTCAACACATCTCAGCTAGAGAAGATTTTAGACAAAACTACCGTACCATGCGTCATGAACCAGGTAAATCATACAAGCCAACCCACCCCCAACCCCCAACCCCCCCCCCCCCATAAAAAGATGATTTCCTCGTCTCAACATTCAAGTTTGTTCTAACACGGAGTTTGTCTTCGATAAAGATCTTTGTGGTCAACTATTTCATAACTAAACAAACAAATCAAAGCTAAAGCAACATAGAAACATTTATGAAATCACGCCACCTTTGGTTGTTTGTGTTATTTGTTATTCCAAAACGAATGTTCTTAATAATATTTTCATATAAGACCGTTATTTATTACTTGTTTTGTATTTTATTGTAGGTTGAAAGTCATCCATATCTGGATCAGCGATCGCTTCTTGATTTTTGCAAGAGCAGAAATGTTGCTGTTACAGCATTCAGCCCCCTTGGTTCCTCTTCCGAACGGCCATGGTAAAAAAAACAGCACCAAACAAATAAGCTATAAACAAACTATAATATATATATATATATATATATATATATATATATATATATATATATATATATATATATATATATATATATATATATACAAAGTATTAAGATAGATATAAACAAAATTTCCAGATAACCTTTGAACAAGCACAGAATTTTCTGAGGTTCCTTGGCTCAAATCTTTCTTGCCTATAATATCTTTAATCTTTCCAATTTTTTGGGACCTAAAACAAAGAAGTTTCAAATCAATTAGTAGTGTACCATTACTCGGTTAGTTTAGCCAAACCTGACAAGACGATGGGGGCGTCGGATGGCGAGGGCGGGCCGGTGGGTACGGCCCGGGCGCCGGGTCAATTAAAGGGCACAAGGAAATATATGATTAAGAATCTTTTATTCATTTTCATCTTTGAGCGGAAAATAAAGAGGAAGGGGTCATGTGACATAATTTGCCCAACTTGGCACTCGACATCTCTAACTTCAACCAATCAAAGGACAGAATTTGGCCTGAAATAGAATTCACCGGGGCATACAGAGCAGTCGGTTTTGGACATGTGGTGTAGCCTTGACAAGAACAGGCCACACCAGGCGTTACACTAACTGACCCCGGGCTCCCTCCCTCTGCCCTCCGTTCCTACCCCGTTATGCTACGATTGATGACTTACAATGTTTTTCTTCCCCACACCCTACAGGGCGTCTAACAAGGATCCAATTCTTCGTGAGGACCCTCTCGTGAAGGAGATGGCGAGCTCCTATGGGTGTACTCCAGCACAACTGCTCATTGCATACAACCTTTCCCAAGGAATCATTTGCATTCCAAAGAGTGTGACGCCGTCACGAATTCAAGAAAACTTAAAGGTTAGATTTTTTTAACAGACTGTCACTTAAGAAAATACATAAATATGTGAAATGTTCCCGGTATAATTACATAGAGGTAACATAACATATTTTGGGCCTACAACATGTGTCCTTATCTATTTCTTTCTTTCAAGGTCGATCAAATTCAGATTTCTGATGAGAATTTGAAAGCGTTAGACGGTCTTGCACGCGCATACAGAGCATGTCCATGGTCTTAGTAAGTAAATTTATCACTTAAGGAAAATGAAGGGCACATACCTGGGGGGGGGGGCAGCACGGGGTGCATCACGTGCCACCCCTCCCGTTATGTAAAATATTAATAGTGCTCCATTTCATAAATTATGGATATGACCTATATATTGTTGCTCCCCCCCCCCACCCTCTCTCTCTCTCGTTACATTGTATCCTCTTTGGCGGCCTCTGACAAAATGAACAGAGAACTACGCTATAGCTTTTTGATTATCCAACATTTATGCTTTCATAAATTTATTAAAAATGCAACGTTTCGCAAGTTTACATTTTGGAGGAGTTCAAAAGAATTGTCATTTTATGCAAATAAATATCAAATGAACTAAATCTGTACAGGTTTATGATGCACTCACGTGAACACCAACCATGCTTGCCTCGTTAAAGAAACAAAACAGAAAGAAGATAAAATGATATGATTTCCCTTTATTGAATATATGACCATAGCTGGAAGACAATCGATCCAGAATTCCAGCTACTCCCTTTTCTTCTACTTCTTTTTTTTCAGTTTCGAATCTCATGAACATTATCCGTTTTGAGCTGGAACTTTGGACTGGTGCAAAAAAGCCCTCTAGAATCTTGCGAACTTTGTCCCACATCTTCACATTGTCATATGAAAGTTGAGACACCAACTCAGTGTGGTCTTACAACCATGAACGTAAGAGTAATACAGCAAAATTGAAGAAACAATAGAATAATATCTTTCTCTCCCATTCTCTGTTAGGTCTACATTTCTCAGATTAGGATTATTTAAGCCTAATAATATAATTGAATTGAATTCCTCTCGGACTTGTGATGTTTTTTACTAATTGTTTCAAGAGAACAAGAAATATCTGTAAACGCTGCAGTTGAAGTCGCCAGGACAGTGGCGTGCACAAGGGTATGGGAAGCATTGGGTTTGATAAAATCCATACGCCTCTGACCCTTCCACAAACAGTCATAACCCTATACCGCGGGAAATACTTGGGAATAAAATTCAAACTCTGTGATAGGATTTTATTTTATGGTGATAAGTGTCATGATATAGTAAAATGTTGTGTATTATTTTGTCATGAGCCCGAAGTTTCTACAACTATTACTACAGTAAAATAGTGAATAACTTCCGCGAATATGCAAGAAATATCCATAACGTGTGTTTCTAATTTTTATAAATCCTTCAACGAAAGTATGACAGAAACATCCAGAACAAAGGTGAACTGGTAACAATGCTTCAAGAAAATCTTCACGTAAGCGAGAGAGATTACCATCACCACCAGAAGACTGTCTCCTTGCTTTTCCTGTGCTCAGAAGCTCTGTATAGGTAGCCTGTTAGCTCCGTTATCATAATATTATACTATAAAGGACTAGCTAACATTGTAGTTGTTCATCCAAATGTCATGTAATAGTACGTCTAGCCTGCTCCTTTAACCTCCAGGTCCCTCGGATTGCGCGTCGACGTTAAAATATGAATCTAAGAGACTGACTTCGGTCAGCTTGCGGCTTTGATAAGCCAATGATGGCTTCTTCGCGAGTTCCTGCTTGCAGGAGGATCTAAAATACATACAAACATACGGCTTCTTTTAACTACTTGTTTACTTCTCAGCTCTCCAGAAGGACGAGTGTTTTCTGACGCCAATTTCTAATGTATTATATTGTTTTAGCTGTCTGTTACAAGCCTACATTTATGTCAAAATAGGTCAAGTTTACAATGACGCGTGAAGTACTATTACTATCTTAAGACACTTGTATCTTGGCACGTGTTTAGCAGCCCACGTAATTAAAGATAATAGCTCCCATTGGTTAGGTTTAGCAGTGAAGTCATCACCTTGCATGCACATGTTGATTATTCATTAGTTTACCTGCTGACCAATCACACCCTTCCTTGATGACGTAGTACATATATATCAAATATATGAATCAAATAAAGAATCATCAGAGGAATCAAGAAAAGTATTGTCTTCTTCTTATTTTACGGGAATGTCTCTCTCTCTGATCTGAGCTGCCGAGGGAACATTGTTTGACTATGTTCTGTTATTCTATAGCCTTATGACCATTTACCCAACGTGAATTCCTGACTGAGCTAGCCGGCCACACAACACTAAGCATCATTTCTACCGCTGTCCACTGTTACTGTAAGTAGACACTACTACGCCTATTCATATATTCAACGACTATAGTTGAACACGCTGATCAATGTGGTTCACCAGCATCGGTTTGAACAGAAGAAACATTTATCCAAACTCGTCTCGCAAGGATCTCACGTCTTCGCAAGTCGCTACCAGAAGATCTACAGACTAATCCCTTACCTGGTACTTAGAAAGTTACTATTAATTTAATTATGTAACATATACTGTATCTAAGCTTAAGTTAAAGGTAGTCAGTATAGGCCCCCAATTATAGCTATAATAGCTAGAAGTTTTCAAACGGTACTTTCCTGGACGACTTTACTCTCCAAATTGTTCTCAGACATTGTTAAGGAACACACAATGACTGAACCTCCCAGTTAGGAAAATTTCCTCGAAGGTTGTCATTACAAACAGTTTAAGAATTTTGACCATATCTGAAATATCTAGCATATTTGGGGCTTAATACAGCATACCTTTAAGTATCAAAGAAATTACAGTAATTGATTTTTACACTAACAAATTGAATTGTACTGCAGAATGGTGAAAGAAGGTGATTGAAACAAGACTTATATTTGATGGAAACTTACAATGACGCTAACTTTCCATGTATTGTCTACCTGAGTACGTAAGTTATTTGCATGCATTTTCTGTTGCCAATCCATAAAATAAGTATTAATAATGATCTAGTAAGTTCACATAAAGTAAACATATTATTGTGGAGGGTGTAGAAGGTGGCAGTATGCCACAACTAGTAACTGCACAATGTAACTGTCTAAATAAGATTTCAACTGTTATATATAGATATATATATATATATATATTGTAAATAAATAAAGAATAGCACACCAGAAATATATATATATATAAAATGTAATGATTCATAACGTTATATTAAAAGAAGGAAGCAAAGGAAAAATCATGCGATTTGTACAACAATTATATTAAATTCTGCGAATTGAAAACTATTTAATTAGCATTTCCGAAATGTAATGAACAATATATTCTTCCATAAACTAGTTGGTTTGTTTTTGCATTTGAACAAATCACGTGATTTTTCCTTTTCTCCCTTCTTTTAATTTATTAATATATTATTTATTTTGGGAATTCATTGGAAGGAGATTTCCAACGATAGAGTTTATCTTTCTATTTAAGACTCTAGAGTCGAGTTTATAACAAAGCTAACTATATATACAAAATGACAGTCCTTGGTTATTGGTGTGGTTTCTAGCTGGTTTCTAGGTTTATAGCTATTGAAACATCTACTGGTCGCCGAAGTCAAAGTGTAATCCAGTATTCTTCATCTTCCCTTCGTAAATGGCATCAAAGAATTCGTTTTGAGCGACTGTAAATTTATTTCTCCAATCACCTATCTTTCCTGTACATTGAAAACAAAGCCAAAACATGAGCAAAAGTTTCAAGTATGAGTTCAGTTATCTCTATCGTTGGTGTGCTAAGTTCATTAATCTAGTATAATTGAACACTCTGTCCACTTCGAGAGTTTTGCCAATGGCTTGCATAGGATAACATTATAGGTATCACACCACAGTTAGAGTAGTTCACGTCCGCCCTGAGAGGTCAATCGTTGTCGGAAAATAGCCCGGCTAAAGTCACCAACTGTATTGATTTTTATTGGCATTTTTTGAGTCATCACCATTCTTTTTGATGCTTGAATGTTGAAGAAAATCTTTGGTGAAGCAAGACGATTTCTGCAGCGACAGCTGGCAGATGGGTTGGGAACACTATGATAAACTTTGAGCTCAAAATCTAAACGGTTATGGTGGCAAAAGTTGAATGTATTATGATAGCTCAAGCCATCAGCTATATATATGGTGGGTAGGACATGTCAGTTGAAAACTTCTATCTATGCTCTAGCGACCTTGGAAAGTGACGAGTTTAGTGTGTAAGTCAATGGGAGTAATTAATTGTGGTGCGAAACATTTAGAACAAGCATCGATTTTTTTTACTAGTCTGGTGGACCACAAGTTGTTTGGTTTACGTGTCCAGCTTGGATGGGATTTTTCCGAGTCTTTTCTGCGTTCTGGAAGCTTAGGCTACTTTTGTAGGGTGAGAACATCCCATTGCTTTGCATTATGACATACATTTTGTACTACCATATGAGAGTAAAGTTAAATAGTATGTCTACTAGTATTAATTGTTTCCACTTCGTCAAGTCAATGGGAGCAGTTAATTGTGGTGTGATACCTAAACAGATATATAGTTATGATATGACTGAATCACACCAAGCAGAAATGCTTTAAATAGATAAAGAAACAAGAGAAAATGACTGGGAGTTCATAATCAATTTGAGAACAGCAAAGATATTTTGTTAACCAGGTAACAATGATGTAATAATATGCTGTATCCAAAGCGGGTGAGTGTTAGGTGGGTGTGGTTTAGCATAAAGGTTCAAATTCCCACAGAGATTTATAATTACATCATAATTGTCATTGCAAAATACTTCTTAGCAAACAAACTTTTCTTGACTGCGTCACGTGCTATGCTGAACACCCACGGACATTAAAGGAGGGGTTGTGGCCCTGAGTTCTTTGAATTGTTCCCCCGCCCCAGAAGGAAACCCATTAACGTTTAGACGTCAATAGTGCATGCTGGGCATAATAGCACTATCAATTTGGCCTATTATTAGATCTGCAGGCAAGATTGTGTATTAATAACTAGGTTTGGCTTTTTGGGAAGTTAAGGAAAATGGGGGGGGGGGGCGGGGGTTGGGCAACAACACCCCCTGGATCTGCACCTGGTTAAATGAATTTGCCGCTTTATAAACTACCAATTTTTGTTTTGGCGGGGTTGGGGGGGGGGGGTCAAGGTCAAACATATTTTCCAATATATCACGGTATATATCATTGAGCCAACAATATCTGAAGTAATTTCACTTTTAATAGAAGAAAAAAAACGCTTTTTAGTTTTTCATGTTAACTAACATATCCATGTTAAGAGACTCGGGTAAAGAAACTCACCTTTTCTCATGAATGATGGCTTATTCTTATTATTATTATTTTTCGTCTTGGTAGGTCCAGCATTCAAAGGCACGCATGCCGTTTTCATATTTTCAAACGAGGTTTGATTAACAACAAAAGCAATATTGTCTTCGGTGAGCGAATATCCAAGAAATTCTGCAATGATTGTCACTGTACTGGTAGGGTTCTTAAAATAATCAAGAAAAAAAAAGTATTTTATGATTTTGTTCATTGTCTTTAAAGTAATAGCAGTAGCCGTATATCAGTTTCATCAACTTCATAATTTCATATGACTCGTGCTAAAAAATATGACAAAATTGAAGTAAATTTAATGATTTCTTAGCTTTCCTAAATCGACCTGATAAAGGTAACTTTTCAATCACGTTAGATTGAAGTTAAATTTACCATTGGTAAACTATGGTAACATCATGAATAACCTGTTTTCAACAAGCACGATGACATCGACCATATATGTGTCGTCTCATGAGGTAGCATACCATCATTAAAATCCCCATAGACTTACACACTGAATCACAAAAGTAATCTGGTCTCTAAGTCTAGATAGAAGTTCTCACAAGCTAAACGCTATACCCATCACTGGATAGCTGACAAGTTGGCCATTCATGGCACCATCAATTTTACGTATTATGACTATGTATAATGTTTGCTATCAGAGCCTGAAGTTTTTCGTCAATTGTAAACAAACCTCTTCACTCAGTAGTAAACATTTTTCGAACGCTGTCCCTGTGAGGCCTAAAGGGGTCTAAAATTGCCTCAATTGAGCTAATATTTTGCACCACATGTACTTCCATTTATGCTCTTAAAAATGCAAGTCACAAAAACCAGATCCTGATAATAACATATCAAAATCGATGATCTCCAACTGCATTTTGGCACTTTTCCTGAAGGAGAACTTTTGGGCGGACTGTTATAGACTCTAATAAGAGTATGTCACCATGTTCATCCCTATATACGAGTGGTCGATGTGTCTATACATTTCTTCGTCAGTGGCCACCCTATTTGGATAGCTTCTCATTATCGACAGTTGTAACTTCACTACAGTTTTAAAAACCTGCAGTAGCATGATCCAGTTGCATGTATTTAGCAATTGAATTTAGAATTCAAAAAAAAAAAAATTAGCTTCAACAAAATTTGTCGCAGCTAACAGTGTCTAGTTAATCTATAAAACAAAAATGTCTTTGTACTTACCAAAATCATATCTTCATATTTTAAGAAGAGAACAGTGTCCTCGTTACCCTGAGCAAATTCCCAGAATGCGAGGACATGGTCAAACCATAAGCCACGATGAGCTATTAATTGTATAAAAGAACATAACATGAATTATTTCCTAGCAAGTACTATTTTGACTCGCACTCCCCCCACCCCCCCCCCCCTCTTCCTGGCGTCGGCCAACACCCTCCCATTCCCATTAAAGACGATTAAAAGGCAGTTGCTTATACATTGGATCGGTGGGCGTTGCATTGTGTTATGTTGTATTAGCTTTTAATGTAGCATTTTTAACTTGCAACTGAAAATATAAGTTTGTGGATAATCCCAAGATTAGTTCCGGTTAAGTAGTCAGAGGGGGGGGGGTGCGGCCGGTAGGTCGATCCGCCCCGGCTGGGAGCCTTTGTTAACATCGAACGAGGAAAGGTTACTTACTTTTCCCTTGGCAGTATTTGGTGAAGTATTCAGGCCAACTGTAGCCTGGAAGATTAGTTGTCAACGAGGCAAAATGGTAAAAGGAGACAGCGACATCTTTCGGGTTTCTCGCTATGTAGATCAGCTTTCCTTTCCTTGCACGAAGTTCGCGCGGTAACAATTCCAGTTGAAGGTGCGACATCAAGACACGGGGCGAGGGCATGTCATTAGCCCTTACATACTGTCCTGGTGTACTTGCGGCCTTGAACAAATTAAAACAATTTAAGTTTACATCTAATTTATTTCTCAATTACTATTTTAATTCTATGTGATGATGATGATGATGATGATGATGATGATGATGATGATGATGATGATGATGATGATGATGATGATGATGATGATGATGATGATGATGATGATGATGGTGGTGGTGGTGGTGGTGGTGGTGGTGGTGGTGGTGGTGATGATGATGATGATGATGATGATGATGATGATGGTGGTGGTGGTGGTGGTGGTGATGATGATGATGATGATGATGATGATGATGATGATGATGGTGGTGGTGGTGGTGGTGGTGGTGGTGGTGGTGGTGGTGATGATGATGATGATGATGATGATGATGATGGTGGTGGTGGTGGTGGTGGTGGTGGTGGTGGTGGTGGTGATGATGATGATGATGATGATGATGGTGGTGGTGGTGGTGGTGATGATGATGATGATGACGACGACGACGACGACGACGACGATGACGATGATGATGATGTTGAGGATGGTGACGATGACGATGACAACGAACACGACGATGATGATGATAGTGAGGAGTTAAATTTTAAATCCAATTACTCAAACAGTAACAATTGTTCCCATATATGATGATGACGATGTCAATTTTAATGACAATAACGAAGATTAGACGATTACGGTGACGATGGCGATTACGATATGATGACGGTGACGAGCTTCATTTTACATCGAGTCACATTACAAATACGATTATTACCATATAATAACGATGAAGATGTTAATGGCGAAGAGTGGTGATGCTGACGATGAAGATGACGAAGACATTGCCGATGATGGCGATACTAACGATGACGAAGATATTGGCGATGCTGACGATGACGGTTACGATGACGATGACGAATGTTTTGAATTTAACATCCAGTTCCTTTTACAACCACAATTATTACCACATAATGTTGATAATGATAACGATGTCAATGTTAATGAAGGCTATAACATAGTGATGGCGATGATGCTGATGGATGGTGATGATGTTGTGTATTGCTTTGCATAAATATTGTGATCACAGCCAATAAACACGATGCATGCATGGTGGTACAATTGTAGTACGTCCATGGTAGTACTAGCGTCATTATACGTTACCCTGACAACGTCATATATTATGTTGTGTAATTACTATGCATAAGTATTGTGATTTCAGCCAATAAACACGATGCATGCATGGTGGTAAAATTGTAGTACGTCCATGGTAGTACTAGCGTCATTATACGTTACCCTGACAACGTCATATATGATGTTGTGTATTGCTTTGCATAAATATTGTGATTACAGCCAATAAACACGAAGCACGGTGGTAAAATTGTAGTACGTCCATGGTAGTACTAGCGTCATTATACGTTACCCTGGCAACGTCATATACGATGTTGTGTATTGCTTTGCATAAATATTGTGATTACAGCCAATAAACACGATGCATGCATGGTGGTAAAATTGTAGTACGTCCATGGTAGTACTAGCGTCATTATACGTTACCCTGACAACGTCATATATGATGTTGTGTAATTACTATGCATAAATATTGTGATTACAGTCAATATACACGATGCATAGTGGTAAAATTGTAGTACATGGTACAGTACGTCATAATACGTTACCTTGGCAACGTCATATCCTTCTGGGAATTCCATATAAGGAACCGGTGACATTTGTTGGATGACTTTCTCATTCTTTTGCAGTTGATTCAGAAGGTGCAATGTGTAAAGAATCCAATTCGTACCTTTGCAGAGGAAGCCACACAATAAACAAACAGGTTGACAATAATATAATTATACCATGCACTGTCAGTTTATATTGGATCAGGTGAACATAAGCCGAAACATTAAGCTTAGGATTTTCGAGGCTATATTAAAGAGTTTTTTTTTTTTTATAAAATTGCGAACTGTGGGGCACAACGCAGGATCTTGATCGCAAATTTGACACTTTTCAAAGGAGACTACTTCGTAATATTTTCAACATTAGATGGACCAATAACAATTGGTTATCAAACGATGAGCTCTACAATGAACCAACCAAACACCTTGGTCATCCATAGTCGCACATAGAAGATTGAGATTTTTCGGTCATGTAGCAAGACTCCAGGAGGACGGACGCTCCAGCAGTGGCGGCGGAACCGGGGGTACTTGGGGGGGCTCAGCCCCCCAATGAAAAAGTTGAGGGGGCAAATGCATGATAAGCCTCCCCAATATTTACCAAGGCTCCGAAACGTGCATCTGCCCATTTTTCAATGCATACTTGTCGATCTGTCCGATGCACACGTATACTATATAGGTGTAATAATTTTAGTAATTGCTAGGGGACCCTCGGCCCGTCCCCTGGCTATAGACCACATTGTCACCCCAACCGCGTCTTCACGCCCCGTGAAAAGTGGAAGCAGTGAGTGTGAGTACCGGTAAGCGTAACACAACTTCGTCTTAGGCCAATGACTTGCCTTATTTGAGCCAGTTCTCCAACATCCCCTTACTTAGTGGCGGAGCGTTCATATATACAGTCAGGGGGCAGATGCCCCCCCCCCCTGACGGACTCAAATGGACTGCTGGCGCCCTTTTCAGCTTTTCACTACTTTTTACTTATTCGCGATTATTGACTATTTTATTGCGCTCTCATATACCTATTGACATTTGTCATATTCTGTTGGTGTAATTTTCCGACAAAATGGCAACGACACCTATTTATTCTCCGTTTATCTGCAAATTAGCAAGGCCCGGAAAGGGTCATTTCCTGCAGTCTAGGGAGTATCTTTACTCAGAAATTTTCTGTACGCTCCGCGCCAACCTGTGGTGGTGCTCCGCTTAGATAGTGCCGAAAGCGCCCCTACAGACCATTCTTGCCCCCCCCCCCTGACCAATACCCCTAGCTCCGCCACTGCCCTTACTACACTCAAAAACGTCTTTGCGAGTACACTACGAGTAATAGGTACTCTCTTAAAACACCATCGAATATACAAATTACAATGTTTTTACAGACTTTTACGTGCAATCTGAGAAATTGCAGGCTTGAGACCCATATTTAAGGGCTAGGTATTCGCAGCATACACTCGGGAAGTGCCGTTTCCGGCCATCTGGGGTTTTGAAAAAACCCAAAATTTTCTTGTACGCTCCGCGCCAACCGATGGTGGCGCTCCGCTTAGATAGTCTCCACACATTAGCCCCCCCCCCCCCCCCAATAATTTTTACGTTCCGCCGCGCCTGCGCTCCAGCAAAGGTTGCTTTAAGAGAAGCACTGAGACATACTGCTAAACCAGTAGGAAGGCCTGTGACAACCTTGCTTGGAAAAATAAAGTCGCAATTTAAGGACGATAACATTAACAATTTCGAGGAAGCAATAAGCCTTGCACAAGATCGTGATACGTGGCGGAGGTTAATCACTGAGCATGTCGGATAGACGAGACTCAACTTACTACTACTACTACTACTAGGTGAGGGTAAAATAACACGAAGTTTTGTACCAATCATCTACTTTCATCCCTGATCGGGAACAATTAAAAATAGGACGAAAGTGGGGAATGAAGGCAGTACATGGAGTTTATTTCAATCAACACCATAGTTCATTTATGCGCGGTTGGTAGTGTTGTGAGTTAACGATAAGTTGGGCTGGGTGGGGGGTGGGGTGATTCGGGGTCTTTTTTTATATTTTTATTTTATTATTATTATGTTTTTGCCTTCATAATATATATTTTTTGTCAGTTCTCTTTGCATCATTATTGCGTAGGTATTCCTTGCTCTCTCCGGGACTTTCCATTCCACAAGTTTTCTTCTTAACCTTTCTTAATAATCTCCTCAATCAATTATCTATCTGATCATCTTATCAATATCTATTTATATTTATTTGCATTTTATCTGTCAAGATCAAAGTTCTCACCTTTGTGTAATTCTATCTCTCTTTTCTCCTATGCCTTTCAAATTCTATCTTTCTTATAGATAAACTATACCTTATCAAACCAACAATATTTTCGGGGTTAACAAACCAACAAAATAACAAGAGAAATTTTGACAGCACGGAGCATTCGTAGAATGGAAATGCATCAATTTACCAGATTTGGGATATGAGACCACGAAAATGTCATCATTCCGAACTTTGAAGTTTGAAATATCTTTCAAATACGAATCGGCCAATATAGTTGGTATCATGCCCCTCTTCTCGTCTAGGGCCAGTTGCGGTTTATGGACATGCGACTTGGAGATAAGTTTTGAACCTGATAGCAAAGAAGAAGGAATATAACACAATTTTATCTTTGTAAATTACGCAACATTGGCGAGCTGCAATGTTGCCAATGTTCTTCGTTACAGAAACGTCTTGTGCTATTCACTCGCCACAGACTCCCTTGAACATTAAGAATATTGTTTGTTCGTTGCACATACTACCCCCTCCCCCCCCCCCCCCACCATAGCAGACAGAATATAAAAAAAATATCCTACTGTGCAGTATATATACAATTATATTATATATAACATATATAAAACATATATATATAGATATGTGTATATATATTTATATAAACATATATATATATATATAGATGTATAACATATATGAAACATATATATAGATATATATATATGTCTAACATCTATCTTTCTATATATATATATATATATATATATATATATATATATATATATATATATTAATGAATGGAGGTAAACGACAAAGGCAAATGAATTTATATTCATTTGCCAATATTCATTTGCCTTTGTCGTTTACCTCCATTCATTAACATAAAGTCTGTTCAAAGTATCTCTTTCGAGATCCGGCTTTAGGAATCACAAATGATTTTCGAGTTGGTTAGCATCATTTTGATCTCTAGAGTAAGGCAAAATATGTCACCAAAAACAGAACTAGTATTGTTCGATACAGGTGTCAAACGCCTACAGTAAAATTACGACCTTCCTTACCGGTTTCGAACCTCTGGACATACAATATACAATCAGCGTCCATAGCCTAGTTGGTTAGGGTGTCCGCGTACAAAGCGGGAGGCCCGGGTTCGAATCCCGGTGGAGGCTGAAAGTTTTTTCACTGTTCTGGATTTTCCTTCTCATTACGTTTTCATATATATATATATATATATATATATATATATATATATATATATATATATATATATATATATATATATATATATATATATTTATATATATATATATATATATATATATATATATATATATATATATATATATATATATATATATATATATATGTTTGAGTTGAGTTTGATTTATTTCCACATAATATATAGATACAATGATGGAGGTGGAGGAGGACTGAAGAAGCATAGCTTTTACAAGCAGTCTCCCTTTACAAAGTTAGAAAACTTTAAGTTAGAAAATATGGTTTACTCTGGGCAAGATAACTAGAATTTGTCATCAGTCTAATAGCTTTCTTCTGGAGAGTACACAGGCGATTAATGTTAGATGGATAGGGGGTTTCCCCAAATTATGTTGCAGTAAGACAGCTGAATTAATGTAGGAATCCTACAGTGTTTTAAGTGTATGCGATGGTACACAAATAGCGAATTTTATGAAGTATTCCAATAATCTTTCAGATATATTAGAACTGATAGACTGTTAATATGATACTTCCATGTGAGATTTGAGTCAAGATGAATAACTAAAAATTTAACTTTTTCAACAAGAGTAATATCACCATTATCAATAAGTATACGTTAACTGTATCAACCTCTCGCTGAACAGGACGATATATAAATATAATAAAATTTGATTTGCTTACATTTAAAGACAACTTATTTGCTTTAAACCAGTTAGATACACTGTACAGAATATAGTTCAGAGTTAACGACACGAGCAGCACAATGAATATCACTGTGCTTAAAAAGAATACTTGTATGGAACGCCAATACCGACAAATATGCATTACAAAATTAAGTAAACCTAAGTCATTATGTGAATACAAAGTTATCGCCACATAATGACCAAGAACAATTTAAGTCCTTATGTGGCACCAATAGCATCTCCACATAATGACCAAGAACATTCTACTTATCATGCGATCCTATCACTGCAACATAATGACCGCCAATACCGACAATATTCATAAGTCCATATGGTGGGGATCTCGCATGTCGCCACATAAGGACTAACACAGATCGTTAGTCCTTATGTGGCGATTCGAGTATCCACATAAGGACTAAATAGTTCGTTAGTCTTTATGTGACGATTCGAGTACCCACATAAAGACCAATGAACCGCGTTATAGTCCTTATGTGGCGATATGAGTATATCCATATAAGGACCAACGAACTGCGTTATAGTCCTTATGTGGCGATATGAGAGTATCCACATAATGACCAACGAACTGCGTTAGTCCTATAGTGTGGCGATATGAGAGTATCCACATATTCGGCATAACTTTTTTCTTATAGGGTTGTCAATGAGTGGAACGCGTCGGTTTGCCTGAGAAAGTTGTACTTGCAAGTAGTGTCAATGGGTTTAAGAATGCTTTGGACAAGCACTTTAAGTATTGTAATCAGGTCTGAGTGTGTGAGTCTTCAGTTTTTTTCCCTCTCCTATAGGGTCTTTGATGGGGACTTGAGTGTCCCTCCTGATCCTTTTTTTTTCTACTAAACTATCTATCTATATATATATATATATAAAAATGTATTTTTATATTTTACATATATTGTTATTACATTTATATGCTATACATCATAAACAGTAGAAAATAAGTCAACATTGTTTCAACTTTACAAAATATGATAATTTACCTGAATTTACTTCCATAAACGGAAGAAAAGTATTCAACATTGTTTCAACTTTACAAAATATGATAATTTACCTGAATTTACTTCCATAAACGGAAGAAAAGTATTCAACTTTGTTTCAACTTTACAAAATATGATAATTTACCTGAATTTACTTCCATAAACGGAAGAAAAGTATTCAACATTGTTTCAACTTTACAAAATATGATAATTTACCTGAATTTACTTCCATAAACAGAAGAAAACTATTCAACTTTGTTTCAACTTTACAAAATATGATAATTTACCTGAATTTACTTCCATTTTCGCAGCTGTCGTTGGTCTCTCCGATGGAAAATTCTAAATGTTATCGTATGTGCTTATCTTTTTTTATGTCTTAAAGTGAATAATACAAAAAAAAAACTTTTAATGGTCACCATATGGTAGGTTATGTAAAACAACATATGAACTACCGGCAATATTCCCAATAAGACAAGAATATTGATAATAATATTAAGTTTAGTGACTGCAATTGTATGCAAATACCAGGGAATTCTAGTAACAATTTAATTTACACGCATCTTGCCATGTGGTACTTTATACGGTAATAAAAAGTACAAAACCAAATATAGAAAAAAAAAATGAAAATGAACTTTTAATTGTAATATCATTTTCATAATGTATATCAATTCCTATTAAATATTTCTGCATACTGAGACGATTAATACTTTAAAATTATCAGCAAAAAAGTACACTATATTTTAACCTTTTCTGGGCGCTATATTTATTTATAAGTTATCATATAAACAGGAACGAGAATCACTGAGACTAATCTAATTGTCTGAAGCAGTGGCGTAGCCCAAGGGTAGGGCAGAGAGCCTTGGTTCCCAAATATTTGCCCCCCCCCCCCACATACATACAAAGAAGATGAACCAATTTTTCGCTCACTAATAAATTGCTGAAATTATTCAAAGGTATACTACTTTTTTGTAGGTCCTCGAAGTTTCCCAAGAAGTGTATACTATAGTGTCCATATGGACAATAAAATGGCTTCAGTTTGAATGTAAGAAGGGTGTCAAAAGTACAGTTTGAAATGTTTCCCAAGAGGTAATGAGTGCAGTAGTGCAAAATGTTAGCATGCATATGACGCCGGATGTACGACCTGATTAATTCACTTTGGCTTGGGCTTTGAGTACAACGATTTAGGATGCTGCCATATTGGACGAATCCAATAGTATAGTTATCACCGACTTTGCGATGCGCGTTGCAGTCATTGCCGACTTTGCAATCCGTGGTCCCCTCACAATTATGCAAGGTCGGTAAGAGTGACTCCATAGTTTTCCCTTTCTGGAAACCAAAAAGGTGTTGACTCATTCAAACGTGTATGACCATTAATTTGATTTCTAACTTATGTGAGAATCAACACTTTTATCATTGTTGTTGCTTTAAATACATTTTATCTTGCATTGTGGTATACATAGAGCAATGAAGAGTCGAATTTTAAGTAAGTTTTTACTTTTAATTTTCCTATACGCTTGTATGGTTTGTATGTAGGTGTGACGGGAAGTAACATATCATAATGGTACCCTCAACAATAACTTGTATACCACGTGTTTTCATTTTAATGGCGTAATAAACAGACTATGAAAAAAATGTTAGAGGAGACGGTTTGAAAGAAAACTGTTTAGCAAAACAAAGAGAAGGAAAGAAAAAGTCTCCTCGACTTCAAACGTGACAACACATTTGGCATTACAGTATACAAATCCCTTTCTGCGGTCCTCAGAGGCTGCTTAAAAGCGTTCAGTCTGGTGATGGGTTGGGCGAAAACCTTCGATAGACTGTGGGACACTTAATTTGAGGAGTAAACAAGAACCCCCCCCCCCAAAAAAAAATTTTTTTTTTTTTTTTAACGGATCCTCTATATATTCCGTACAACCAATTATAATATCTGACCGTTTGATTTTCAACACAACAACAAATTTTAATTACATTTTGCTAATTTTCTCATCAAAAGGTCACTTTCATAAATTATGGTTAAACGGAACCTTTTTCATTAATAAAAAAATGTAACAATCTAATTCCCATTCTTAAAAAGCAAGACAATGCCTTTCACAAATTTAGGGCAAGGTCCAACTTCTGGATCCTGGACCCTTGCATTATCTGCATTCTGCGTCCACTTGAACCCCCCCCCCCCCCCCCACCAAATGCTCTCAGTCTCAAGACTTCATATTATGTCGATTAATTCGAAATTTATAACGGTTTCCATGAACAGAGATGCAAATTGGGTAATGTTTTCGGCATGTGTATTATTTACAGCCATATGGGCAACTGCCTCAAAGCGCTAGATGTATACCGTCACTTTTGTGTTTTTTGTTGTTGTTGTCTCGGCTGTTTTCAAGCAGTTACTCCCCTCACCTTTCAAGAATCACACTTGCTGCAGCAAACATGTATACAAGTCAAACTTGTTACATATAGATCCATCATAGTGATCCATCAGGAGTGTTAGCTCAGTGGTTGTCGCCGGTGCCTTTCAATCATAAGGTCCCCGGTTCGAGTCACAGCCAGATTAATGTATGTCGTCCAGTTACAGAGTTGTTGACAATTAATAATTCATAATCATGGACGTTAAATATGAATCTAAGAGACTGACTTCGGTCAGCTTGCGGCTTTGATAAGCCAATGAGGCTTCTTCGCGAGTTCCTGCTTGCAGGAGGATCTAAAAATACATACATACATACATATTGAGTTCACGAACCCTTTTGTTTTCTGTGGAGGTCAGAGGTCATTTGAGGTCAACGGATGTCAAAGTATGAAACGTTGTAAACACGTTAGACTAACTTAAACACTGTATTGTGGGCGAACTTCAAATATGATATGTTGATGCACCTTACATAGTAGAAGAATCATGTAATTTTTTTTGTCGAGGGCATATATTTGAGGTCAACAGAGGTGATATTCTGAAAACCCTGTATCAAAAATAACTCAAACAGTGAAGATTGGGATGGGATTCATATTTACTGGTTTGTCGATTCATTTTACTGAATACAAGGATCCTATTGTTTTCTTTGGAGTTCAAAGTTCACTTGAGGTCAACAGTGGTCAAAGTGTGAAACCCTTGTATAATCATAATACGGTTCCAAAGGTGATCGTTGATGTACTTCACACTTGGTTGTGGAGCCACTTTAGTAAGATGAGAAATTTCACATTAAATGTTTCGTTTATTTCTGCCATTAAATCACAATGATGTACATTTGTTAATACGTTGTTATAGCGATGAGGCAGTGGGACCAGAAGTAAGATAACCTTTCGAGTCTGGTCCCTTACAGAGTAAAACGAGAAAATTAAATTTTATATAGAGAAAAGAAAACACATATAAAGGACACAAAAAAGGGATTAAACAGAACTGTGAAAAGGAAACAGTAATACAATACTCATATATACAGTTAAGAGCAACAAGGAATCAATATAAGTCTGATTTATGGTATTATATTCAGTTCCATTTGCTTAAATGAAACAATTCTTACATAGCGCCGTAGCTCCTTCCGCTGCAATTGATATATTGTAAGATTTTACAAGAACCCAGCCAAGATTCCGTGGTGTAGCGGTTATCACGTCTGCCTAACACGCAGACGGTCCCCGGTTCGATCCCGGGCGGAATCATCCATATGGCACTCTTTTGTTACTACATGTGTAATCTGATGAATATCTTCATTCTAGAACAACGTACTCAATTTGATTTCTAGCGTTGTTAAATCGCTGGCCAAGATTAAGTTTTCAAAATAGTTAAGATTTCGGAAAAACGTTTTTCTAATTTCGTAGACTGTCCAGTCCTCCTTACTTGGGAAGGAGTGACATTATATAGCCAGAAGATATTTTTATTCTTCTAACCCTACGCCCTGCGGTCCTGGCTTCCTCCTTTTTCATCACTCACACCCACAACCCTCTTATCTACCCCCCCCCCCCACCCCATACTACTTCCCATGCCCTTATCTTTACTGTTGTTTAGCATTCTTCCGTATTTGCTATATCTAGCATTTCACTTTCCCTTTTAGTGGTCAATTCCAGTTTTTGGTGGACGTGACATTTTTCATGTCTGTCCAGGGTATTTCCCTGTCCTGGATTCAGCGAACACAAAGCAACATTGATGGGAGGGTAACCAAGTCACTGTGTAAACAGTATAGGTCTAATAATACCAATTTAATTTAGTACTGTGGCATAAGGCAACTGCGCTCAGATTTATTAACAGGATATTCGGCGGAAGAGCTGCCTTGGACGGAAGTGTCGTTGACTTGACTAATTCAGGTACAGAACAACTTAGGCCCATAGGCCTAACAAATAACAGTAATAGTTTAGCATAGATTGTCATAGGCCTAGGCGTAACTTATCGAACGGGTAGTGTACCTAGTATTGGTACTGGGCAGCAAATTTTGGCACCGATCGCCGATATCTTAAATATGTAGGACACTGACCAAATTGTCACCATATCTGGAAGCAGTAATGTATATAATGCAAGTGCCATGTGTACTAACTGGGCAGTGTAGTACTTACTTAATTAGCCCTAGCTACCTGCACTAAATACTGTGTATGCCCACAGGTGCTCCCAACATATGATGCACAGAATTTTATTTTTTTCAGGCCCAGGCTATAAAAGAAAAGGCAAGTTGCTCATAGTTAACTTAGAACTTAGCAGCTATATGTTAGGCTAATGCAAACACTGGAATGTCAGCAAATATATACCTTTCCTAAAAATTGTCACATTCAGAGTATTACAGTCCAACAGTGCACTGTTAGGCAATGAGAGATTCAAAAAAGAAATGTTATGAACAAATGCTGTGAAAATGGTGTTCAACAATAATACCAAACACTTATAAGGCGCCAATTATAAGAAAAAGTTGTCAAAAGCGCCGTAGAGATAACAACAAAACCAAACACAAATCAGCAAAAATACCTTGTGAAGAGGTACGTATTCAGCTTAGCCATGAACAGTGATTTATCGGGTATGCATGTATGGTTAGATAATAGGAAAGGGAATTCCATGACTTTGGACCAGAGATACAAAGAGCACGCTTACTATAAGTAAGACCAACAGTTTGAGGAACAAGTTAAGTAACAAAATTAGATTGAAGGGTATGGCGTTTGAATTGCTTAATGGATATAATTTAACAGAGATGTTTTGGTGAGAAACCATAGATGCAGCCATGTACTTAAAGTAATAATTTTGAAATGTATTCTTGCTTCAATTGGTAACCAGTGCAACGGTCTTAGAAAGGGGGTAATGTGGGCTCATTTTGATTGCTCAAACAGCAGTTTAGCAGCCCAGTTTTGAAGTTTTTGCAGACGAATTGTATAGGTTTTTGAAAGACCAATTAAAATGACGTTACAGAAGTCAAGACAAGCTGTCACAAAAGCATGAATTAAGCGTTCACTTAGTTCACAAGACAGTAAATAGATCTTATTTCTGATACACAACATCATTGAACAATATTTGAGATATGTTATGTAACCTGGGTTAAATTTGTATGAAGGGTGTTGCCCAAATTTCATGAATGAGTGCATGGATTAACAATCGTCCTGCAAAGGTTTTATTTTATGACGGGCACCTGTTTTTGTCGTGATTTTGATACTAACAACAAGACTTCAGTTTTATCAGCATTAAGTTTGAGTAAGTTTGAGTTTATATAGTACCATCCAATTCTGAATTCCAATAAATGTGTCTTGAATTAATCCATCTTAATTTGGATGTCAGTTGGGTCATCTAATTAGCCTCAGTCCAAATTTGCATATCATCTGCATACATATGGAAAGAAAGATTTGATTTAGTAAACTATCACTCAGTGGCTTAGTATACAGAGTGAATAGTAATGGGCCTTGGAAGACACTTCCCTGAGACACACCAAAACTAAGTAGATGATCAGCAGATTGATGGGATTGAATTTGAACTCGTAAAAGAATTGTCTGGTGGAAGATGTTGATACATTGTCCTTGTAGTTATTATTTTCCTTTTTCTAACCATGTGAAAATTGTCCCTATTCGACGTTTTCTTCTTGTAGAAATTTGCTTTTCAAATTCACCAGTTTCTCACCAAAAGCACCGTTTGTTCGAACGCGTCAATTTGGTGATTGACGTAGTGCAGACAAATAGGCAAAACGAGCGACTTGAAGTTAGCACTCCTATTTTCACAGCAAATACACTCTCGTGTGTACACACACATGCAGGTGATTGCCTATTATATATTTGTACAAATCGCGAACGTATACAGCCTACTATACCATGCACTCAGTTGGTATACGTTCATAGTGTTGCAGATAATACACTCTCACACTCAAACCACTATACCGTGCCCAGTTGGTATACGTACATAGCGTTGCACATAGTACACTCTCACACTCAAACCACAGTTCATAACTGTTCTTGGAAATCGCTGAAATAAAATTCACGCATCAACTTTACAGTAAAGGAAACCTGAAAAGTATTCGGAACACCGAAAGATGAAACTTGGCGGAATCGATGTCATGGCAGAATGTAGTACCGAGAATCTTGGGCTTCGCAGAACTGTCCGATTGTAAACGTTCGAGTAGCCTGCCTACATGCGACTTCGCGTTGGAGCCGAACATCGCAATGAAAACAACGAAGAGTCTGCTGTTCAAACTTATCTTGTGTTACACAAAGACCACGAAACCACCTATCTACTCACATATGGCGTCTTAAGGAGTTTTTAAAAACATATCTAATTTCTAAAAAGTTTCACCGAAAATTAAGGAAGAAATTAATCTGTATACAAACACACGGTTCTTGTTGTGATTATTGTAGGTACTGTACGGACCGTGGGTTATGTCGCAATCTGCATTTGCGAAGATGACGTCACGTTCTGTACTGTTCAAATCATATTTGAAATGTCCATCCTTAACGACTCAAAAATTGTTTCTCTGTCAAATGCAACATTAGCGTTATCATACTTTGACAACATGTTTGGAAAATTATTTATCGTTTCTTTAAGCTAAATTCTTAGGGCTACCAGACCATCCTATTAAGTGCCTATCAACAAGATAAGATTTTAGTAAACCTAAGGCTGTATTAGAAAACCCGCACAAATGTTTGAAACGTGTCAAGTGTATGCAATGATCCATCGTATCAAAAGCCGCACTTAGGTCTAATATAGTAATAGATATCACTCCCAGATTAATGTATGTCATCCAGTTACACAGTTGTTGACAATCAACAATTCATAATCATGGACGTTAAATATGAATGTAAGAGACTGACTTCGGTCAGCTTGCGGCTTTGATAAGCCAATGAGGCTTCTTTGCGAGTTCCTGCTTGCAGGAGGATCTAATATACATACAATATTACATATCACAGTTTTACACGTGTAAAGTGACATTACTAGCTTATTGGAAATAGCCACCATTCCAGTTTCCACAGTATCCAGACCTTTAAGCAGATTGATACGAGGGATAACCTTAATCTTAAACTATGGTATATTTATCCAATGTTTGTTGCTCAGATTTATTAAGGTAATAACTGGCTGATAAGGAAGGCAGGCTTGGCCAGCAATACTGTGGTATAGTATAACATTTAGTATTATTTACAGGTACGGGTGGAGAGTCTAGGCTAGGCTGAATATTTGTGTCAGTGAATGCATTCATTGATAGTAAATTTATAGTTAAGAGCAGTTAAATATTGAAAACCAATATAGAATCAACCATCAAGCTAACCAGAGCTGATTGTAATTGTAAACTATTCTGTCTTTTGATCTATGAAAGACATTTTGAAAATATGCAGAATCGTACCAGGTAAAAATTAGTCACACATTTGTAGATTCGATGAAGGTCAATTTTTAATGACTGAGTTCAAACTACTGTATGCTCATGAGTCCAAACTCTATTTCATAAGTGTACTTCTTTTAGTATGCAAGCTATATCAAATATTATTTTCAATCATTTTCCATGTTGTGTATTGGTAGCATTAATGTTTACACAATTAGTTAGATGTGTGATTAATCATGAAACTACACTACATTAATGATTAATATTTATATTTGCTGGTTGCATCCTTTAAGATTATATAAGTGTCACTTAAAGTGTCTGTTGCTCAACAGGTTCAACAGGTTCATGCTGTCTCAAGTTTTTGGTGAAATGGGTAGTAGGTATTATGGGGGGAGGGGGTGGAGAGGGAGATAATAATTATACTTAGTTATTAAACTGCAACTCACCAAATGACAAATTAGAGGGCCTCTGGAGTCTGGACAATTCACAGCAGATTTTCAGAAGTCTATAACATAAAGGGGTCTGGCATGAAATGTATACATGTATACACGATACACCAGTATGAATGATAGAAAGAAATAGTGAATGTTGTGGCTTCCCAGTTAAGTCTAGACTAAAAAGGAAGTATTAGACTATAACATACTTAGTCCAGTCACTTTACTTGATGACCCTCAGCTGTTTAGATGGTCATATCTCAAAGGTTTTTAAAATGTTACAGATGGTATACAACCTAGATGGAAAGAAGTGGTTTGTATCGGTTTACACCGTACCAAAATAATTAAATTTTGTCTAAATTCATTCTTTAATTAGCAATTGAAATCATAA
Source organism: Apostichopus japonicus (assembly GCF_037975245.1). Classification (NCBI taxonomy): domain Eukaryota; kingdom Metazoa; phylum Echinodermata; class Holothuroidea; order Aspidochirotida; family Stichopodidae; genus Apostichopus; species Apostichopus japonicus. The sequence continues at coordinate 1,746,006 of NC_092561.1, forward strand.
CTACTATCTTAACTGATAATAGCACTCATGTGTGCAATAGATTTGCAACCATATGTTACAATGTGTGACCTGTTTTACTAAACAGATGGTTGATGGTGAATCCAGCTAAACTGTCAGTGTTAAATCTGTCTGTGTTACAGTTCACTACGTGATCAATTACTCCCCATGCCCCCCCCCCAAAGAAGACAGTCATTTCAATTCTAACTCGCTTTGAAATAAATCATGTTTGAAGGTTGCTTTAGCATATATATTAGAGTGAAGACTTAAGCAAGTCCGAAAGAATAACCTCATGAAACCACTACGGCTTCAAGTTGAGTAGTTAATATTTTCAATTATTCATGAACATGATGTCTTGGGTTTTCTTTAATCAAGGTATTTTCAATTTTTTTTTTTTTTCTGGGGGGGGTGAGGGAGGGAGGGAGGAATTATAATGAAGTTTTTAACACGACTTACAGTGGCGCTAAAGGTTTTCGAAAGTACTTCTGGAGGTTCACAATTCACATTAATTATGTATACACAGTGTAGACATTGAGGAGTGCTATATTAGACAATTAAATTTCTCAGTGAAGGGGGGAATAAAAATTACTGGATGAAAGGAAAATGCTTTGTACAGTTTCAGCATATTAAAGTGACCATTAATAGACTTGCTAGTATAATTGGAGGCAATATTAATACCTTTAGGCTGTCAGTAAACAAGATTTATTAAGTTTATTTTCATCTTCGAAAACCATGAAGAACAGAAGAGGAGATTCCGGATGTCCTATAGGCACAATGACATCACATACAAGACTGTATTAATTTACAAAATAAGATATGTTTTTGTGACCAAACTGTATAAGCTACAGTAGACTTACAGTAGTTTATGGTCACAAGTATCTCTGTCCTATGAGATACAGTGAGAGTGTACAGATTTGCCTCTCCTGTACTGTTTCTTATCCAATCGCAACTCACTTGAACCGATGTCTCCATGCCAACCAGATGTCATTCGAGACCATCGGTTTGCCTCTTCGGTCTGCTTATTATCCAATCGCGACTCACCTGAACCGATGTCTCCATGCCAACCAGATGTCATTCGAGACTATCGTCATTCGAGACTATTGTCTGATTTGATGATCATGTTGATGTGCACAGCACATGGGCATGTTTAAAGTAGCCTTTTTCAGTTCAGTTGAATAGTTTTTGTTTTTTCACAGAATACATAAATAAACACAGTATAGTATTAAAAAATAGAAGAATTATGAAAGTTAGAAGGAAATTAACGAAAAATATCCTTGTGTGCTTCAAAAGTAGATCACTCCCAGAAGCAGTAAAAGAAAAAAATACAATATTAAACTGAGAGAGTAAAAACTAATACATTTTTGAAAAGTGTTCTTGTACATGTATGTATGTATGTATTTCAGATGACTACTGTATGAAAAGTGCCCTTCCCACAGACTGTTGAGAATTGAATCAAATTAATTCATTATGCACTCAATTACTGTACGTCCACTTGCAACATTTTCTAAGGTTGGTTATTGCAATCATATTTTAAGAAAGTTTCTGACCAAACTCAAAACAAAGCTGAGCACTTTAGATAACATTTCGAGTACAATTTTAAGTTTGATGTGTATATTTTTTATACTGCTTCATAACACACTGAATAGTCAGTGAAAAAGCTGTGCCCCTTTTAATATTTCTTGAGATATGACCTATTTAAACACCTGAAACCGACCAATGGGTGATCTTCAGCCATCGCCTAAACCAGGGGTTCCCTAACTGGGGTACATGAACCCTCAGGGGGTGCTTGAATCCACCCCAGGGGTTTGTGAGACCTTTCTAAAAGTCAAAACTAGAGTACATTTTGTTGAACTAAAATCTGATATATCATATAATTTAGTAATATACAAAAGTTGTACGTCTATCAACTAACTCTTTTCGCATTCCATACGCATATGTTGCCATAGTAGTACCATACCATGCATGTGATAAATAACTGAATTATGAAACAGACACAGGCCGCATGACTTCGGTGAAGTTGGTGTACGCATGACAGTACAATATTACAATATGAACTTGATCTATTACGAAGCACTGTTATGTGTATTATAGTATAATAATAATGACTCAGATCGTGTCTCAAAAAGTTGGGGAGTTCGTGGACAAATCTGACATCCACAGGGGGTTCGTGGGGTGATAAAGTTAGGGAAACTTAGACCCTAAACCAACAGAGAGAGGGAGCCGTCCTTATCGGTCCTTTCTAGTTCCATAAAATTTGACAAGCTCAAGTCCCTGGAATCACTGAGAATTCCTTTGAGAAATCTCTGACAAAATCTTTTGGGCAAACTACCTGTCATACCATCACATGTAGTGTATTACATATATATATAAAAGTACAAGCTATCATGGATGTTAGCACTCATAGCTAGCACATTTAAAGGTTGTGAAGATTAGCGCAAAAAGAAACGTCTAGTGCCGGTAATCTGACCTAGTTTCGAACAAGGTGTAACAGAAGTGTTAGACACCACCATCGATCCCAGAAAATACACACACAGCTTGTTACCGTCGGTAATTAGACACTAGTGTACAATCAGTACATACAGCTGCGGTCAATACCCACAGCACAGTGTACAAACGATCCAGCAAATGGACATCTCAGGTCCAGCTAAAGATAACAAGGTATCACGTTTCATTACTGTCTGCATTTTGTAGCGACACGAACAAAACGTCACTTGCAAGCAACGGAAAGTTAACTTTTTCAGATGGCCGCACATGGTTTGGGGCAAGTCTTCAATGCCTGTAAGCAAATGAAATGTTGGCAACTTTTAGTTTGGCTATTTGACACACGTGTATCTGGTCATCAACCAGTCAGCCAGCTTCTTTGACATATTTTGGATCTCGTCCACTAAACTGGGTTTAGCTTCAAGCATCATTAAACACTGAAATGGAATATATAGGACTTCTACCTGCAATTTTCCTAGTTGATTTGATTACTTGTGGCATCAGATTTCGTTCAACAACAACAACAACCAAAATAGATAGATAGAACAGAGATAGATTCACAACAAGCACGTACTAGGTTGAGGTATGTTAACTTTTAATCCTACGCATTAGGAATCAGAGCTGTTTATACAGAGATGTGTCTCTGTTTGGACCGATATGACAGCGCCCTCTATGACATAAGGCCTGTTCATGGTTGATAGCTTCAGAATGCAACACAAATCTCAAAAACTTTAAAAAATCGTTTAGACTTCAAATAACACATTTCAAGGATACGACCATTTTCATTTGTAATTTTTTCGGTGTTACTGTGCATGTATCATCTGTCGTTGAGATGAAATTATAAACACGATTGAAAGTTTTTAAAGTTTCCTGTTTTATTCCGCAGAACTCTTATACAACCATGGAGGGAAAGTTAATGGACAACATCGCTGAGGGTGCGAGTGTCTCTCACTCCAAAGTGACGGTCGTCGGTGTCGGTCAAGTAGGAATGGCATGTGCTTTCAGTCTCATCACGCAGGTATAGATGTCTCAAAGTATTCCCTTTCTCTGTTATCAGCATTCCTCCCCACCCACCCCCCCCCTCACCCCCAACTTATTCCCCTTTGCCAGGCTACAGGCACTTGTCATCATATCTTCTTCAGATAGACAATTGCAGCATGCCAGGCTTGATTCTCTACAGCTAATATGGTTGTCTGTGTTGACTGGACGTAGCAAGACGGACAGACAAACAAACTGTATGGTTGATGTGTGTGCTGCTGTGAACTAAGCTCCCACTGAAGAAACTTTTAATCCAGCCCAAAGTGTACCATGATATCCAAGCAGTTTGCCATGGGATTAGGAAAACCATTAAATAACATATTAAAAGCAAAAGCCAGACCGGGGAAGAGTTATAGAAAATATTGAGTGAATTTTTTTTGGGGGGGGGGCTTAATTATAACCAAAGAGCTTAAAACTATATTTTATGTTAAATGTTTCTAATTCTGGCAGTGCACTAAAATACTTAAGATGATAGGTTTAATTGACTTTTTCCTCTTAAGTATATATGTTCATTTTTTTCTTTGCCACAAGGTTTTGCAGGTGCCATTAAAACTGAAAAAGTTTGCAAACCTGTGGCTGAAAACTGTGTCAATGGCAGTGTGTAGCATATTATTATATAATTATATTCTTATTCTTATTATTATTATTATGATTATTACATATTATTAATTTTGAAATAAAGATTAAAAATGACTTGCCATATTGGAAGCTGACAGGCAAACATAAAAACAATCAGCAAAACTAATCGCTGCAAAATGAAGGCTTGATTTATCAGAAATAATTACCTAATATTGAATAACTCTTTAAATAACGTTATCATGATGATTTTATGCTAATTTAATTATGATGTAATTAATAAGTTTTCTTCTCTTTTTTCCCCCTTTTTGCTTTAATAGAAAGTTTGATAAAGTAGAATCTACTACAGGAATAAAAACAATCTTGGAATAACTAAGAGTTTTTGTTGATCTTGTCAGATTTTATCATTCAAAGTGAGATAAAAAGTTGAAGAAAAAAGAAAAAACTGTTAACAAACTGCTTTGTTTAATGATAATACTGCAAAAATCCTGTACAGTTAAAGTTTGCCTTGAAGTACATTAGATCCTACTACTTTTAATTCATTCAGTAAACATAAATTTGTATAGTCTGCACACGTCCAATGTTCGCAAGTTTTGCAAGGCGGAGAACAAGATACTTTTGTTTGAAAATGTTTTACAGGTTCAATTGTTTGTGCATAGACACTGCAATTCAGCATGGCTCCCTGTCAAGAAAGTGGAAAGAGTGTTGTGAATGGGGATGGATAGAGGGATAAAGGAGGATAGAGTGAGGGGGATAGGTGGGGGGGATAAGGGAGAGGGTAAAGCAGAGAAGTAGGATGCAAGGGTATCAAAATCATAGTCCTCCATTTAGGATGTTTTTAGTTTGAAATGATTTACTTTGTAGGCATAATACTGACCAACCCTCCTCCCCTACCCACCCCCAATAAGTGAGATTCACTCCTCACTTACCTGTCCCCTCTAAACAACACTGCAAAAAGCCTGTGTAGGTAAATATGTTAAAGTTAGAAAGCCTGAAGTTTCCATCCCAGCAGGATCTTCTTCAGTAAGCCTCCGAAGAAGATCCCGCTAAGATCGAAATATCAAATATCTTAACTTTACATACAGAGTTAATATTTAATTTACAATTTCTGTCTCTATAATGTATGTATTTTCTATCCCACAGAATATAAAAAGTTAGAAAATCTGTCATATTTTACCCTATAGACTTTACTCACATACATAGGAATTTTTCAGAAGCAGACTGTTTTACATACATAAGAAATTGCTAGTAAACTTTCTGCTCAATTCACCTTTTGCAATATAGATGATTGTTCCTTCAATTGCATAATTGCTATTACATGGCCATGACGCTTTGGGTCAAAAAGAATATGATTTTTCTTCTTCTTGTTCTATTTTACCTTATGTAACGTAGAGTCACATATTAACTTTGTTCAAAAGTTGTTTACTCAGTTGTAAGCAAATTTGAGCCTGACAGTATTGTTTTTCAGGAAATATTAAATTTCTTTACAATTGCCATGGAATTCCTGGAATTTCACCTGGCCTAGATGCAGTATCCATTAAAGTGAAATGGTTACAGTTTTGTTGTTGTCTTGTCTGAGAAATTGCAAGGGTTGTTCTATAGGTGTTCAAATCTTGCATGCTCAATTTGTAAATCAATTTAGTAACTCTTTGAATAATGATTTGGACTTCATTTAATTCGACTATAATGAAGTACTAAAGTGATGCATATGATTTCTGGGGAAAATTTCAAAGGTGATTCTAGTTCGTTGTTTAAATTCTGTTGTAAACACACGCTCAAAAAACAAATACCAATTTTGACGACCCAGACTCACCTCATTCCGTGCTTGAAAGTTACTTTATTAAAGATGAGGGACTGATTTGTATAAATTTTAGCCCTTTCTTTAAAGAATGAGCAAATTAAAATTTAGAGTGTAAACAATCAGCATGACAAAAATACAGGATTGTTTGCCTGATGCACACTAAAGGCCCGGTCACACTATACCGATTTTTTATCGGAATACTACCCGATTTTCCCGGAGGAATCGAAACAGCCAGTTTTTCGTTCGGGTCTTCTAGCCACAGTGATAAAGGACCTGATTTGCTATCTGTTGAGCCATTCCGATGTGGAATAGCCCTCTCCTAACTTTTCACATTGACTCCGTTTCCTTTTATCGGATAGCTATCCGATTACTCTTCCGATTTCTATCGTTTTTCGATGTGACGTCACTTCAGAATGTAGTCCGTTCCAGAACCCCTCAGATTTGGAGTAGGTATTCGAATATTCCACTTCATTCATTACATTCACTACCACAAACCTCACTCTTCGGCCTACAATCGGAAAAATCGGACCGTATTCCGATAAAATATCGCTGTAGTGTGACCGGGCCTTAAGGTACCATTAGATTTTGGAAGTATGACTAGACATGCATATCTGCGGCTATCAACTGCTAAAGTTCTTGCGTTGCGCCCTCAATGACCCTCTCTAAGATCACTATCGTTCTCCTTCTGAATCAACCAATCAGATCTTACAAACGGCTGCATGTTTCTAACAGGATTTTCGACCTTCGTTTCCCGCCTCGTCTTTTTAATTCTCGGTGGAATCTTGTGACATCAGTATGAAGTTTACTTCATATCGTTTCACTTACTACGAATCACTACTTTCAAAGTATCCTTGAATTGCTAATATTGTGACCATGCCACTGCTTAAAACTCTGGACACTGCAGTTTTGCATAGCTTTTACACCAGGGAATGATTTAAATGTTCAAACTTTATGAAGCAGTTAAGAGGGCTTCTGACTTTGTTGTTCATAGATTACAATGGTTCCTGGGAGAAAAAACCTGCTATACACTGTTCAACTTGTAAAGCAGTTTAACCATTCTACATAGCATTTGTGATGCGTTACCGGATAAATACATCTCTGTACCCATATATGTTACAAGCCTATATCTCTGAATATAAATCAATCATTGTACATAGCATTCCCCGATGCTTTATCGGATAAATACTTTTCTGCACCCATATGTTACAAGCCTATATCCCTGAATATAAATCTAACTTTCTTCCCCGCTCTTCCATTCCGACAGCATGTCGCAAGTGAAGTTGCTCTTGTAGATGTCATGGAAGATAAACTTAAAGGAGAAGTAATGGACCTACAGCACGGACTGGCCTTTGTTAAAGGTGTCACAATAAGAGGAGACAAAGGTAAGTACTGTGATGGAATCAAATCAACCAAACTCCGCCTCAATTCTACTGGACTGAATAATTAACTTGTACCTTTAAATACTTTAAAGGTCTGCAGTCACCTAGGAACCACATTGTCATTATAATTATGATTATTATTATTATCATTATTATTATTTTTACTTATTATTATTACTATGTATTTGATAGAGTGCTCTACAAAAGATCACAGCACTTTACAGAAACAAAAATAAACTACAGAATAAAAACAAACACCAATCCTAAACACTTAAGCAAAAAATACAAACATTACTGCGCAGTAAATATGTTTTCATGAGACCTTTGAAGACCGAGACGGAAACCGCCACACGAATACCCACAGGCAGCTGGTTCCAGAGACGGGGACCAATAACATTGAAAAGATTTATCACCAGTTAATACGCTTTGAGCGTGGAATCATGAGTCTGGTGGTATCAGATGAGGAGCGGGGTCTACGTCTCAAACCATCAACATTACTTAGCTCTAGGAGCATTATACAAAGAATGAAACTCAATCAGATAGCTGGGAGCCTCACCATGGAGAGATTTAAAAACATACAAAAGGATTTTGAACCTAATCCTGTCCTTAACCGGCAGCCAGTGTAGAGTACACAGAAGCTGGGAAGAGCACCGATCACGTCCGCAAGAAAACACCAAACGTGCAGCTTTATTTTGAAGGCGCTGAAATCACCTAAGATCACTTTCCTTAGCACCATATAATAACGAATTGGCATAATCCATGCGCAACAGGACCAAGGCCCAAATCACTCTAATAGTCATTAGAAATCATGAAGATAGCTATATCTCCCATCACAATCCATCACAGATGGACCATTTTACCAGTATTTTCTTGTTTTACTTATGAATAAACATTAGCTAATTATGCACTTTGATGATGCAAAGAGAGTGACTGCCTAATTTTCTGTTATGTTATTCCTTTGTTTTTACAACCTTTGTTTCGAAGACACTGAACACAGGTTTATGGCCAAAGGCGATTTAAAAAAAAAAAATTATTGCCATCGTTGAAAGTAGGATCGTCATATATGAGGGCTTGTAATTAGGGGTTATCTTAATAAGGTCTAAAATAAGAAAGTTTGATGAGTGCAACACCTCATAGTTTGCACATATCTAATAAGTTTCCCCAGATTGAATTTAACAAATGTGTAGCCTATAGCTTGGAAACGAAAGAGCTTTTTGAAAAAAAAATTCAACAGATTTTGAATGAGAATATTACACACAACAAATGTACTGAATATGACAGAAATTGGCTAGGTGTCTGTATTAAGCTGTATAAAGTTATGTAGTACTCTTAACATAACTTCCACCAAACTCGTAACTCTACCTAAACTATAAACAGTTAACGGAACTCACATCTTAATTTGATACAGAGTAGACCTCTTTTCCTTTGTTTGCTTTGATGATGAGTCATCTTTTTATTTTTGCAGATTACAAGGTTACGGCCGGGTCAAAGGTCTGTATCATTACTGCCGGAGCTCGTCAAAAAGATGGCGAATCACGTCTAAACCTTGTGAAAAGGAACGTTGCTATCTTTAAAAGTGAGTTATACTTTGCTCACACTTCCTGTCTTCCTGTTTTCATATTTGATTTATTTGTATTTTTCTCTCCTTTCCTCTCCTACCTCCTTCCCTCCCTCCCCCCTCCTCTTCCCCTCCTCTCCCCTCCCTCCACCACTCCTCTCCCACTCCTCCCCCTCCTCTCCCTCCCCACTCCTCTCCTCCCCCACTCCTCTCCTCCCCACTCCTCTCCTCCCCCACTCCTCCCCTCCCCCACCCCTCTCCTCCCCACTACTCTCCTACCCACTACTCTCCCACTCCTCCCCACTCCTCATTTTCATGTTAAAGTAGCATATTTAACATACATTGCCAAAAGTCAGTTTTCCATATCAGTTCCAAACTTTGACCTCATTCATTCTGTATAGTTACAAGTAATAAGCTCACCTGTCTCCTCAGAACAGTAACACTCTTACTAGACCATAACTAGCATGAACTTTGAGTATTTTCCATATTCCTTCGATCAGAAAGTGCCACCTAAAATGACCATGACAAACAGAAAATTGAGCGAAATATTGAGCAACGAAGCACAAAGGTTTTTCTTCGTGTCTGAATACTCTGTTTTGTTGCTTTTCATATCAATGCCAGGTATCGTACCTGAATTGGTGAAGTATTCACCCGACACCATCTTGATGGTCGTGTCTAACCCAGTGGACATTCTCACTTACGTCACTTGGAAGCTAAGCGGCTTGCCTCGCCATCGGGTCATCGGAAGTGGAACAAACTTGGACACGGCTCGATTTCGATTCCTCATCGGAGAGAAACTAAATATAGCGCCATCTAGCGTCCATGGTTACATCATAGGGGAACATGGCGATTCCAGCGGTGAGTATAAACCGTCTGTGAGTCATAGCACATCGTCTGATAAATTAATTAACTCTGAAACAATTTTATTATCTGCTTTCTTAGATCCAGTTACAACCTCTTCGGTATTTTTCTTCTTTCTTTGCTTGGAATATTTCAGCCGTAAGGGGAAGACTGAATTGTTTTTGTTTTTTTTCCTTCCCTCCTTCAAACCATTCCATTGTGTTTAGAAGTTATGGTCGCAAATCCCAGTCGATTAAGTGAAGGGTAGATATTCAATCAAGTGTAATTTGCAATGATCTGCAATGATCTTAAATCTCCCAGTTTAAAACATTTAAAATGTGCTACTATTTATTGGGAATGTCATATTAATTGAAGTGTGTATTAATAGGTATTATCTGCTGGGCTGTATATTCATGTGACCACTTGTGGTCTTAGAGTAACAGCAGTCTAGGCTGATTACTGGTATATTAAAACAAACGATTTGTAAAACTAATTGCCGTTGTTGTGGAGGAGTAGCTTAGGTTATAATTATACAGAATATGTAAGTTAATCTCTCTCTTCTGATAAGCTAGTTAGGTTGTCTAAAGAGAGTAGAACCCTCTTTGTGTATGATTGAATGCTCTGAGTATGAACCAGAAAGATTTATTTGTGTATTATTGTGGTATTGTTAAGTATTGTGTATTATTGAATGCTCTGAGTATGAACTAGAAGATTTATTTGTGTATTATTGCATTCGGTTTTATTGTGGTTTTGGGTATTATAGTATATTATTGAATGTCCTGAGTATGAACTTGAAGATTTATTTGTGTATTATTGTGTATTATTGCATTATATGTATTATTGTGGTATTGTATAGTATTGTGTATCATTGAATACCCTGAGTATGAACTTGTAGAGTTTCAGCAGACCTTTCAGGTTTTAACTTGTCCTAGCCTTGGCTGCTCAATTTTACTTCTGCCATTCCAACATCTACGAGCCCAAGTTGGTTTTTAGGCATAACGCCACCTGGCCACGGATATTTAACCGCATTGTCGTAAAGTACCGGCAACAGTGACTGGATTATTTCTTCTTCTAGTACCACTTTGGTCATCAACATCGGTAGCTGGTGTGAGCTTGAGTGCTCTTCAACCTGACCTGGGTAAAAAATCCGACAAAGTAGACTGGCAACAAGTTCAGACAGATCTAGTCGATGTGTGAGTATGACCAACGATAGTTTTGCTTTTGTATCTATATTTGTGGGGGCAGTAAATATCAAGAATCTATATTTAGTGGTGATAATTGTAAGGAATCCTTGGGACTGTACACAATTGTCATCTGTCAACATATTTGGAACCACTTTTAGTTTATATCTTGGAGCTGGTCGTGGCCAAACTTTCAGGCCTATCCATCCTCATAACGATAAAGTTAAATATAAAGTCAGCCCCTGAGAACCTTTTTTCAACACTCAAAACTCCTTATAAATTTTGGTTAATTATATTAAAAAAAAAAAATTGAAAACCATATACTAGTATTGAATCTTTGGGCACAACAACATTGTAATCAATCTAGTTAGGCCTGAGTAAGATTACAACACTTTTGCCCTTGTGGCAAAATTTGGCGCTGCGAAAAACTGTGCCAAAATTAATAAAAAAAACTTTTGTTGCACCCATGACCAATATGGCTTTGCAGAATATCTGTGTCAAAATTAACTAAAATTATATAATTCCATCCCAAACAACAACTGATTTAAGAAACATAACTTATTTCATAACTTCCACCAATCATGTCTCACATATCATGATCATTCTCCATATTGTCGTCACTCAAAAGATGTACTAAGACCAATCATTAATGTGGCAGTTAGTGTCAAAGTTTGGTTTTATTTAAAAAAAGAACAAACAGTCCCTTTAGAGTCTTTTTTGCATCTTGCGCTTAATAAATTCCTATTATTATTATTATGAATATTATTATTTATTGCATGCATTTTTGTGTGGCATTATCAACCCTTATATTGTCTTTTTGTCCTTTTGATTGGTCCATTACAGCAAAACGGATCAGTGAGTTGTAAACTTTTAATCAAAATTCTCGCACCTTTTATGTTTTCAGTTTGGTAGACCGCTTCCATTATTGCCTTGAAATATTCAACACCTTGACGTTGCCCTGCTTTCTTGTTTATGTCTTCTGTTTTTTTGTTCTGTGTTTCTTTTGTTTTTTGTTTCGTGGTTGTTTGTTTGTTCGTAAAGCATGACTACACATACAAGTGGTTTTTATTTATGTTCTTCACAGCGGCACTCCTGACTAATACCTCTTTATTAAATATTTAAAACCTGCGGGTTGCGAGTGTTTTCAGCAACGTTGGCAACTTTCTTTAACCATCAAATAGGCTTTCACCAACAGAAGAAGCTCTAACAATATTACTAGTTTTGTTGCATTAATTCCTGTCCAAGGTTGTTGTGATATGGTGAGGATGAGGTGGGCTGATATTAATCAGCAAAAACTTTCATAAAAACTCTCCAGTTGTTTATCTCTGCTCAGTGAATGTTTCCAATCAGAAAGGGGAAGAGGAGGGGAGGGGGAGGGGTACTTGGAAAAGCTATGGAAAATCGCAGTCTCCTCTTTTTGTGTAATTTTTATCAAGATAAAACTAAGTTTGAAGAGAAAGCAATTAACTTCCTTATCTTATCAGCGGTGGGAGGTTTACTGACAAACTATAACACAATTTGTTTTTTTGCAAGTTAGTTAATACGCTTAAAGTTTGAAGTGAAGAGGATGCCTATCTATTAAAGGTCACTGTGATTGCTTTGCCTGTCTTTGTTCTTGTGTTAAATTAACCTTTGACCTTAGCTTATTTTGAAAAAATTGCACATCAAAGTTAATGATGATGACCTTGCAGAATGTTTAATGTTCCTCTAATTTGTGTAGCTTTGGGCTTTGTCTGAGGTTTCCTTATAAGATGATAATGATGATTTTTGGCCAGTTAATTCCAGGGATATGATATAGATGTTCATAAACCATCATGTTGGCATCAAGGAGTTCAATAGTTACCTGCAGGCTGTATGTTTTGATGTCAGTGGTGGAGTTTTTGTGGGCTGCTCCTAATATTCTTGGTTCTATGTTTCAAGGAGACTGGTGAAATTCCTGAGTTTAGTATACCTCATCCAGAGATAAGAATAGTGTACAAGATAAATGTCTAATGCCAAAACAAAACAAAAACATGGGAAGTCTCATTATTTATGGGTAAGCGCAAAAAGATGGTTTTTCATTCTATGACAGTATTGGAATGATCTGCTCTACATTGCCTAGGGTATACAGTGAAAGGATTCCTTGACCTCAAAATGAAAAGAGAAGAATTGTGGAAATTTACTGTGCACTGTTTCTATATATAAATATATATATATATAAATGTATTTACATTTTCAACATCCACGTCTCTTCCCAGAGTAACCACAGAAACCAAATCTGAAGGAGGAGGGGGGAGCCCCGTCAGGAATCCCTGGAAGGACATCCATAAGGAAGTAGTAAATAGGTCAGTGAAATTTCAAGACTTTGTCTCAGTGGTCTTTGTTGGTTATTTGTTTCTGATAACCAGTCTGAGCTGTCTTCGGCAAGCAGCGTTGCGTTGATTTTGGTGGTTTTGATCCTATACCGTGACAAATGATGTAATAGTGTTCTTTCATAGTAATTCCAAACACCACACAAGGTCCCATCATCGTCAAAGCATTAATGTTAAAAATGTCTGGACAATCAGATTGTTAGCGTCAAATGAAAAACATTCGTACCTGGTAACTATGAACAATTTCGTTTCCAAATTTGAACATGGGTCATGATTTGTTATCGTCATATTCGATCATCGTTGTCAATCATGAACTCAAAGTTTAATTGACAAGTTTGTAACAAGACAATAATTAATTTGATATTAGGTAAGTACAGTAAATATGAGGATAGAATATAATCATTTTTAATTAAAAAGAGTAGTTGCTTATTTAAAAAAAAGTAACTTAACTGCATGCTGCAAAAGTACTTAATATTACCATGGCAACGCTTCTAGTTTACCTTTCATAACTGCAGTTATCAGACTTCCCACTCTTGACTTTGGAAAGATATTTTATATCTGATTTTCTTATCATTATTTTATTATTTATTAATTTTGTACAAAGTAGATTTGAATATAGCAACATAAAAAGTGATATAAAGTTCATGTTTGTGTAGTCTATCAACGATTGTGCACATTCTTGGCCATTGATCTTACTGTCTTTGGTCTTTGATTGATTGATTGATCAATTGGGTAGTTCTCCTGGGTCATTGATATTAGGTCATTGATTGACTGTTTGATTGATCGATGAATAGTTTTATTGATTGATTTATTCTCTTATCTGTCAATGATAGTGCATATAACATCATCAAGTTAAAAGGCTACACCTCCTGGGCCATTGAACTTAGGTTATTGACTGTTTGATTGATCATTCAATAGTTTTATTGATTGATTTATTCTCTTATCTGTCAATGATAGTGCATATAACATCATCAAGTTAAAGGGCTACACCTCCTGGGCCATTGGTCTTAGGTCATTGATTGTTTGATTGATCATTCAATAGTTTTATTGATTGATTTATTCTCTTATCTGTCAATGATAGTGCATATAACATCATCAAGTTAAAGGGCTACACCTCCTGGGCCATTGGTCTTAGGTTATTGATTGTTTGATTGATCGATGAATAGTTTTATTGATTGATTTATTCTCTTATCTGTCAATGATAGTGCATATAACATCATCAAGTTAAAAGGCTACACCTCCTGGGCCATTGGTCTTAGCGTCAGTGCTTTAACTACAACTGTTCTCCGTAACCAGAATGCAGTGTTTGCCGTTTCAACTTTAGCCAAGGTTTGTGAAAGACTTTTTCCTTGAGTGCAGATATTTTTATTCTCTTTTGCAATCAACATACTCAAACTTCACAGAATAAAAGAACATTATTAAAGATCTCTCCCCTCAGACTATTGATGTCACAACCGGTCATAAAACTGGTCTACAAATAATAATTATAATAAGTAATATTTATATAGCGCATTTTCAACAAAGCTGCTTAAAGCGCTTTACAAATGTAAAACCTAAAAACAAATAGTAACAAAAACCTAAATATTAAATATATAGAGCCAATAAGGCACAAAAATGTAAAAGCCTAAAGAAACAATATATGAAACACCAGTACTAAACGATTATAATTAAAGCCCTAAATGCATATAGTCCAAAACAAATTCAGAAATACATAAATAGTAAAATAGTTTTAAACAAAGAATACACAAAAGATTAAAACATAGTCAAAATTTTAATTCTTAAGTCTTAGAATAGTCAGTTCATGTTTTACCTGTCTCAATGATGGAATGGCAATTAACCTTAAACACACAAGATGAGTTTATATCATCTGGAAGCCAAGCTATGTATTTATTCCTTACAGGTCATCAGTGTTGCTCTCAAACTGTTCAGCCTGCCAAGATTGTTTCTCAATGTAATCCAAAGTACTTCTCTTGTTTTTTTATGATTGTCAAACTTGTTTTCAGACAATTTGGAGTATGCAGCTGAATAAATCAGTCGTCACAGATAAGGGGAGTGTCTTGAGGAGAATAGTAAAATGCTTGTTAAAGTTGAGCATGAGTGATCAATTATCTAAATTTTCTAGCATAGTCTCGGGTCAAATGCAATTTGTATTATCGTCCTCTTTTCGGTTCTTGCAAGATGTGAAAAGGAATGGGTGGGAAGGGGGGGGGGGAGGTAACGCCCCAACTGTCACCCTCCAGAGGAAGGGCCGACGTTCGGCACGAGAAATTTGAATGCCGCGGTCGTGGGAATGACCGCACACTCATCTTGTATAGTACTTTTTGCCGTGCCATTTGTTGATGGGGTTGAGAATTTGTTGATGTTGTTGAGAAGTTGTTGATGTGTTTGAGAATTTCTTGAAAAATCATGGCCATATGAGTTTTTAGGATTATCATTTGAATGATATTTTATCTGTTTCCAACACTCAGAACTACCACGGTATCGAACAAGAAGTCTTTCTCAGCTTGCCGTGTGTGTTGATGCAGCACGGTGTCGGGTCTGTGATCAAGCAGATACTCAGCGAAGATGAGAAGGCACAGTTACAGAAGAGCGCCACCACTCTGTGGGAGATCCAGAAAGACCTTGACCTTTGACCTGCTGTACAGTCTGCATAAATCACCAGATTGTTTGTGGCATAATTAAACATAGAACAAAGTATCACTATTGACGTGCAACAAAAGCTTTTTGCTTGTGAAGTTAATATTTTTCATAATTATCATGCCTACAGTATAAACTTAAAAAATTCAGTCTTGCTACGTAGTTCAACATATCTTCTGTGCAGTTATACTTAATGTTTTCAACTCATTTAAAAATGTTTCATTTGTGATGTCTTGAGGAATAAATTGCAGTGCTCTGTCCTCATTGGTCTTTTCAAGAAGGTCAAATTGATCTTGAGTGGTTTGATAAAAACTAGCATCAGGAGATCTCCATTCAAACTGTCCAAATCATTTGGCTTAAAATTCTCTGCCCATTTTAGTAATAAAGACATTTCACATAGAAGCGAGGCTTGTTTGTTAATTTTTCTTGTATTTAAGTGCTAGATTGAAGCGTTGAGTAAACAAGCTTCATATGCGCTTGTAATGTGCCAAAGAAATGCTGGGAAAAAAGAAGAAATATTTAGCAGTGTGAACCTTTTACAACTTCTCAGAAACCTTGATCTTTCTGTACATAATAACTTTTCAGATACACAGTCCCCCTCTGAAGATTATATCAAGTGATGTTATCGCCCATTATGAGTTTGTCGAGTAAATCTGGATAATTTTACGCATTCCTCTTGTTCAGACTGACCTATGTCTGAGACAGCAGTATCTAATGAAGGCAGGTTACTAAGTGACCAGTCTCGTTGCCATGGTTATTTCAAAAGTTTTGGAACATTTACCTTGCAGAGTATATCGC
This sequence comes from Apostichopus japonicus, assembly GCF_037975245.1. NCBI lineage: Eukaryota > Metazoa > Echinodermata > Holothuroidea > Aspidochirotida > Stichopodidae > Apostichopus > Apostichopus japonicus. The sequence continues at coordinate 1,762,643 of NC_092561.1, forward strand.
TAGTCATGGCTTATGTCATTACTTACCACATGGCCAAGGTTAATATCAGTATTAACATTATATTCCCAACTCAAAATATAGCATAAAATAACAGCATTTTGCAAAATTAAGCATTCGGTTTCTGGCATCACAAAACTAATTTTCATTTTTTTTTACCAATGGATTATCCCAGTCAATTACAAACAAATCTATAAAATAAACATCATATAGCAATACTGTAATATATTAGGATCTATTTTGGTGAAAGAGTAATGTAGTTTAATTTTGAACTTTTGTGTTTATTTGTAGTCTCAAAACTATTAATCTGACATAAATTGCTCTATTCATAGTTCATTTGTCCATAGTAACTGTCTGTCCTTCTTTGTGTCTTAATGTGTCCTTATGTGTCTCTTAATGTGTCCATATTACTCTAATTACAAATTATTAATTAAACATTAGGCCTGACTCAAGGATTACAATTCTAGGCAGTACTTTTTACTCCAACCCAAATAGAAAGAATATTTTTGTTTCTGTTTTCATGTATGTAGCGAGCTGAAGTATTTCAACCAGTAAATTTAGGCTGCCGTTATTCTTTCATTTTCCAAAGGTTTTTGTGTTGAATGTTAGATGTTTTGTATCTAGGCGTTGTAGTGGTAACTGCGCTTCCATTTATTAATCAATGTAATATTGTCATTTTCGAGCCTGAAATGATAAACAAAGTTGCTTCATAAAACAAAAAGCATTATGTTTTGTTCTGCACTTCACTCCTCTCCTCCCCTCCCCAAGTTCACCCTACCAGTCATTCTCTACTGCCAATTCCAAACTTAAGTCTGAAGGTGATGTTTTGTGAATAATTTAGCCCACCCCTGCGTTTCCCATTGTTTCTTTGATGTCAATCTTGTTTACAAATTTTTCGGAAAGCTTCAGAAACAAATTGAAGCTTTAAAAAACTTTCATGTTCTTCGAGATTCTTTCCATCCCATTATTCCATTGAGAATTGTCAAATACTAAATAGTTGTTAACAAGTTCCTTAATACTGCAAAGCCTCTGCGGGCGGGTGATCACCCGGCCGTATGTGGTTTTTAAGATCAGTTGACAGTGGGGTGGGGTGTAGAGATGTTTCTTGTTGTGGGGATCTGTTTCTGAGTAGTGTTTCATTTATGACGTTGACGGTTTGGTTCCGCTGCGAGGGTCACGTAAAAATCTGTGCTTCCATTTTCTTCGGTTAAGCTGTTCGGTTTTGCTGGACAAACACATTGCGGGCACCAGCCTAGGCAACGTGGGGGGAGGGGGGGGGGCAAATCAGAGGGCAAAGAATACTTTTGGGGGGCCAAAAAATAAGTGATATGGCATTTTTTTTACAAGGAAAATGACTTTGACACAAGTGGTGATATTTATTGACAATTTTTCACATTAATTCATTGCATTGGAAGCCGTTTCTAATACAAAATAATTAGCCTTGCTCTATATAGTTTGGATAAGCACCAGATCTGGTTGGTGGAAACTGGGGGAGGGGAGGGGAAATCCGGGGTGAGGCCATTCATCTCCCCCCCCCCCGTATCGCCGCCACTGTACGTACATGATTCGTTCTCGAAATCCGTGGATATTCCTAAGCTACTTCTTCAGAATTTGTACACAACAACAACATTTATCTCCCTCCCTGATTTGGATGGCTCATTTTTATTAAAATCAATTAAAACCACTGGTCCAACAAGAAAATGCTTACCATAAACTGACAAACGTACATTGATGACATTTTTACATTTTCTTGAGTAAGGTATAGACCTATTACGTAACAAATAAAGCTCATTATCTTTGGCTCTTCTACTGCATATTCATAAGCTTTTGTACGATAGAAATGAAACAAATTATCGGCATGGCCCAACCCTCCCTACCCATCCTCTGGTAAAAGACCACCCTGAAGTATTCTGAAAGTTATTATCTGACATCTTGAACCTATGTGGACGAAAAACTTGAAAAAAAAACCTTTACAGATTTAAAAGCAAAAGTCCTATACCAATATTCTGTATAAATTGATTGTCTCATTTCTTATTTAAATAACTTGAAAGCCTTCGGGAAAAAATAAGTGAACTTTCCTATGTCTCTCACCGACCTCCCTCCCCCTCCCCCCCCCCCCCTACACACCCTACATCTACCAATGGTGTCAAGTGCAGGGAAATACATCGACTTGATCCAACTGCCCGTGAATGTAGCTAATTCTTACCAAGTGCTAAAAACAAACAATAGCTAAAATTGTAGTTAAAAAATCAAAAGAAGTTTATACAAAATGGTTCAAGTATTTTGTATATAGCGCCATTTCATTATTTTACTTAGTCACTTCACAGTTTTCCAATTCTTTATTTTTCTTTGCGCACCTTGGTTTGCCACTGATTACTTCTCGAATCCGGTAACGCAATCCGTCCTCACAATCACTCCAGTCCGACCAATCACTCCACTCACAAAGGGCAAAGAGATCTGAAAAGATGGAATACCACAGATAACAAGGAAGAAGATGTCAAAGGACAACGCATTTAAAATTCACATGAGAAATGAAAATCAATAACTTCACTTGTAAAGTATCATTTCAAGAGAAAGTCAAGTTGAATCATTATTTTCGACTTCTTTGAGTTTTACATTCAATAATAGTGTTCAAGAAAACCGGTATCTGGACTATACGGAATGTTTTATATGAAATGAAATCCGTATTTAATGTTCATTTAGGGAAATACATCCAAGGGCGATTTTGCTTTGGATCCATGCCAATCATACTTTTGAGATATACTTAAAACTGATTATAATATACTTCATATAGGCTTATAATCTAAGATAATAAACTTACCATAACGAACTTACTACAATATACTTAATAGCCTAGTATATCATCAATCGTTGTACATAATCATTATGTATATAGCGACGAAACAAAAGACAATCACAATTCAATATATAATTATACGTTATTAATTTTTCATATGTCATCCAAGATATTGTCGCTGTGTGGTATGGTACCGGATGGACCGAGGGCCCCATAGACGTTGGGAAGAGGTTCTGGTTTACCTTAACAGGGTCGATTAATACCGTGGTGGTGTAGACAAATATACAGGCATGTAAGGGAAAGAGTAATGGTAACAGCCCTGTAGCCAGTGGGAGCCGTTCGCAAATCAACATCACTGATCCAAGAGTTTTTTTTTATTGTTTACGTTCACTGTGTAAGTTAAGACTCTCAAACTTAATTCGTTGGATATACTTATTGAACATTAATTACTATCGCGTCTCTTTGCAGGATAAATGTTATCCAACACCCCCCCCCCCCGTGTCCACCCCAACACGTGAGGGTCACCTCCACACCCGATACCAACACCCCTTTTAATTCATGTTCTTTCATTCAATTCACTATTCGACGTTTGTTATAGTTTGTCTTTCATGATAACTCCGATACTTACCCTGCATTTTACCTTCTTTCTTGCCCATGTGAGGGCGTCCTGGTCTGTCCCGTCGTTCCTCTTTGGTTCTGTTACGTTGTGGGCGGTCGGGTCTCTCTGGTCTCTCACTGTGTTCTCCATTAGTCATGTTACGATGTGGGCGGTGTGGTCTCTCTGGTCGTCCTGGTTTCTGCTTTCGTCCTGGTCTCCCATTTGGTCGACCTGGTCTCTCCCGCTGTTCTTCATCATCAGTCATGTTACGTTGTGAGCGGTCGGGTCTCTCCGGTCGTTGGGGTCTTTCCCGTCTACCCTCCTTTGTCCTGTTACGTTCATTTCGACCTGGCTTCTCCTTGCGCCCTCTGTGCTCACCACGGGTACGGTTGCCATGAAAACCCCTGCGGCGCTCACCATCCATGTTTTCTCCCTCCATACTGGTCTCTGCATCCTTATTGGTCTCTGTGTCGACAGTGGGCTCTCCATCCATAGTGGGCTCCCCATCCATGTGGTCTACCTGTTGACGTGGGTCTGACGTCTCCTCTTGTTTTCCAAGGTCAGGACAGGTCGTGTTACAGTCAGCAACTTCAGTGGATTCACTATCACCTCCTTCTTGGCTGTCTGGACGTACGTCGCCACCATTTCCCGCGCTTGGTCTTTCAGGGCGTTCCTTTCTTCCCCCTTTCCTCTGTCCTTTGGGACGCCTCAAAGGTTGTTCATCTGGACTGTCATGTGTGACCTCTGTCTGTGGTCCTTAAATTTAAGCATTTAAACTGAAAGGTGAAATATTGTAATGAAAGTACAATGAACAACAAATCTTATATATGTTGTATTCACATTAGGATCGTGTCTCCCTCCCCCTACTACACACACACACAATCCCCCCCCCCCCCCCCCGCCGTCCGACGCATCTCCGAATTTGCTACAGAGCGTATAGTGTTTATTCTATAGTATTCTAATTTCGTTTGTTCAAAGATCAAACTAGACGCATAAGAAAAATTCTTCAGGACAACAAGGTATTTTGCAATTAATATTCAAGGCGTTCGCGTACTTTTCTGTAAATTTGGAGGGATTGCGTAGATATTTTCAGCTGAGTTGGTTTTCTGGCTCTCTACAATCTTTGACAAACACCCCTCTGCGACCCCGTCACCCACTGGATGCCAACATTACGGAACCTCGATGGCTATACATTAATAAACGATAAGTACTTACTGCGTCCTCCTCTCTCGGCATGTACTGCAAGTACAGTCAGAAGGACTAACAGAGAAACAGCTATGTACCACCTCATGACGTCAGCTAAGGAAGGAAAAAATAGGAGACGAATGGATTAAACCATTTTTTTACATTCACTAGATAAATAAATAAATAAGTAATATTTATATATATGATTTATATATATAATTTATATATATAATAAATATATATAATAAATATATATAATAAATATATATAATATATATATATATAAAATATATATATTATATGTAATATATAATATATATATTATATAAATATATATACATATATATATATACATTAATGCTCATATCCTTTAACATACGACGGTTGTAACAAAGTACCGGTAAATCGCCTTATCAATTTGCACACATAAACCACATCTTTTCTTCTGTCATTGCGTCATAGTTATAACTGGACGCCTACCAGAGACATGACCATGGCGCGTGGTTGTCTGACATTTGACCCTTTACGTCAATCACTACGATATGAACACTCTAATCTCGACTCAATCAGGACGCTATCTCTTCTTTTTATATACCCCATTCCCTTCCTGATTTAGATTAGAAACGGTAAACATAAGCCTTCCACTTCCTTTCGGATAACGCAACAATAATATAGAAAGACACAACCAACCTAACACAATGGAAGTATTGCAATGTTATGCTTCCTTACCACCATCTTCAAAACACAAGAGAAAGTGTAATTGTAGCACTTGTAGAAACGCCCCCCCCCCCCCTTTTTCCCATCCCACTTTTTTTCCCTCCTCTTGTGTGTATATTTTGTCGAACTCTATAGGTTTATTGTCATGTTCCTTAAAACAGCGATTTTGTTGAAAGAGATAACTACCTATATCTAGGAGCGACTTGAAGTATGAATATGCAACAGCATGTGTACCAGAATAAATTCCTTTAGTATGTGTGTGATTTGAGTTGAAATACCTAATCTCGCTCTGTGTCTGTACTGGATTTTCGAGAATTCCCCGGATACGAGTATAGGTCCACAAATCCAATGCGGGTGGGTACGAATCAAGCAAATATGTTCTGTTAGAAATACCAGTAGGTGTACGGGGAGCCACTACAACCATGTCTAGCAATCACAAGCAGTGATGACGACATAGGGTTTTATAACTTCCCTGTTCTTACTTTTTTTAAATCTCCATACACCACCCTGAAACATGAATATTCATACAAGTAATTATATGAGCACCTGTTTTTTGTTTGTTTGTATAACTGTACATCCATGTCATGCTTCGAAGCCACCTGGCACTTGTACTGACAGTATATTCAATAGCCTGTTTCTATCAGATAAAGGTTAGGACTGTTCATACTGTCAGTACGAGTGCTTTGAAGCATGATATGAAAGTATATAGAGCGGTATTACTATCCACAGCCTCGCTGAGAATTCCGCGAATCGTACGTGCGTAGGAAGTGTGTTCTTTTATGCATGGAAATAAACTTTCTATAGGAAATATCCTTACAATTGAGCCTAAGTATGTTATGATAAGATGTCCTTCTTGAGGCTCACATAAATATTCATGACAAAAATAATCATTCGAGATTGTGTGACACGCCCCGACATGAATTATACCACAACCGACAAATTTCACAAGTTCTTTTCCTATCTCTGTTGGTCTACTGTCTCATCCAGTTGTAGGAATTCTATGTATCTAGACAGGAAGCTCACCAGCTATAGTTATTAGCATTGTGGGTAGCGGATTACATTAGAATGTATTGTCACCAGTAATCACACCCAAAATAATATGCTACACAATGAAATCACGGCCACACGTATAATATGTCACTGACAAATTTAGGACATTTTCTCCTCACTGATAGTCTCATGTGAAGGATCCTCAATAAACCAGGGTGTATTTTAGAGGGACACAAACTCTAAGAATGTAATTTTGGAAACTTTTAATGAGTTTATAATAAGCTAATCTTTTTATGGTCATTACTGATGACCTATGAAGACGTGCTCAGCGATCATAGGTCGAGGTGAAAATCCAAAACCAAGGAACGCCAATTCTAAATCATGACACGTGCTGTCGGGGCAGAAAACAGGTGAGGGTTTTGAATCCAGTCTCAAGAAGAAATTCCACTACATTTTACCGAAATCTCGACTTTTTACATCTCAAATTTGGATTAGTTCGTCTCAGACTTGTCTTGACAAGTAGGATGGATGCCTGAGCTGACCCTCTGCCCCACCCCTGTTCCTACGCCCTGTATGCTATTGTATGCTAACTAAAACAAAAATATATAGCAATGGACTCACACTGTGACTGTAAACATTGCACTTTAGATGGATCTTCATGAAAAAGGAAATATTGAGATTTTAACTTTCAAGTTTTGAAATGGTGCAATTTAGTCTTACTTCGAATTATCGGTCTCACTCTGTATTTGTATAACAAATAGTTTATAGAACAATCTACACCACAACATATCTATACTTTGTAAGGAGAAAGATTTGAGTACGAAACGTAAAATGAGAACTGAGTCTTAAAATCTTGTGATTAATATTCAAGTTATAAGTTAATAATCAAAATATTCAAATGTAATAATCTTACCAGTTGTCTTCAATCGGATGAGCTACAGATGACAAACTATATTGGATATATCTATGGCTGTCTTCTGAACTTCTCTGGTCGCCCCGGTTTCTCTGTTCTCTGAGTCTCTGGCACAAGTGATAGAATAATATATATCGAAAGTTCAGTTCCTGGCTGCTACTGCTGCTGTTGGCGTCCCAGGAATTGAGCTTGTAGACACGTGATGACGCATAAGCCCCTGGAAGTATTTAAATCCTCTTTGTTTCCTGATTCGGCATTTATCATCCATCCAGGTGCAATAACAATGACTATAGACGATAGAATGTGCAACCGGAAGTGGTTCCTGATAAACCGGGAGGTTGGAGGCGGGGTCAGAAGGAGGTAGCGATTGCGGCTAAATTTGAGGTTTGTAATTTTTTGGTAATGCACATTGAATCAGGAAAAATGAAAACAGCATATTCCCAGAAATTTGCAGAATTTAATTGAGAGCTGCTCCGAAATACCTCTGAAAATGGACTCTCCCTGTCACGACCTCATCATAACTTAAAGTACCATTGATATGCAAATGTTGAAAAGCACTTGCTTATAACTTCCATCTTCATCAGCAAGTAGATAAAAAATAAACCACAGAGAAACACTTAACTAGAACAGACTTAGAAGAAAGAAAAACATACAACAACCACAGAGAAATCTTCAGCAATGTAACTTGTTCACAATTTCACAACAATTACATGTAGTTACATTTTGCACTGTCCCGAGTCACCGACATTTGCTGACCCTTTTTGTCTGTTGATTTTTTTTAAACTTCTAAATAGTTTCAAATTATTGGAATGAAATTATTTTAATGAAAAAAACATCATTTGTTCAACTTTCCATTTCCATCACCCACAACCCCATCCCGCCCTCCCCCCCCCCCCGCCCCCTCGTCGCAAACAGCCCCGTTACATTTCATTCCGAACCAGAAAAGTCCGTGGACACAAAATAATTCTAAAGCGAATCTCTTACTGACTCGCCAACCACCAACATCGTGCGACTACGTCATCCCTTCAGTGAACATTATCTGCTTGACCATCACTGGGTCATTAGGTTAGAATCACTGTAATAGCTAAGACTTCGTAGATGTAAACGAAGGAAACGGAAGTCATTTAAGAGTTGATAGATAAATTTAAAAAAACAGTTTTCCCTCCTTGTAAAAACCGGTAGATTTACCTTTATAATGTGTGCCACGTAGGTTATTAGGTCACACTGAATTCCATTTCAGACTTGAACTTTAAAGCATTATGCCTCTTATTTCTTTCGTACAGGGAGAGGGGGACTAGGTCAATTGTATCAAAGTTATCGACTATTGATCCAGTTAACAGTGACTTTAGGCACATATTTGATAATATATACATTGCAGATCATTAAAAACCACCGCTATCAGCTCAGCTCAGATCGCATCAAACTTTCCAACTAATTTGACCCGTTATTAATCTGTGGCTTATCAATTTAGGTGGTCGTACTACAAATGTAACACAGACCATTATAGATGGCAGTTCCTCAAATATATATATAGTCACATATATTACATGCTTTAAAAATAACACTGTCAATTCACTGTAGAATGTTACTCAAACGGTGATATGTTGCTCATGTGAAGGTACAAAAAAAAAAACATGTTTTGGTCGAGTTTTAGAATTTGTAACAACAATGGTTTAACATTATACATAAAGTCCTGTACTGAGGAGCCGAAGTCATGATTAATTTGGCCTCAAAGATGCATTCCGGAAATTTAGCATATTTTAAAGCGTATATCTTAGAAACCAATAGATAGAGAAACGTAACTAACACTAATCAATTCTTGGGGCGGGCGGGGGGGGGGGGGCGGCTAAAACATGTCAAGACGAAACTTCCTGCTTATATATAACGTCGTCCATTAAGTTGGGCTAAACTTGCCATCAAGCCAAGACGCTTTCCAAACATTACCAATCCATTCCAATATCGATAATTTTAATTTTTTTTTTATTCTGGCAAATATTTCTACCTGAAAATTTCGTTATATTCAGTATAACTTCCAAAAATGTTAAAGTTAAAATCGAATAATGGTCACCCATGTGCCAACTGCAACCAGGGAGTTGTTCCATAACAACTCCCAGCTGCAACAAACATTTTTCACTCAAGCCAATCGATCTAAACGGAGACACTTAATAATTCTATAAATCAGTTGTGCGCCACCAATTCCTGCGTTTTAGCGTCTTGCTTAGTAAGGTGGTTTGTTACATCGCAGAACGGGCACTATTCATAACTCCCAATATCGTGCACCCGATTATAAAAGTGGGGAAGGGGTGGGGGAGGGGGCCCTACAAAATAAAAAAATACAGACGGTTCGTCAAAATAGTTGAGATTTTAATCATACATTGGTCACAAGGTATCCGCGATTTAACCTGTATAGTCACAGGCCGCTTGGATCCTCTTGTCATACAGGTTCCACCTATCCCCGTACCCCCTCCCCCCAAACCCTTCTCCCCTCCCACACCTTGACCGAAAGAATTGTTTGCGATACCTATGCGGAGTAAAGACTAACACGACATACCGTAGACTGAGTATCTATTCTAAACGACCCTCTCAAAAGAAAAAAACAACTGCTTCCTCTTTTCGATTGAGTTATGCATTGAATTTCATCTTGTTGGAGAATAGAGGGGGCGCAGAAGGGATAGGGAGGCATATGTTAATTACGTGCCGTTACCGAGAAACAATCATTTTCAGGAAATTATCTAGAAAGTTACGATTTTTTTACTAGCGTAACTTTGTCATATTGAATAATTTAAAAGGAAATTAGAAAATCGACGATACAGGAACACGATTAAAGGAGCCTTCCCTCATTTTAACAGAGAACTATAAATATAAGATTTTGACATAGCAAGATTACATTTTAGGGTTATTTAATGTTGTCAATTAATTTTCTTGTCGTCATCTACCTAGCCAAAGTACTAAAACGCTGTTGTCCATATGAACTCTATAACGCGGTTCAAACTGACTGACCTACTTGCCCCGACTGACGATGGGAGATGGGGCCATGGCGAACGTCACTGTCTGTGTGGTTACCAAAGGAATCGGCATAACTTAACCTTGATAACAGCCACTTCGTCATACCTAAGTTAGTACAGGCGTAAACTTTAAACATCTTAAAAATAATGAATTGTTCATGTTGGCATTTTTTAACTGTCTTATGCAAACATTCGAACTTATGCTAGGATTAGCTATCCATAAGTTATATTTTTGGCAGATTTACCTTCATCGATCAAGTAAAACCAGCGCTTGTGGCGGCCATCTCCCCCCCCCCCCAAAAAGCAAGAAAACAAAAAGCAACGCACGTACAACACCCCCCCCCCCAAGAAAAACAACTATGACGTAGATTCAAAAGACAGTCAAACAATGGTCACAGTGCTCAAAACTTCACATTACGTAAGAAATATTACTACCCGTGACATTCAAAGCATTCTTCTCCACTGATGTACCGAGATATTTATTTCTTGATCTTAACACTTTTGAATGAAGGGGACTGCACTATAAAGGGTGACTAGTGACCCTCCCAAAATGTAGCCTACCAGTTTTGAAAGCTTCTAGCCGTCTTAGAGTGGCTAAAGTTTGGAGCCAATACAGCTGACCTTTATAGGCATTAAGCATTCCAAATGCACCACATGCATTAGAAGGAAACAAAAACAATACAAAAAACAACAGCACAGAAGTACTACCGGGATTCCGAATAAGGCGTTTCTAGCTGTAATTTAAGAAGGAGGGGGGGGGGGGTGACATAACAAGTTAAAGAGAACAATATTCCACACTGTTAGTTACAAACCCATGACAATATCTCGTCCCTTATTAGAGACATGGTTATTGAATATGACATATGTTGACCGACTCAGTATCCTCACCTTAGCCCAGGAAGTGGAACTCAGTAGGTAGTATGTGATGTCAACACGGTATGTGTTCCTCAAAAGCTTTACGCATACTCTCCTATAAATAATACGATTTCTGCAGATTTATACTTCAAACTGTGATATACTTTTAAATATTTGCTTAGCTGTCCATTATGTTCTATGTCAGTTGAGAAATTCATGATTTTTTTTTCTCGAAATATATATGTTAATATAATGTATAATAACTTTCCGTTGTAGAAAAAAATATTATGATGATTTTGAAGATAACGGCAAAAACATCGTCAGAGCATTTGACATAATGAGATCCCATAACTCTACTATTGCCAGATGCCTTCACAAAATAATATCACCAAATCTGGCAATCAACTTGAACCGGCGGAATATCCCTTTTAATTCCCATTTTTTTTAAAAAAGAAACAAAAAGTGCATTTTACACTTCCCGTGTCGTAATTAGTTGAGTGATACAAACAAAGAAAGTTTTTTGGCCTCATAAATTTCTAATTTTCGGTGGTTGTGATTTCACTTATTGTGAGAAAAATGAGATAATTAAACTGATTATTTATTTAGCCTGAACCATATAGAAAGACTTAGTCAAACTCGTCTGAGTTTCTTGTTAATCTCACATTACGAAATGCATTATTCACGTTTTGCGTTGGAACCATGCATAATGTTGGTCGCCATTTATTGATGAATGAAATAATATGAACGTGTTAAAATTAAAGTAACCACTGTAACAGCTATTTCATCACTATATTATCCGTGTATTTTTTATTTATCTTCTACGTTCTACCACGCAGATTTCGGTTTCAGATAGACATTTCGTTCATAATTAATTCTAAAAGATAGGTAACCTGTTGCAACATCAATTATGTAGGAATATATATATTTTATATATGTATATATCTTTTAATTCCAGGTACAATATACCAATTGTATTTCTATCTTTGTCGCAAATTTCCGTCAATTCAATCATGTAACAGATTAGTCGGCTCAGTTGATTCCTTCGTTCCTTAAAATAGAAATATATGTAATGAAAATGACAATTAATTCATAAGCATCCTGTTAATTTTCTCTTTGCTGAACAAAGCTCGCCTGCCGGAACTATTAACAAAACTATTGCATGCGGAAATCGAACAAGAAAAAGTACTAAATTTACAAACTTATTACAGTATCCCGGATAAACAACAATGAATTGTGTAGATTAATAAATGAATATTCATATCCCTTTGCAGCTGGTCATTGTTTTGTGTGCACCATTGTACTACGATATAACGAAATACCTGAGATAGTCAGTGACGCGCACTATGTACGCAGCATTATATGTAGTGATTTAACAGCTCGCTCATCACAAGGCATTTACGTTATTTGCTCATAAGATACATGAAGAGCGTACAGTATACACATATGAGAGTTACGACGTTAAAAGGAACAATAACGGGTAAAAAGTCGCTATTTTGCTTTAGGGAGATCATGAAACTTGACAATTTTTGTGGATACGATTATTAGTGAACAGTCGCAATGGATTCACCAGAGAGTGAGGAGGAAGGTCGATTCGTAGACTATTTTGCTGTATGCGGTTTAGATCCTTTGGACGGAGTTGAACCTAATGAATTAACGGGTAGGTTAACGTTATACAGCAGCCTAGTGTTAACACATCGATATACGCAATATTCCAACAAGCTAGACCATTTTCATAGCATGAACTATAATTACTCAAAGTATCAGTACGAAAGGCAGAAAGCCTGGATGCAAACTGTTTCTTGGCACAGTCAGTACGTGTATCAACTTTTAATGATCTTTTAAATGACGCTTGTGTCAAGTAGCGTAGACAACTAATATTGGTGACTGTTAATAAGTGTCATACATGACATAGGCTTATGTGGTAATTGTAATTGCTATGAACAATGTAAGGGGGCATTAGGCTATTTGAGAAAAACTTGAGACTGGTTCGTCAGGTAATGTCACTTTCAGCTGCCTAGGCCTAATCCAACTTCCAAGTAGAAACAGGCATTGCATTTACTTTAAATTGCTAACAAAGACCCAGATATATTAATTATAGACCTAGTTTAGTTTAGTGGCAACAAAATATCAGGAGGGACATTATAATATAAGGTCCCAATCAAGGACGCAATGAAGAAACTTTAAACACATTAAGAAACCTCAAATCCTATTGCAATTGTTAAAATAACCATGATGGTGCATTTGTATTTGTATGTATGTATGTATGTATGTATGTATGTATGTATGTATTTTAGATCCTCCTGCAAGCAGGAACTCTCGAAGAAGCCTTATTGGCTTATCAAAGCCGCAAGGCGCAAGCTGACCGAAGTCAGTCTCTTACATTCATATTTAACGTCTATGATTATGAATTGTCAATTGTCAACAACTCTGTAACTGGACGACGTACATTAATCTTGGAGTGACTTGAACCGGGCACCTTATGATTGGAAGGCACCGGCGTTAACCACTGAGCTAACACTCCTCATTTCATATCCTTTTGTGCATTTAGAACTTAGGACCGTTCTGTTAGGTCACTGATGTAAGCACTCAGTTACCAACCGAATATGCATGCAACATCTTTAAACAAGGGAAATAATGATCTCATATTGAATTTGTAGTATGGTGGTGTGCGGTCATTTCTGTCCCCTTAGTTTCACTTACTATGTTATATACAGTATTCAGTTAAATACTGATAGATGTTTTTGTCGTGTTCGTTATACAGTAGTCAAATTGTAACCACTGTTTCAATCGCAACTTTAGTCTGCAGAACCGTAATGGAAACGGTCAAAATTGCCACAGAGAAACAAGGAAACATCAGCTTTGTTTGTATTTTTTTTAAGCCCAAACAGGGATCAGAATTAAAATGTACTAGTGTTCTGCTACTGTTGGTTTGTAGGACAAACTTTTAGTAGAAGACCCTCACACCATTCTTCAGTCCGAACTGACTTCAAACCTTCAAGAAACATCCCCACATAGTCCTGTTTGGTTCTAGGTTACTTTATAATTACAGAAAAGCTTTATACAATATGATTGCAGAGCTCTGCTAAATTTATCTAGATATCATGTGTGCAGTCAATTTCACTTTCTTGTAAGATATAAATCTATGACAACCGTGACTGTGACAACCTTGAGATCAAAGCATCAGTGTTTGGCTGGTTTTTGTTTGTATCTTAAACGGAAGCACTCATGACAGAGAAGGAAAGCAACAACATTAATAACTGAACTGCAAGCCCTGTGAGCTGTCAATCAAATGTTTGAAATTGTAAAGAATTAACCAGCCCTTAAATATTGATTTGATATATGACCTAGGCCATAATCTTGTAAAATCTTTGTGTATCCTTTTTTCCAAACACACCCATAGTGTATTTATGATCTTAAAGGCCCACAACCCTGGGTCATTAATGAGGACTGTGCCACGACCCACAAGACTCGGGCCACACTTCATAATCGATGCCCAGATTACATCTAGTTTAATATTCTATTGACATGATATTAAAAAAAGATCTGATTCAAACAGTGTCTGTTGTCAAGCTCCATGTGATACTCAAGTATTTTTGTTGTTGGAAGTTCTGCACCTCTAAATTACTCTCCTTGTCAGGAATGTACAAATTTAGACAATTTACCTAGGTGTCTCATGAAATGAGAATTTACTTTGACTGATGATGGGAAGTAAAGTTTGCATTGAAATTTTAAACATCAGTGACCAAATTTGACTTTTTTTTTTTAAGACTTTAAGATTCTTTTCACCATTTACAGGCATGCTTGAAGAACAGAACTTTACTTGACATGCAAACTGTTGTTATTATTGCAAACCTTGTGCCTTCTGTTGCTTCATAAATTACAGTATAAGTATATTCCCCGATATTGTAATTTCACATTTCACTACACTCATTACTTCCCCTACAACCTGTGTGCAATTTAGAGGCTCTCTGTAAATAACTGTATGATCCAGGCGCTATATATAAACTTGTGATGTAAGCCGGGGTTCAAGTGACATGGAACCTGTGACGTCTTTGGATGATTTACGATGCATTGTGTGGAGATATTCTGTTGTCAATGACAATGCTGCCAAGACTGTGTGCTTGATCATGAGTCTATAGATCATTCAGAGAGTTCCATTGTTCTTAAATCTACTGTTATCCCCATTGTGAACTTTTGTTTACAGAGTACATATGGCAAGACTAAAGTACAACCTTGATTTATTGGTTTCAAAGATAAATTGTTAATACTGCTGGCAAAGATAATCATGATAGGTCATATACTGTATGTCTATCTGTTCTTTGCTGCAACAACTTAACCTGTCCTTAACTTGATCGTAGATCATGAAACAGATTACAGAAACAAAACATCGCCACGACGACCATGTATGTGATCACAACCCTGAATCCTGTGTTCCTTGTTGGAGCTGATCATTAAAGCTATTCTGGAACATGAGACAATTCTATAGTATTTTTAAGTATTGCCCACTAGGCAGACTTGAGAAGTAGTTTATACCAAAATGTAGTAGTAAATGTAGCAAACCTTTCAATAAATCATGAAGTCGCCAACTTAAAAAAAGTATAAAAAGTGACTTTTCTCTCGCCACCCCTCTCTCTCTCTCTGTTGTGTCTTTTTTTGATCACACACCACTGTGGCAAATATATCGTGAAGAAACAAATCTCTATAATATTAGTGTACAATATATACCATTGACTGTTATAAAGCGAGTCAGTGTAGTAGTACTGTACATAGAGACAGTACAGTACTATGCTGATTAATATATACCAGTATGTTCCATACTGGTCATGGGTACCAGTCTTAACACTTGAAGATGAATAATTTGTGACAACTTTGATATTTGATCTGCCATTGATAACAATCATAACATTACAGGGTACAGTCTATGTATTTAGGGTTCTGTAACTTGATATGTTTAGTTTGCAGAATTGGATAATGGAGTTTTGTTATCGCTTTTTCCACTCATTTTCGAAACTGACTTCATTCACCATGACTTGACTGCCCCTTGTGATGATGACAAATAAAGGTGCCCTTGCCTCCCTGGGTATTTAACAAAGTGGTCAGATGGTGAGGAACACACTCTCGTCCTTCAGATGAAGGTCGTTACGTTGCGATCATGATCCTGGGAGCAAAATGAGCGTGATGATTTCACACTTTCTGGTAATTCTCTGAAAAACTCATTGAAAAGAGAATGATTTGAACTTTAGCTGACAATTATGCATTCATCCATCGTCATCACGTGAACGAATCTAGGGTATCAAATGAGGAGAGCGATTCGAAAGGTACCAATCTTGTACTTTCTGTAGGTTGATCTGGAATATGGCACGTTTTGATGGGAGACAGGTTAAAGTATCGCAGCTTGAAAATTACCTCATTTGTTTTAGAATATACTTTTGATTCTTAAATTTTTTTACTTCGTTCCTCACTTAACTGTCTCCCCAAAACCTTAGCACTCTCGTTCTACCGTGCCTAGAATGAACTGGTAACCTTTAAACACTGCGCGCACTCTATGACCGGCTCCTCCGGTCAATGCCCTCCCTTCTCATTCTACCATCCAAACTGCCGAAATCATACGATTCTTAAAAAATACTGCTTACTTTGTGAACCAACTGTACACCAATACAAATGATGGTGAGCAAAATGTTGTCTCGTCTGAACTTAAATGCAGAGATTCTGTGTATCAGTAATTTACTGTAGGGGTGACTGTTGGATATGTTATGTGTGTGTTATACAATCTACTACAAATCTATTATCCATCCATCCTTGTCTCTTCCTCGTTAAAGATACTTCAGCCTTTTTTCGACATTCGTTACTTGAGTCACCAATTGATAGAAATATCTTTATGACTAATTTAAGAAATTGCGCGAGTCTGAAAATAATTGGGTCAGGATGATCAAGGTTGTACATGTACAGTAAGCTGTAGACCTAAATATTTTAGGTCACCCATTTAAATGCCAAAAAAAAAAAATTAATCAGTAGCTTTCCAGAAAAAAAAAAAATTAATCGTAGCTTTAAAAAAAAAAAGAAGGGAGAATGAGAACAAACTAAGAGTTATCCAATGATCAGAATGTGAGCTAGTATTGTATGCTGGAATTATTAATTAAATACAAAAAAAAACTCAAGAAAATAAATAAGTACCTTTCCAATAAAAAAGGGAGAACGAGAACAAACGTAGCAATGTGAGCAAGTATTATATGCTGGAATGAGCAAAATAGTTTATTAATAAGTTTATTTTCCATCGGCATATTTTGAATCTGACCAAAATGTGTAAATTTTCACATACCTTTATACAGTTATTTGATGCAGTATATACAGTAGTTGTCATAGTGATTTGGCTGCTGGTAACTAGGGAGTAACAAATCTCTTTATTTAATCCAATATATAGAAAACTTTTGTTCCCCCAATTTCATGTTATATGTCGTTTGCTTTCTTTTTGCAACCCTCTGAACTTTATTTAAAATTTCTCATATTTTGGGTGAATTTGCAGATTGAACAAATTATCCTATCAAGTGGATTCTAACAACTTCACTGTTTTAATGCTTCAGGATTGTGCAGGTTCAAAGCAAACTGCAGAGCAAGGACTGTTATTATATTCAGTCAATTGCCTGCACAATTGTTACTGATGATAGGTATTTTGATTTTGTTAGTTTAAGTTATCAGCTTGTCCAAGCTTAAAAACGTCAGTTAATCTAATAATCTACTGTTGTGTGATAAGGGGTTTAACCCAAGCACAAAATTACTGTCGTTCTGGAGTGCAGTTGTGCACAAATGGATATTTAAGTCAGTTAAATACAAACTTCAAGGATTTATTATAGTACATCAAGAAGAGGACTAGAAGTGGCTGTTGTATTAAGTAATCTCTGGTCACATGTTGTAAGAGATCTCTGGTCACATGATCCCCAGAGTGTTGACACTAAGATGTTGATCACTCTTATATAATTGAGGTATCAAAACTGGTCGCAATTTCTCTTGCCGTATATTCCAACTCGCACACTTCGTTCTTCCAACAAACTGTATTTAACTGTTCCTAAACCACGCTGGTAGAACTATGGATTTACTTCGCTCCTCGCTTACCTGTCTCCTCACAACCTTAGCACCTCATTCTACCGTGCCTATAAAGTCCTGGTAAAATAATAACACTGTGCGCCCTCTATGACCGAACCCCCCCCTCGGTCACTCCTCACTACTCATTCTACCATTAAAAGTGTCTTCACGTGAATTTCTTGTGGATATATTTCCCTTGGATTTCGTCTTGGTTTTCTTTAGCGATCTTTGGAAGTTTCTTTCCTCGGATTCTTAGGAGTATTGCAGTCCTTTCCAGCCCGATAAGTATCCTTTTTTGTTGAAAGGGAGGGTTTTGGGGACTGTTTTTATTCCTAGTGCGTTTCCGCCCTTAGGTTTTTTGCGGGGGTAGCAGTTCCGCGAACTGCCTAGGTTTCCCGCCAATTTCCCTTCCCCACGCTATAGGCGTGTCGTTGTATTTTCATGTTCATAGCATGTCTACATTGTATTTCTATTCACGATTTCTTCTTCTATATTTCGCTCTCTCATGTTCTTTTTCAGCTTGTGTTGATTTTGTTAGGCCACTTCGTAGCGTTTTTCGTATTTGCCGTTGCTAGGTTACGCTACGTACCTCTACTCACCGTTATGTACCTCCCGTTCTCTCCCGTTCTCTTGTTAGTTTGCTTTTTTTCCGTAAGCTTAAGAGTTAAGTCTTTCCTTAATTCGAGCGTTTTAGTTTGTCTCGTAACCAGCTGAAGTTTTTTTTTTAACTTTTCGTTGTTTCGGCCAGGCAGAACCTGGGTCGAACACGATTTGTGTCCTAAGTGTAGAACCTACACCAGACGGGACCCATGCCTGGTCTGCAAAAAATTTTCGCCAGCCCAGTGGCACTAGATAGACCAGTGGCTTACGAGTCTAAGAAGCAAGCTTTAGGGCAGGCTGGACTTGATTCCTTAGGCCATCGGTGCCCCAGAAAAAGATATAGGAGAGACAAGAGAGAGAGAGAGAGGAGGAGGGAGAAGTGGTGAGAGAGGTGGAGGAAAGTGGCCAGGAGAGGGCCGAAGGAGAGGTGGAGAGAGAGAGAAAGAGTACCCCTAACGGTCCCGGCGACGTCCGGTTGATTACGGCCAGAGGGAAGGGCAGGAGCAAGGCTCCCGCCAAGAAAAGACCTCTTGAGAAGAGGCACGGCTCGGCCGGGCTAGAGGCAACGTCTCAGTCCGGGTCGCAGCAAAGAGTAGCCCTAACGGTCCCGGCGACGTCCGGTTGATTACGGCCAGAGGGAAGGGCAGGAGCAAGGCTCCCGCCAAGAAAAGACCTCTTGAGAAGAGGCACTGCTCGGCCGGGCTAGAGGCAACGTCTCAGTCCGGGTCGCAGCAAGAGAGACCCATGGAGCGCGGGCTACAGGCCACGGAGAGCTCGGGTCCGAGAGAGAGAGTACGACCGAGGGGTTGCTGAAACGGAGCCGGTCCCATAGCAGGCTCCGGGGAGCCCGGGTCCGGCGAGAAAAAAAAAAAAAAAAAAAAAAAAAATCCCACCGGAAAGGACAGAATGTCCGGGTCGAGGAGTACCGGCGCGGTGGTACCCGGCGTGGTACGCACACAGAGACGGGCTCCGGGAGCCTGGGTCCGGCGAGGCCCCGGGCCCGGCGAGACCCCGGGTCCGGCGAGACTCGAAGGGAAGGCAGAACCGAGGTTTCACTCCAGATCCGAGACCGCCCCCGGAGCCGGGAACCAGAGCTATACAATCGACTGCTGGGTCCTCAGAGATTGGCTCCGGAGGGCCCGGGCCCGACGAGAACGGGGGCGCAGGGGCAGAAGCCTGGTCCGCAGATCTCCAAACGGGATCCAAAACTGGTCCCGAAGTCGGGAGCCTACGAGAGTAACAACATTTACAACTGCGACATTTACAATAACATTTACAACTACAACAACATTTACAACGAGATTAACAACTGCTAGGCCCCCAGAACGGGGTAGCAGGTGCAGAAGCCCGGCCCGCAGACCCCCTAACCGGAGCCGCGGCCGGTCCTGAGGCCGGGAACCGACGAGATTACCAATGCCGGGCCCCCAGAACGGGGTAGCAGGGGCAAGCGCCCAATCCGAAAAGAGAACCAGCCCCGAGCCAGGTTCCCACGGCAAAGGGAGAAATACTTATCCCCAGACACCGAACACAGACATCGGTGCCGAGGAGCGATCGCAACCCATGGCCAGCCCGGCCGCGACACCACGATCAATCCCAGGCCAAAGAATGGAACCTGATTTGTTCCCCGGCAAGGACGACCTGGTTTGCAGAGCGTCGGGCAACCTGTCCGGCCTAGACGACGAGGTCGACCCCTAGATTTCGGGGTTACAGAGGACGGTTACTCCCGCTTCCCAGATTAGGGGGAGTGTCCCCCCCCCCCCCGGAACTAGCAGCTTGAGCGGCGACGACAGGTTCGAATTATTTGCGGAAAAACACCGCTACCACTACACATCCCAAATGTGTGTTTATTTATCGAGTACCTGCAGACACTCATGGGTCATATTCTCCTCGCTAATTATACTCCTCTCTAATCATAATTCATCGCCATTTGCCTAGGTTAAAATCTTACTTGTGTTTAAAAACACGGTCGTTTAAAACACTGGTGAACCCACTTCCAGAACATGTTAAAATGCGTAAGACTGAGGGGTTTCAAATCGGTTCTCATGACGTACAGTATTCCGTTTACCTTAAAACCTTGGCAAACTGCTAGGAAGAGAACTTTCTCGAGACTTGGCAAAGTGCCAGGAAACATAACGCTCACAGATCCTTGGCAAACTGCCAGAAAAAAAAAAAAGAAAAAAAGAAAAAAAAGAAGGTACAACGTGGCACATTGGTTAAGAGAGGAGGGGGGCCAAGCAGCCACCTGGCTTGACACGTGTAAGCTCAACTTTAACTGCAACGAGCTATCGACTACGTGAGCGATCCTATGGAATAAGCCTTTCTTCCTATTTCTTTGGTGAATTACCAAGACAAACGCGTTAGTAAGTTGAAAAAGGGGTAGGATACAACCCCAGCAAGTTACAAGCGCTAACACGCTCCGAACATACAGCATGCGCTGCATGAACAATGTTCGATGTTCCGACATCTTAAGCAGAGTTGCATTTCGTAGCACCTGATGGCCTAGTCTTGACTAGCCTAGGCGCTAGGTGGTTTCAATAGGAAGCTGGAAACCTTTACTGCACTACGAAATGGACACATCTCGACAGGAAGAGATTTGAGAAGTAACGGGTACGTTATCATAACATTCAATACGTGTTTATTACGTTAAATGTGGTGTTGATAAAACGTTGACATAAGATGTCGATGAGATATTACGTTATACTAATGTTATATTAATGTCTTAACGGAAATGGTTTTGAAATAATAGCCCCTAAAGGGTTTCGGTAACATATTTCTTACACCTCTAATAACGCTATCATAGCAAAAGACTTAACAATTAGTAACCTTTGTGTTTGCTGAGTAACTCCCTGGACTCCGTTAAACAGCCAGGATTTATGAGGTGGAATTTCTACAAACCCACCCTACACAGCCCCTGTTGGGAGTTTGTTCCTGGTGAGTAGGGCTGTAGCTTAGTTAGCTCAGTGGTTAAACCCGGTGCCTTCCAATCAAAAGGTCCCCGGTTCAAGTCACCCCAAGATTAATGTATGTTGTCCAGTTACAGAGCTGTTGACAATTCATAGTCATGGACATTAAAATATGAATGTACGAGACTGACTTTGGTCAGCTTGCGGCTTTGATAAGCCAATGAGGCTTCTTCACAAGTTCCTACTTGCAGGATGATCTAAATTACATACACAAATACATACATATACTGTAGTTGTAAAAGCCACGTAGCAGCTGTAGCATTGATTAAGACTCTGATGAAGCAAACTATCCATTCAGTACTCAATTTTTGGAGAGCACTGTGGTCAAGCGGTGTAGGCAGTGTACTGGTGATCTAAGGCTTGCAGGTTTTAGTCCTGGCCAGATCATTCTGTTGTTTCCTTGGGCAAGGCACTTTATCTCCATTGCGTCTTTCCATCCAGGAGGGATTTCTCTCTGTTTAACAGGTTATTGTTGACCAGGGTAATATTGCTAGCGCCTCTGGCTTCGTTATCGATAGATAGGCCGGCGCAGTTCAACCCTCAATATTATTATTAATATTATTTTTCATGGAAAGAACCTCCATTAAACCTCCATACAGGGTACAGCTTAGGTCTACATCATCAAGGCATTACTTTTCTTCAGAGGTTTTCTGATTGCAACTGGCTGATAACTAAAGGGGTCATCAGCGGTACTGTGGTACTGCAAGCAGTGCTGCGAGTGCTGCTGTACTGCAGGCGCTAACAAGGTCATCATACAGGCCACTGTCCTTGACTTCTTTAGCAGCATATACAGAGAAACCACTTTCCTGCACCACAGTGGCGTCAGCAGGGCAAAGGATCGGCCCCAACACTCTATTTGCAAAGATAACCAGGTTTCATGTACTTCCGCCTCGCTCTCAGGACTCCAGGGCAGAGAGATTGTGCCGTCTGGCATGGGAGACCTCACCACAGCTGAAAGCCAGAAAGGAGAGTGTGAGGACCGATGCTCTGCCCAGGGGACAACTCGACCCCGACGAGTAAACCCTTCGCAAGGAACATGCGGTAGGTTTTTCCACATGTTCGGCATACCTCTGATAGACCTGCTTAAGACAAAGGACAACAATGGGCTGCCCATCTTTTGTAACAGGCGGTCCCACCTGCAGCCTCCCACATAGCGCCAGGTCCCTGCCTTGAGACGGACCAGAGGTTTAAATTCTTCCCCCCCCTTTGGCATGATCAGCCAGATACTGAGGAAGATTCGCAGCTCCAAGGGTAAACGCATCCTAGTGGCTCCCTCCGGACCCCGGGTCCCAGGCCGCAGGTCCCACACGCAGGCCCCAGACGGGGACGCCTGGTTTTCCAGACGGCTCCACGCTGGGCATTAGCCCAGACATTGACCAGCTCACCAAAGGCATGGCTAATCGCCGTCCACGAGTCAGACAGTTAGCCCCCTCTGCGGGGCTCTCGGCAGTGCTGCATGCCCTGGCAGGGCCGCTGTACGAATCAACGGGGAACGCTTCCCTGGCTGCTCTTACAAAGAAACCACTCTTCGTCATTGCGGTAGCGTCAGCGTGAAGGAGTTACCTCCAAGCCCTAACAACCAAACAGAACCACATCAGATTCGAGGGCCATGGGGCGAGGACGGTTCCAGACCCGTCCCTTTTTGCCAAGAACCGGGCCTTGACTTTCTTGCCCGGGGACATTTTCTCTCAGGAAATCAAAACCCTTTCATCAGTGGCTGAGGACAAGCGTTGGTGCCCAGTCAGGGCACTGAAGTGGTACTTAAACAGGACAGAGAAGTTGAGACAAACAACCTCCCTTTTCATCCTGCCACGACCACCTTAAACAGCAGCCGCCAAGGATACCCTATCCCGATGGCTAGTAGAGATGATCCGCCCGTTCACGATGGGGGGATACCCGGCCAAGAGATCGCAACATCAGTGGGGCCTCGGCTTCCACAGCTCTCTCTGCCGGTATCCCGATACAGGACATCCTCAAGGTGGCAGCGTGGAAAACACCAACTACGTTCGCCGCCTGTTACTTACCTGACACTCTACACGCCGAGGCAGCTTTTGGCAGCGCGGTGATGCGAGGTCCGGTTGGTACTTGGTCCCACCCCTCGGGCCTCCCACCATCGGGCAGTGCCACTCGGTGCTAAGGTTGTGAGGAGACAGGTAAGCGAGGAGCGAAGTAAATATTCCAAAACTTAAACTGGTTTGGATATTTACGAGTGACGAGCTTACCTGTCTCCATTCCCGCCTCCCTCCCCCGAGGGGGTGGGACACAGCCGGACGGGGGAGCAGTCGTTCGACTAGGCTCACGACTCCAAGCACAACACCAGATAGACAGAGCCAACAACTACTAAGAGTCACCGGCCAGGTCTATCGGTGAGGGTAACTTTGCACCCTGTGTTTTTCATAGGCGTACTCACCTAAGTTGTCTTAGGGTTAGCAAGTGTTGGGCCTTTACAGGATGAGGCTCCTTGTTAGGAAAAAGGGGTAGTTTCGCCTGCAGGGCTCAGGAGAGTGTTCCCCCCCCCTTACCCGCTGCGGCGGGGAGGATTACACTCTCCCTGCTAGGAAGGCATCAGTGCCTTTTGTTAAGGGCTCACCTTTGAGAAGTTTAGTCGACAGGAGTCCTTGGGGGTGGCCAGAGGATTCTGGCCACCCCTATTTCGGTGACCGTGAGGCCACTTTTAAGGAGTGGTCTCATGAGTAGTGAGGAGTGACCGAGGGGGGGGTTCGGTCATAGAGGGCGCACAGTGTTATTATTTTACCAGGACTTTATAGGCACGGTAGAATGAGGTGCTAAGGTTGTGAGGAGACAGGTAAGCTCGTCACTCGTAAATATCCAAACCAGTTTAAGTTTTGGAATTTACAGAAGCTTTGAATACTCTGGCTCTTATCTCTGGAACAAGTTACCAGATCACAATCGAACATGCTATAAACTTTCTACTTTCAAAAGTCTACTTAAGACCCATTTTTTCACTTGTTTCTTTTGATAATTATTTTGTTTTCTTTGTAAAGCGCCTTGAGCAGTGACTTTTGTCTCCTGATTTGGCGCTATATAAGTCTCATTAATTATTATTATTATTATTATTATAATATAGAAGAGTACTGTTAATGCTGACAGACAGTAGATTAGCTAGTTTCACCCGTTCCAGGTAACTTCGGGTGCGTGTATCGCTAAAATGGCGGGGTTTATATTGTGAACGAAACAAAGCGGTTGATACAGTGATAGTGTCAGAACAGCCCAGAGGTGCGTGCCATCAGCAGTTTCCATTGTTGGTAGTCTCGCTACTGTATCTAAATTACTCAAGTCATGTGTAAATACACTGTGCAGTGAACTAGGTATGGCTGTATGGCGAGCAGTGATAAAACTGAGTGTGCATTTAACTGGAATGTGATTATTTACATTGTCTTCTGTATATACATACAGTATGTGTGAATACCAAGTCCCTGGATGTATCAACCAGCCAGTCGTTCAAAGATGTGCTCAGTTTTATATTATAGTTTATAGACTGGTTGTGTTTGTACAATTACTGAATGAATGCATATTCTTAAGGATGTCTTTAAAACCACAAAATCAGTTTGTGATACTTTGAAGACCATTAACTTTTAAACAACATTGCTATCAGCCCTTATGTCTGTTAAATTTCTATCACTTTAATTTTGGAGAAATATCCTAGAAACATCTAAGGCTCATTACTTAAAGTGGCAGGACTACTTAGTTTAACACACAGATCATTAGTTCAGTTCCTGAGATGCAACGCAAAACTCAATAGGAAAACAAATGTGTTTAGTTTCCATTGTTTTTTTTGGACTATAAAAGTATAAAAATATATATATAAATAAGTATATATAAGTATAAAATATCGACTCAAAATTCTGGCTAAAATTATCCTTTAAAGACCCTGCATTTTGTGTTAAATTGCCTTCAAGCTGGTTATGTATCATACTCTTCATCTTAAATGGAAATAATATGAACCTGAATAAATAATGTGTTAAGTACTGTAGTCTACCAAAGTGTGACAGCAAAAACAATGAAAAAACCCCAAAATCATTATACTGAACAGCTACATATGTAAACTTGCAATTTTTTTAATTGACTTGGCTCCTCGCTTACCTGTCTCCTCACAACCTTAGCACCCTTGTTCTACCGTGCCTAGAATGTCCTGGTAAACTTTTATCACTGTATGCCCTCTATGACTGGCTCCTCCGGTCAATGCCATGTGTCAGTCTAGTTTCACTCTCTTTGGAACATTGCATCAAATTAATAATTCTCCCATGTATAAAAAAGTTTGGATAAATAATTCTACCCATCATTAAAAAGAGAAACACATACACTAAAAGATCCCCCCGCCCTCCAAAAAAACACAAAAACAAACAAATACTGCAAAAAACAGAAGAAAAATAAATTACCAGAAATAAAAAAATAAAATAAATTACTGTAGTAGCACCCAGTGGCCTAAATTTGTTTAGTACCTTCGTAACCATGGTGATATTTCCCTTTTCATATTCTCCTTATCTATATAGGTTACTTATTAATCGGTGAAATTATGACTCAAGTCAAAGCTTTTTTTCCCCTTCTCTTTTGCTTCATATTTTATCCATTGCTCTGCTTTTATTACATTGTCAGCATCAACAAAACACTTTGACTGCTAAAACAGAATTGCTCTACAGAAGTACACCCCGGTTTTTATAAGGGAAATGAAAATTAGAGGCAACGCTCTTAAAGGCTCTGACTATTTTTTTTTTATTTCTTTTTTATCTTGAATAATGTTGGTGACTCATTCAGCACTCATTAAGTCTAGGCATACCATACATAACTGCATACATACAGCAATTTTGAAGACAAATTTATCCAGCAGAATTGGGAGGAGGTAACTGACTTTTGGTATTTTTAGTTGGAACATATTTGAACTGTACTGTAGATGTTATTAAATGGCTTTGTACTAAAGTACAGTGTAGATACAGTATATATACTGTATGTAAAGTATTGTGGTATTTGATTCTTACAATGTTGGAAGTCTGGAACAAGTTGAATGTGGAGTCGAGGCAAGCAATTATGACTAAAACAAAACACACACATAAAAATATTGAATTAAATAAAGTAAAGATAAAGAACATGATTTAGACGTTGAAACAGCATCCCAAAATATGTCATGTTTGTCAGTTATGATGGCCTCAATGTTAAAATGAAAAGAATGATAGTATGTGGTCAAATTTTAATTAGCTACAGTATCTTAAAATGTTACGGACAAGTTTATAGAATTGTATTTTGCGAGCAACAATAATTTATGCAATAAAAAAATAAATATCACCTGAGGATGGATTGGTAGAAGGTAAAGTAATATTTATTCAAATCATAGCAATGATTCTTAAAAATAAAATGTAATTTATTTCGTAGAGTTTGTATTCGTTATTGCAACACACTGTAAACACTGAGGATGTTTTCAATGAGAATAAAACTGACAGCTTGATATTAAGTTATTAATAAAACAACTTCTTGTAGTATTAAAGTGCCAATGAGATTTGAGAATATTTTCACTCTGTAATTTACTTGTTTCCAAGGTATGACTTTCAGCTGGTTCAGTTTCTCTGTATGAATGTTTGATTGAATTAAGAGGATGTATGGTAATAAGGCAAGTATATGAGGATTGGGAGGGGGTTGGGGTGGTGTGAGGTAGGAAGGGGAAGTGATGGTGGGCATTGCAGACCCAGAAGAGGGTCAGTAGACGTGCAGTGTTAAAAGGTTGTCCAGTTGACAGGTTAGGTAGATAAGAGAGTGCAGTTGTAGATTCAAGACAGGTAAGTACCACGGTTCTCAAATACAAACCCCACAGAGTGGTGGGTGAAACGGTGTTACATCTTACATTGAGAGTAAGTATTAACTTCAAGTGTATGCATAACGTACAGTGTGACAAGCACCGGTATGCAATACAAGTATCCGCTTCCCCTCCTCCATCTTCTCCTCTTGCAAACCTTGCTCTTACTCAAATCCAACCACTCGACTCCGTAGCATACATTTGCATGATCAGTTGGCTTCATCTGACGAGGGGAGGGTTGAGAACATGACTCTCTTAAAGTACAGATTACCTCAGGCTGTATGTAATCATGGCTCCCATTTTACTTCAGGCTCTGTTTCTCCCGAGGCTTCAAAGGCAAATACTTTTTGGTTCTCCTCTCATCTTTTCGGCTGTCAGCAGAGACGCAGATCTAGACGTTTGAGAAGCAGAAAAAAGAACGATGGTGCATCCTTGGTCTTGCTTCCAGCAATTATAATTTCTATCGGGACTGTTTTTGTTCTCATTCTCGGTTCTGCTTTCTGTCGCAGAGAGATTCTGCTCCGTGGGAGTACAAAGGACTAGCTTGCTTTTTTTTCAAAACTGGGTTGGTGCCATTTAATTGTGAAATTAATCCAGCTCTTTTGGGGCAGAGTAAAAACATTCGTGGACAACGACTATTCATGTGTGATCATGTGCCAAGTTGTGGCCTTTAATTGATGAAATTGGGTCATCAGTGCCAAGTGTGTTTGTAGGTCGAAGCTACACAGTACATTACAATGCATGCCACACTATGTACTTCATTGTTATTTGGTTGTTAGGGCTTTTGGGCAAAACGATGCTATTCTTGAGTTATTGAGTGAAATTGTCTGGATGATTTAATTACGTCTTCAAATAGTAGTTTGGTAAATGTCAAGCAAAGAACATCAGCAGAGCTAGTTCTTGGAGTGGTGGTACATCGATGTGTAGTTTACAATACAGTACCTAGTAGTATCGATTGGTCTTGGGCAATGCCCTATTTGACTGTATACTTACAGGCGCGTAGCCAGGAATTTGCCAAAGGAGGGGCAAACCTGTAGGCAAACTATCAGAGCCGTAGATTCTGCATTGAAAACTATCAAAGTGTAGCGCCACCATGAGTTGGCGCTACGCGTACAAAATATTTTTGCTGAAAATGCCTCCCAAATCGCTGGAAATGGCACTTCCCAGGCCTTGTAAGTTGCATCTAAGCTTGAAATTACTAGCGATATCATAAAAACATACAAAAAAAATTTGCTCAAGGGGGGGCGGTCGCCCCTTCGCCCCCCCCCTTGGCTACGCGCCTGAGTACACTACTGTACTTAACACTACCTACCATAGAATGATTCTAAACATTGTCATATTTTTTAGACGGCTCACAAGACTGTCAGATTGACTGTACTTACACTCCTCTCTCACAGATCTCAATTCTACATATGCAATCATATATACCTAGCTTACTAAAGTTGGTAATGGTTTAGCACTGTCAGCCCCCCCCCCCCCCACCCCCTCTCATTGACCTTAACTTAAGGGTCAATGTCCACTTCCTCTCCATCCCAAAATCTGCACAAAACTGTTGGTTCTTGTCTGTAGATCATGTCATAAGGCCTTGAATTTGGTCATCTACTTGTGGATTGCTCATTTATGCTTAGCCTTCCATATATAAATTAATTTTTTTGAGAACAGAGCTATGTCTAGTGGACGCCTTTTGAAATCAGATGAAATTCACCAGGTCAAAGGAGAGCAAAATATAGCATGACTCAAGAATTTATAACAACAACAACAGAATAGCTCACATGTGAAGTATAATGTGAACAACCAGGCCGTTGTGTCAAGTCTGCATTTAACGCATCACAATGCGAGTGATTCCGCCTCTAAAACCTAAAGGTAGTATACTACCTAGTAACTACTTCTACTACTACTGCCACTGCTATGGCTGCTGCTCCTATGACAATTTTACCAACATCAATCACAATCTTCCAATGACTCACTTATCCCAAATGGAATTAACAAAATTATCAAAGAGTAAAATAAAGGACGAGTAAGAAGAATGATTTGCACGGGGATAGCTGGAGCTATTGACTAATTGTATCATGTCAGACACAGAGTTGTCAACAGTTTTCTCCCAGGATGACCGAAACGCCTTTTTTTAGAAAACTCAACCATTGCCGTATCTCTGAGATGTGCAATGCAGTGAGTTTTAGGTGGGGTGACTAAGACGGCTTTAGTATAGTTGTGCTACTACTGAAACGTACAGTCAGCCGTGAATAGTGCTGACCGATAGTACGTACAGTAGTATACAGTGCAACTTACTATAGTGAATGGCTATTGCCTGAGCATAATGCAACTTTCATAAATTAATTGTATAAAATATATATCATCACCATTTTGTTCATTTCATAGGATGTTATATACAGTATTGATTGAATGTTCATCACAATAATGCAGTTTTATAGCACTGATAAAACATGCAATGGAAAAAGTGGCAGTCTCAAAATGTGAAAATAAACGACGTTATGAAGACATAATGTACAGTACTAAAAGAAAAGAATAAACTCACAAGATTCAAGAAATTTCAACACATATATTTTCAGTACCTACTATAGCTACTTAAAGCCTAGCCTACACCAACTACTCAAGTTTATGTGTTAGGCTTCCCCCTATAGTACTGTAAGATAAAATCACACTTTGTTTCATTGTTAATATCCGTACTCAAAATACACATATGTAGATATATTAAGCACATATATAGTATATACACCTTATACCTTATACTGTAGTTCTGAAAGGAAGTGTTCTATAGGAAGTCCTGGGGCTTAAAAGAGTAGAACATTTCCATGAAAGGAAAAATTGAAGAAAAGGAGCAAGACTGTACCACAATATATATCCACACAATATACAAAATTTTAAACTACATTGACGAACTCAAGATACATTATCTTAAATAAACTGCTTGCATTGAGTTGCTAAGTTCCTTGAATCTCAGTAGGCCTATTCTATGTGGCACTACAGAAGATATCCACATGTATGCCTATGGGCTATACTTCTTTATAGAGGGGCACACAGGTAATGCAAAATATTTTATTTACTCGTTGAGTCTTAAGAAGTGAGTCAATTCTCTGATTTCAACATTATTAAATGTTTAGTGATCGTACTTGTGTACAGTTTTCCGCCTTGCACACTCTTACAAAATTCATTCCCAGGAAAAAAGATTTGGTGAGCTTTTTGAACATGACTGAAATCTTTCCTGGGTTGCCCTGGAAACCCCAAATTGTAGTCATCTACCGCAGTTCTGTTGACAGAATTTACTGTAAT
Source organism: Apostichopus japonicus (assembly GCF_037975245.1). NCBI lineage: Eukaryota > Metazoa > Echinodermata > Holothuroidea > Aspidochirotida > Stichopodidae > Apostichopus > Apostichopus japonicus. Next base: position 1,793,440 of record NC_092561.1, read on the forward strand.
GAGATCTAGAATTAGCCTACATGATGATTTTGTAACCTGTAAAATGGAATAATTGTTCACCGAAAGAAATACCTGGGGGACATAACGGGGCTTACCTTTATGCTAGGATTAAATTATATGACAGGTGTATGACCGGAAAATTTGCATTTCTTCCGAAATTGAGGTTGCAAATCTGTGGAAAAAGATCCAGGAAGATAAATCGGTTAGGATAAATCGATTTGCAAATAAATATGATCAGACGAAAACTGGTTTACGGTCACCTTGCGTTTCAGTCGCAAATGAAAAGTCTTACGGCATTTTATCCGGACAGGTAAAAACAAATCTCGATCAAAGCTTTTTGGAACGAAACTTCATCCGAAGCGTTTGCTGTCTTTTCTTTATACCAGAAATTGACTCTTCAGCTTCTAGAGTTAATATTACATCTTTTTGAGCTGATATTGGTCAATTTTCAGTATTTTCATTTGGTTCTGGAGCGTACCAGGATATTGCAAGCCATTAAATCTATAACTTAATCCACTTTCACTAGATTTGACTTACGAAGTAAGATCAATTTTCAAAGTGTTTTAAGTGTTATATGCCAAATAAATGCTAGATAGAGTGTTGTCAATATCGGTCACTCATGCTCAAAAAACATTTTAATGCCTCACTGCAACTTTTAACTTGTCTCCCTAATGCATGTTGAAACTATGGTGCCCTTTGATGTACTGTTAGAACACAGATTTCCAAAGACTTGATCAATTCTCTCATTGTATATTAGATGCAAGTAAGGCGTTGCGTCATAGGTAGGCTGTTTAGAAGGCTGCATCCTGCAACCAGGCTGTTGCATACAGTAGGGTGAAATCTTTTAGATGTGTAGTTTTATATAATAGCCTACTACAGTTTCACATGATAGGCACTGCTGGCCTACTGAGATAATCTCCATTCTTTGAAATTGGTGCAGCCTTGCTGCAGGGGATCTTGCAGCTGCTGCAGCTTTTCTCTTTGACATTCAAGCAAACTCTCAAATATCTATGGTGTACGTCAGACATTGGTTTTCCAAGTTTCTCTAAAATAATTTTCATCCTGGCTTACCTGTCTCCTTACAACTGCTGCACTCTCACTCTACCATGCCTAGAATGACCTTTGACCTGGTGACCTTTTGACAATGACCTCCAACAATGACCAGCCCGCCTACTGCCAACATACCTCCTTGTGCAGCTAATCATCCAGAATTTCCAGGTTGCCTTAAGTTGTGTGATTTTTGAAAGAGCTCATTTACAAATACATCCAAATCAGAAGTTTTGGAATTTCTTCTGAAAAATTGAGGTCATTTATAAGTTGATCAGCATTTTCTCAGGTACAGCCCTACTGTACATGAATAAATGGTAAAACACAGTAACTGTTGTCATGCGGAATTTGCTCATTTGGGGGTAGTCAGTGACTTATTTTGAAATACTAGTTTCTGTACATGTATACATTTTGTACAGTTATTGTTGTGCTAGTTTGTAGTACTAGAGATACAGTGCATATACATAGCTGTACAAACCTTGAATGCTAATACCAAGGTATATCTGTTCTGGTCTCTTGCAAATGTACAATTGTGAAGGTTTCTGACTTTCTGAGCATTGAATAAACATAAATGAATGAATGAAACCATGAAGGGCTCTTTTAAGGTTGCTGCTGTCGATTGACATTTTGCTCAAACCCTAATTAGTATGATTATACTTAAGTAACTTTAGTAAACAACCTTAAAAATTTATAGACGGTTTCTAATTCTCTTGTGTATTTTAAAATAATTTTAATTAATGGATTCTTGTTTCATGAAGTACAGTAATTGCTGAATGCCATAGAGCAGATCTAAATTGTAAATATATTATAATATATATCAAATATTTAATTGCACTCATACCTTACAGTAGAACAACTACAGTAAAAAAACTAAAAGACCCACAATAATAACACATCATCAACCATACAGATCTGCTCTGTATGATTTTCTAACAAACGTAAATATCTACTATACTAAGAAACATATCCACTATACTATCAAACGTAAATATCTACTATACTATCAAACGTAAATATCTACTATACGTAAATATCTACTATATAGATAAATCCTGATACTATGTATACTGTGATACACAACTGTAGGATATATTGTTTTGTGCTATATAATGTAATGTACATAACGTACATGTATACAGAAGTATCCAATTGTAAATTTAAATTTCACTCACACCTTACAGTAACACAACAAGGGGGGGGGGGGGGGAATAGAAAAGGAAAGAAAATAAAGAGTGAAAAAAAAGTGAAAAAGTACATAGATTTGCTTCTACTATGTCTATATGGTGTCCTAACAGAGGTAAAATAACTCCTCATTCTGTCAAACGTAGATTATTCTGTTTCGTGACATATCATAAACATGTACGTTAAAGTATCCATTTACAATGTACTTTCTGTAATTTATATCCATATTCTGTAGGACAACTACAATGTTACAATGTTGTCAAGTCTCTACCTTCGGTTTGTCACTTGTGCCGTCACTATGCAACAGTTAAGGACTTTTATCACCCATCAAACTTCGCTCAGCTACCCTAAATTTCCCAAGTTTTTGTCGCGTTCGGCTATCGTAAATTTCCAAGTTTCGTCTTTCTTGATTGACACTTCACCAGTGGATGATTCACTTCTGTGGCCGTGCTGCGTGTTTCTGACCGTTTGCTGACCCTTGTACATTACCATATTATCTGCTATGGTTAAAGTTGTATAGGGAGGTTGAAATTAAAGAACTGCTGTTATTTGTGTACATCTATGCACCCTTGATTCCAAACCTATACACGTACTGTATACATATATAATATTTGTTTTCTAAACTGGCTGAATATTATTGACAGAGCTTTCTGAGTTTTGGTTGTCAAATTCCAGCAGATGTACCAACACTTCTGAGTAATACTGTATTTCAATTAAGAGATTGTACTTAATTAAACCAAGAGGTCTTTCCATACTTCACTATTAACCAATCTGTTTGGTTGTCATTCATGGATATAAACAGATGATTAAAAAACTTGTCTCCCAGATCAACATTTTCACAAGTTAGTAATACAGTAGTATGAATCTCAAGCAGAGATGAAAAGATTACAAAAACAAAAGGTTGCGATTTTATTCTCTTCATTTTTCTCCAAAAACTTTGGAATGCAACTCGACGGCTATATTGAACAACAGTGTTGTAGTTATGTGGTCTTTCTTATCTCAAATTATACTGATATTTTATGAAATTATTGTTTTCACATCTGATAATTCACTATCCACTCAGTTGTACCAGTTTTGGTTTGAATCCAGTAAAATCTGTGTGATGCTTTAACTAGTTACCTTCAGTTTTTTGCTGATAATTTGTATGTAATGAAATTTTTCCCCTGGCTAATTCAAATTTGTAGTAGACTTGTGGTGGTATTAGCTAACTAGTGTACAGTACTTGTGTATGGTACACTGAGCCTTCAATGTACATACACACATCTATGTGAACCAGACTTACATGCATGTGTAGGCTGCATATCTAAAGGGAAAATATGTTCTACTTAAAGGAAACAGGAAGATCAAATTATCACTCTCTCTCTGTCTTATGAAACCTGTCAACTCAGTTGTTCTTACACAGTATATATACAGTGTGTACACTTTAGATCATAGGACAGTACTGTTAGGACTGGTTAGGTATGAAGTTAATTTGAATTTGGATTTATCACATTTTGACTATATTCATGATTTTTCATGCATAGAAAGTTTCTTAAGGTTAGTACAGTATATAGTCCATTCTTGCTATACTGTAGTCGATATGTATTGAATGCTCTTCACATATTAAACTTTTGGGATGTTATTTTATGCCCTTGATCATGTTAATTTGTTAAATATGTACCAAGAATGAAAGAATTCCAAGAATTAAAAATAATTAAAGTACCTAATTAATACAACATCCATATACAGTACTTACATACTGGTTTGTATATGTACAGACTTTTATATACAAAAATATCAAGGCATTATATTGCTATGCTGTTATTCCATGTTATGTGACATTCCACCACTAAACCATCTCTTTGACTAAAATTTCCACTTCAGTTTTCAAGTACTGTATAAGTCAAGGAAGTAAACATGAAAAAATTATGTTTTTCTTTCTCCATAATATCCGTCTATTTTGAGCTAGTTTCGGTTTGCTCCTTTGCATTTGGTGTTTGCATATGGATCCTGTTGACAAATTTGAAGTTGGTTTGTAATCATAAACTTATTGGCTAATTATCATTTCTAGCCTGAAGGTAAAACAATGTGGTTGTTCTTTCAAAGAGTTTGCTGGATTGTATAATTTGCTTTGAGCACTCCTCTTTTACCTATCTCCACTCTACATCTGCACTTTCGCAATCTACCTTCAAAACAAGACAGAAAAGCCAAAATAAAGTTAAACAAAAGGTACTGAACAGCCACATTTTCATTTCACTCTACTTGTTTTCCTGTCTCCATATCAAATGCATTCCAGTCTGCCTGAGCCTCCCATATTGGTAACCTGTGCACCTCCCCCCCTCCCGTCACCCCTGTCACCCCTCGGGACCCACCCATTTTTATGATGTATTGGAAATTTCCACCATCCTTTTTACCAGTTCTTGTTTATATGCTTTCAAATTTTGCATAAATGTTTTAAAATGTTGTTATCTTTAGCTCTTAATGTCCCACACCCCCCCCCCCAAGGTTCTTGTTTTGTTTTTATAAGTTTTTAAATTATTCTTTTGTTGAAAGTGTGACAGATTTGAACTGGCTGAATATAACTGTTGGAGATTTGTTTTTCTTATTAATTTAATAACACAGTTTAATACCACCGTATTAACATCGTCATCTTCGGGCAAATCGTGGATTCAGCAATTTGTGTCCCAAAGCTTCTGTCATCATGGACCAATCAATTTGTTATTCTAGACATTTCTTCCTTTCTTTCTTATTTTGTTTTTTTTGCTAATGGGACAAGTCTCAAAGAAAGTCCCACTTGCATCTACCCTGTTGTGATCAATTCCCAGTGGATGTTAGCCGATCCAGACAAATAGGTTGGTTCCTTCTCCATCCAAGTTTCATTTCAATAGGTAATGATGGGGTGGGGATAGATTTAGAGTACTATATACATACTGTATGGAATGATCTTTAGCAGACTACATGTACAATATGTACACAGTGGGAGGTAACTACTAAGAATGCATGCAAATGTTACCTTGTTGATATAAGTTAGACAGTTATCATACAAAATAACTGAAAAAAGATATTTTTAAGTTTGAAGCGATGTCTTTTGTCTTTAACTGTATCCAAGTGTTAAATTAAAACATGGATATATGGCAGAAGGTCACATACATGTAAATTTATAACCAGTGTTTTAGCATGATTTGGAAACTTAATATTGTTGCAATAGTCAGTGCAAATTGTCATTTTGCATGAAAAAACCCTTCTCTGTATCAGAAGTACCTGGTCTGAGACTTCCTTAATACCCCTCGGACGGATTATTCTTTAGATTGAACTTAGGGGTAAATTATATTAAGAATAAAAAGGTTTCAGTAGAACAGTTAAATTTTCTGGTGATGTCAATGACAATCTATAGGCATATACAAGGCACAGGTTTCCCCAGGTATTTCATTTTGTGAGTTGCCACCTCATGGTTTTGTGCGACCGCTTCGCAAAAATATGTAAACCAACATCTCCACTGCACTGTTTCAAAGAAGGAATAAAAAATTCAATGATCGCGATCCAACTTTTCAATCCATGTCGTCATCTGACATTGGAAGATTGACTGTGAACGCTAAATTATAGCAACAAATAAATATCCTCCTCCCTTTTCATACAGCATTTAATGTTAGGAAGAATGATATGACGTGAGGATGTTTAACAACATTTTCCGGGCTGCCATGCCCCCAGACCCCCCCCCCACAGATATGCTCACGCCCTCCAGTCTCACAAACCAGTCACCCCCTGTCTCACAGGAGAAATCCCAGGGGAAACCCTAAAAGATATGTTGGCCATTGCCCTAGGTGAGGGTCTTTTCCATTCCTTCTAGCATGTAAAACTATGCAACCATGACCTGTAATTTGTGCATCTGCAAAACTGATCAGTTCAGTTCAGTTGGAGGGCTTCCAGCTAAAAGACCAATGCCACAACACCTATTAGTGTTTCCTGGTATTGAGTATATCTGGAAACACACTAAACAATGGTAACGAGTAATAACATAGGAAGTTCTTTTCTGTCCACAGGAAGGCAGATAGAGAAATGATCGCCTCCTACAATATTACTCTACTTGGTTGTACTAGACAACACTATATACATACATACATATATGTGTACAATAACAGGATGTACTGTAGTGGTACAACATGCATAGCTGTGTGCAATTGCATGTACTACATGAAATACTAAACGATTTATAAATACAACTTTTGCTTCCTTCTCTTGACGCTCATTGTAGCGGAGACCTATTGATGATGATGTCACAGGGCTATATCTGTGTCAACAAATAGGATTCTGAGGGGGCTGCAGCCAGGCTGCATAGGACATGATCTTGTAGTTCAGCATAATAGGCACAGCTGGTCTGCATAGATTATTTACCACTGTTCAATATTGATCAAAGTAACCTTGCTTTAGTAGGCTTTTGTAGCGTTTCCCTCAGACGTGGTGTCTAAGTGACATAATAGGTATAAAATATTAACTTCCCCTCCCCCCTCAAGAAACAAAACAATCAACAAAACAAAATGTGGTTGTGCAGTGACTATGGATTCTGCTTTTCTGACCATGTCTGTTGTCATAGATGCATACAGAATAAGGAACCCCTCCAGACTCATAAGACTTGTATGGTTATACCACTTTGGCTGTTCCAAAATTTGCTAGTTTTTCCATTTAATCAAATGCAGATTAAACATCTTGTGCTCCACAAATTTTAATGCAATGTATAATTTTCCATTGGGAAGTTTTAATTCCTAACTTTCTCGTCGTTGATTGGGATTTTAGAGAACTAATTTCAGATTATAATTTCCACTTAAATTTCCAGAAATTCCAGGCCACGTTATCTTTCCTGTAATAGCGGTTCCTTATGCCACCCATAAAAATTGTGCCAAGTTTCATACCAAATGCAGCTTTAACAGATAACCAAATTTGAAGTAAATTTTCCACCATTGAAAATGGAAAAGCAATTAAGCCATTCCACTTTCATCGTGAGAAGAGATAGATGTACGGTGCATTTTCTATTTTTTTTCTCTGGCAACGTAGCACAGTTCAGTATAGTAAAGTTTCTAAAATGAATACCTACAGTACAGTACACTTAGATCTACACCGTGGCATTAGCGGTATATGATTGAAAAAGAGATTTTACCAAGGAGCAAAGAGGGCTTTGACCTTTGCGATGATTTGTTGATGATGAAGATTGCCAGAAGGAAATCTTGAGATGATGGGTCATTGGAAACGAGAAGTTGTATCGATTGGTAATGTTAATTGATAATGATTTTACACTCGTATGTCTTGCCTGACACAAGGTGTTAAACAGTGTGATAACACTACGGTACATGGAGTATGCGCCGCCCGAAGGGGTGGAAAGCAGATCTCTGGTAATATTACTCAAATATTACTCACAGCCAAGAGATCTGCATATCAATACTAAGGTACAGTATGTACTAACATACTTACAAATCATATGAATGCTGAGTGGTTTAATCATTTGAATTTGCAAGGAACATTGTCAATGAGGAATAGCAAAATATTGAAGATATGATTTTGTTGTCGAGGGGGCTGTACTGTACTGTTAGGTACCATGTCAAAAGTATAGGAAGCTGAGGGGGCTGAAAATGTCTTTTACAGACATAAAGTCAAAAGTAAGAAGCTGAGGGGGCTGCAGCTTCCCGTACCACCTAGAGTACCAGGGCATTTATTGGTTGTTTTAAAGAAATTCTCTTCATTATTATCATCACTGAAGAGGTAATTATACAAGTCCAAATTATGCAGGAAATGTCTTTTACAGACATAAAGTGCTATATGAAATGAATTCGTCCCATGCAAAATGCATGTAATTTCTGAAAAATCACTTCAGTTTTTGTTTTTGTTTTTAGTGACTTTATACGGCCTGAGAAATGACTCATTTTGTGTTTTTTATGCCATTCAATGTGATATATGTCCATTGGCAATTATATAATACACAGAAAATGACTAGGCAGATATTTTTTTAGTTCCTAAGTCCCAGTCTCCCCTCCAGCTTGCCCACTTTAACATCCTCAATGTACACAGTTGAAAGTGTACCCCCAAGCATTGCAAATGTGCAGTGTCTGCTTATTCTTTTGAATACTGTATGTCTCAATTGCTATCAATAGTATGCATTTGAAATACTTAACAGTTTATTACTAAGCACTCTGCCATGTTAATGTTCAGTTGAAGTCAGCACATTATTACAGACTTTATACCGACACCCTTAAAAAGCTGAGCATTTCTGACTTTGTTCGTCTATTTTTGCTTTCCAACCTACCATTAACTACTGAAAATAAGATTACAGTACGAGCTCACAAGAGCTCACTTTAAAACATAAGTTTTGCCTTGAGTACATTCAACCATTCGAAGAGAAAGGTTAACAATTTTTGAAGTAATTTTAATATACAGTAAAAGAACTATCCACAGAAGTATGGTGTTTACCTCGCTCGTAAAAACTCCACAGGAATTTTTGGACCTTTACTCACTTTTTGGTTCCTTGCTGAAAGCAAAGGAACCTATGTATTCAGGTTGGCGTGTGTGTGTGTGTGTGTGTGTGTGTGTGTGTGACGCTTAAGCTTGTATGCACGATAACTCAACAAGGGATTGACTGATCATGATCAAACTTGGTGGGTGGGTGGCCCATAGTGAGTAGATGAACCCTATTGTTTTTGGTGCCCACAAAGGTCACCAAAGGTCAGTTATGGTCCAAAAACCCAAAATACTAAAACTGCAATAACTCCCAGTGCCAATGTGCGATATGATATTTGGTTGATATTTTGGGACAAGTTGTGAACTGGTTAGGGCAATATTTTGAAACTTAACGGTCATGTGATCTGAGGTCACCAAAGGTCAGTTAATGTTAAAAAACTAGTATTTTTGCGATAACTTGAGAACGAATTGTCTGTTAGGGTTGGGAGTTGCTTCAGTGTAATCCAATTGTCGACCCACATCTGGGTGACCCTTGACCTCAATTTGACCTTTGGTGACCTTTTCATGTTTTGGGGATTTTTACAGTTTCGATGCTATTTTCAGATGTCAAAGGTACCTTCCGATCATAAATATGGATGGGTTGACCCCCGTGTGACCTTTGTGTGCGAACTTATATGGGGTCAAAGTTTTCGGTCAGAGTTAGGATGGCTGTACAGACTTATCGTGTTGATTTTTGGAATCAGCAGATCAAACTACATTTGAAACCAAGGTCAAAAGGTCAAAGGTCACATTAGAAAAAATGTGCTTAGTTTGGGAGAAAATGGGCGAAAAAGAAAATGTTTGGTTTTGATGCTAGATTTGGATATCAAAGGTACCTCCCGATCAAAAATGTCAATGGGTTGACACCCGGGTGACCTTTGTGTGTAAAGTTATACAAGGTCAAAGTTAATTTTCAGACATTTAATGCAATAACTCCCAGGGCCAAGGTGTAACAAGGTTGATATTTTGGGACAAGTTGCAAATGGTATAGAGGAATATTTTCAAACTTAACGGTCATGTGATCCGAGGTCATCAAAGGTCAATTAATGTTAAAAAACTAGTATTTTCGGTGAGAAAATGGGCAAAGAAAAAAATGTTTGAATTCTTACAGTTTTGATGCTATATTCACGTCTCACCAATCAAAAATGTCAATAGGTTTACCCCAGGTGACCTTTGTGTGTGAAGTTTTATGAGGTCAAAGTAAAATTTCAGACATTTAGTGCAATAATTCCCAGTTCCAAGGTGTGACACGGTTGATATTTTGGGACAAGTTGCAAATGGTATAGGGGAATATTTTCAAACTTAACGGTCATGTGATCCGAGGTCACCAAAGGTCAATTAATGATAAAAAACTAGTATTTTTGCGATAACTTGAGAACGAATTGTCCGTTAGGGTTGGGAGTTGCTTCAATTTAATCCAATTGTCGACCCACATCTGGGTGACCCTTGACCTCAATTTGACCTCTGGTGACCTTTTCATGTTTTGGGGATTTTTACAGTTTCTATGCTATTTTCAGATGTCAAAGGTACCTTCTGATCATAAATGTCAATGGGTTGACCCCCGTGTGACCTTCGTGTGCGGAGTTATACGAGGTCAAAGTTAATATTCAGACATTGAATGCAATAACTCTCAGTTCCAAGGTGTGACATGGTTGATATTTTGGGACAAGTTGCAAATGGTATAGGGGAATATTTTCAAACTTAACGGTCATGTGATCCGAGGTCACCAAAGGTCAATTAATGATAAAAAACTAGTATTTTTGCGATAACTTGAGAACGAATTGTCCGTTAGGGTTGGGAGTTGCTTCAAGTTAATCCAATTGTCGACCCACATCTGGGTGACCCTTGACCTCAATTTGACCTCTGGTGACCTTTTCATGTTTTGGGGATTTTTACAGTTTCGATGCTATTTTCAGATGTCAAAGGTACCTTCTGATCATAAATGTCAATGGGTTGACCCCCGTGTGACCTTTGTGTGCGGAGTTATACGAGGTCAAAGTTAATTTTCAGACATTGAATGCAATAACTCTCAGTTCCAAGGTGTGACATGGTTGATATTTTGGGACAAGTTGCAAATGGTATAGGGGAATATTTTCAAACTTAACGGTCATGTGATCCGAGGTCACCAAAGGTCAATTAATGATAAAAAACTAGTATTTTTGTGATAACTTGAGAACGAACTGTCCGTTAAGGTTGGGAGTTGCTTCAATGTAATCCATTTGTCAACCCGCATCTGGGTGACCCTTGACCTCAATTTGACCTCTGGTGACCGTTTCGTGTTTTGGGGATTTTTACAGTTTCGATGCTATTTTCAGATGTCAAAGGTGCCTTCTGATCATAAATGTCAATAGGTTGACCCCAATGTGACCTTCGTGTGCGAAGTTATACGAGTTCAAAGTTAAATAATATTAATGAGGTCACAGGTCAAACGTGAAAAACTCCCAAGTTGCAATAACTTAGCTACTATTTATTGGAATTTCGTCAAACTTGGTATGATGATATTGGTAGATAGTCTCCACATACTGATGTGTGTTGCAATTGATATCATGCATGTTTTTAAGGGGGGGGGGGGGGCTAGCATTATTTCGTTATGAAAAGTTTGTATGCACAATAACTCAACGAGGGAATGACCAATCATTACCATACTTGGTGAGTGGGTGGCCCATAGTAAGTAGATTATCCCTGTTGATGTTGGTGCTCATTTCATGAATATTAATGAGATCATGGGGTCAAACGTGAAATACTCCAAATTGCAATTACTTGGCTACTATTACTAGTCGGAATTTCGTCAAACTTGGTATGATGATAATGGTAGATAGTCTTCACACACTGATGTGTGTTGCAATTGATATCAGGGCTTAGCATTACTTTGGCAACAAAAGTTTGTGAGCATAAATTACTGTTGTTGTATTAGGGCTTTGTTAGAAATTTCCCTATGAATGGAACTAATGAACAGCAGCAAGGAACCATGAAATGTTTTCATTCTGGTTTCAAATGAAATTTGGCAAGTCAAGCTAAAATGAGCTACTGTATGTTGATATGAGATTTTAAGTATAAAAACGACATCAGAAATTTAATCAAACTTTACTCAGAAAGTGCTGTTAAGTGTGATATTTTGCATACTGTGCTAAGAATTGTACATCATATACTGTACCGGTATATGTTCATGTACCACTGTACTCTATTAAACTATATTTGTTTGTGTACACATTAATTGCTCTGGCATAAGTTTTGCCTAACCCAGTTAAACAATGCGTGTTAAACTGTACCATAGATACAGTTAACTTCACTATCCGTGTTGTACATGTATCAGTTTAGCTACACTACTTCCCAAATAATACTGCTTTGCCAAGTTCTTGAAAATATCACCAATGAAACCTACAGGAATTGAAAGGGACGCTTACTCAGTGTGCAGTATTCCTGGACGATTTTACATACTACAATAAAAACTGCCTGCTGCCATTAATCCTTTACCATATTAACTTTCTCTGCGGTTCTTTAAAGGTTATCAGCATTGCCTCAAAATATGCTAGAAAGTCAAATAATGGTCACATATTCCAACTTGATTAAACATTTACTGCTACAGTACAGTACCATCAAATCATGTTATTCACCGAGACAAATTTGATTTGTCTTCTACATTCTGGAACACAATGTCTGAGAATACATTTGACATGGTCAGTACCACCAGGAAAGTACAGTACTATACCTTGAATAAAAAAGAAAAAAGATCCAGCCATATCTCAGCTGTGACAACCATGGACAGCTTACCCTTTAATACATTAGGCTTGTTGAGTACTATAAAATTGTGTAGTGTGTTTCACTTTCTGTGTATAGATGGTTCATGAATATTCATTATATTAGTGGAAAGGCAATATGCAGTGTGTTATCTTCCTAGATGATGCTAGTACTATGTAGAATATAAAATTGTATGCTATCACGAAAGAAAGAGGGAAAACAAATCCCAAGATTTTGAAGCTAGGATTGTCAATAACTTAAACAACTGTGTTTAAAGTACTGTTTTTGTGTATACATTGTCAAATACTGAAGTCCCACAACAGTTCAATAGCTCGACTATAGTAATGTTGTATATATTTCATGAAATTGGGAAAAAGTTGTAATTTTTTCGGCAAAATTATGGGACTTGCATTTTAATTGCCACTTGATTATTATCAAACCATGTCTGGATGCAAGAGGAATTTTTTGTTTTCAGATTTTACTTCACTTCAGCTGTAATATCCTTCTCAATGCAACAAATAGAGTTTGGAGACATGGAATTGGATTCATTAATAATTTCTCAATTTATGTTCAATTAGTGATGAAATCTAGGTGGCTCTCATACTTTGATGTATCACATTCTTCATTTTGATGGATCTTCGGGCTACAGGTTCTTTTAAATTGCCTGAAGTTGGCATCTAAAAGGCAAACGTTTCAGTAAATAGTTGTTGTCTGTATCTCAGTGGGTGCAATGCATTATTATTGCCATCATTCAGTAGAAGTGCTCATTAAACCTGTTTCCCTTACAAGACTGCTTGATAGGTGAACAGTATTCTATCACAAGAGATTATCATTGCTTCAGTGTGTTGGAAAAATTGATAGGTCTTACCCTACTGTATATACATGATACTGCAGTATGTTTTCTTTTAAAAATCGTAACACTGACTAAACCTGAAGCTATTCTGACAAGTGGAAGGGACTGTCTCTCCCACTCCATTTCAAATTTAAAGTTTCTCTGAGAAATATTGACAAGTATAGTTTTCAAGAAGAGGCTTGTTAAGAAAGAAATAGTCCAATTAAGAACAACTTGACACATTTTTGAAATTTCTCAGTGTGAACTTGATACCAAGTGAAATAGGTTTGTATCCATGGTAACAAAAATGACTGATGCTGTTAGTATAAATATATGCTTAAACACTCAAACACAAACCCAGATGAAACTTTCAAGTTAGACAATTCCTTCTCTTTTTGGTGGAGTGGTGGGGGGGGGGGGAAGGAGGGAAGAATTTTTGAATATACAGTATGGTGAAAATTGCTGATTATTAAATATGACCACACTGTATGGAACCATGTTGTCTTAGTGGTCGTTAAATTGTTTTTTTCTTCTCCCTTCCGTAGGGCTAGTTTATCTTGTAAAGTAATGTGCCTTAGTTCTGTATCAACTAGATCACAGACCTGTTGAACGAGTAACAATGCTAGTATTCGAGTACAAATAGAATGGCCTGTGGTATGAGTACTTGTATTAGTATAAGCTAGTCTTTTAGAATTTAATTTCGCAACTTATTCTTTTGTTCTTGGCCAATTGTCCGATGGAGGGGGGGGGGGGGGGGAGTGAGGGGTATTTGGAGGGATTTACATTGCCCTCTCTAAACACCGTATCTGTCTCCAAGTCTATATGCACCTTCCTAAAGATCTACCTAAAACTACACACGATTGGAACATTTTAACAGGTAAAGTATAACAAATCGCTCTTAAATCTCCAAAACCAGTTAGAATTACTTCGCTTCTCTCTTACCTGTCTCCCACGCCACATCTGCACTTTCCCATCTACCTAAACCACACAATGTTTTAGCACTGCGCCCTCGCTCCCTGGGCACCCCCCATTTACACCTCCTTCCAGGTCTACCCTTTCAGGAAGAATGCTAAACATTTTCGTGGGCAAAATTTGCCTTAACGTTTTGGGGATTCGCTGACTGAAAATCTTCTATTCTGACCAGAGTTATCTATAGTACATCTATCTCATTGTGTTCACCATACTCATTAACCTGTCTGTATTCTGTGTGTGTTTTTGCCCCTTCTGTTACTGTTACTTGTCATTTAGCCTCTGAAGAAGATCCTGCTAGGATTGAAACGTCAGGCCAACTTACTTTTACACATTCTATTACACAGGCTCTTTAGTGTATAAGCAGTTTGCTAACAGTTTTATTTTATTTTGATTATCAGGGTTATCTACTTAACTTTAATGTCAGGTATATATATGATGCTGATGTACTGTACAATAAAAAGTCCACAGGGGTTTTCCCCTTACACATTACATCCCCTTACACAATGTAATTTACCTCATTTATGTAGCAAGATACTTAAATGTCATTTATGATGATTTAAGATAAATACTGTAGGCACTGTGTTTGCATAATTTCAACATATTTCATATATAATTCATTATGTATGAAAGGAGTCTATCAAGTTAATATTAATTTGTAAAATTTGAGTAAATTTTATGCAAAATTCAACATAAACTTTATTCTCGTTTTCTTTCAGTGGATAGCACAGAGAACCTTCATCCACTTCACAGAGGTTACAAGTCAAAGGTACTGGCTCACTACCCAGAAACAGTAGAATGGAATCCATTCGACAGCGTCGGAGTCAACATGGTAAGAATAAATGTTATATTTTATGTTATTTTTCATTTATTTATTTCCAGTATAAATATCAATATTTATAAACAGGACATCAAAAGTGATTACATAATAAGAAAATATTATTTTAAAATGTTAGTGTACAAAAACAAAAAAATAAAAACAAAATATATAAGTGCAGCTGTCTACCTACAATAAATTATCCAGATTACCCTTTTGTAAATAAATAGCAGCATGATAAATAAAAATATTTCTATACACATTAATTCTGAATTTTGGTGTTTTTGTAGTACAGTAGTTTCTCTGGTAGAGTGTTAAGTTCGGTATGCAAAGAATGTCTGTCATTTCTCTGTATGCAATTTACACTTCTAATGAACTCATTTTTAGCAGCATTGTTTACACTGGTACTCTATTGGTGTTATATGACTAAATCTCCCGCATTAACATCTCTCTCCAATAAACATGAGCCTCATACGTTACTTTTACACTTTACATGTTGAAAATGAAAAGTTTTATTTAAATTAATACCCAAAAGAGTAGTTATTTTTTATTGGGGGGGGGGGGGGCCAAACATCTATTCACAGGTATTCTCTGAAATGTTTTATTTTCTCTGTTGAGTGTTACTTATTCACTTTGCTCCTCCCTTACCTGTCTCCCCACAACCTTAGCACTATTATTCTACCGTGCCTAGAATGTCCTGGTTATCTTTTAACACTGTGCGCCCTCTAAGACCGGCCCCTCCGGTCATCGCCCTTCCTTCTCATTCTACCATTCAAAGTGTCCAACACATATTTTTCGAGTGGATTTTCTTCCATTTGGATTTCGTTCTAACGGTAGCTGGGGTATCCCATGTTTTTCATTGATTTGTTTTGTGTTCTTGCTTACCTATCTCCTCACAACCTCAGCAATCTTGCTTTAGAGTGCCTAGAGTGAATTGGCAACAAGTTTTAGCACTGTACACCCTCGTCAATACTTGACATCGTTTCGAACTGCATTTTTGCCTAAAAGAGAAAGAAATATGGAAAGAGAAATTTTGAGAAAGAGCCTTTGGGATGAATAGCAAGTAGTTGCAAAATCCTTTTATCAGTTTTTAATAGTTTTTAATAGTTTCTTGTTAATCTCATGTTATAAGTATTAAGTTTTTTTTTAAAGTATCTATAGTCATATAATATTGGACCTTTTCTTTCTAGTTAACTTGTATTTTTTTTTACTAATTTTTCCTTTTCTAGTGAAATCTTTGTATTGGTGTAATTTCTAATTTTTTGGGCGCTGAATGGTGGCGTAAAAACCTAGCCTCTCTGTCTAGCCAAAAATCTGAACGACTCTTTCAGAATACCAAGTCAATCGGTCGTTGACCCTAGTTGTAGTACTTTTACTCGGAAATGATGTAACCCTACAGGCCTGTTGAATGTAAATTACAAAAGGATCCATGCCCCCGAAACCTGTTGCACGTCAGCCTCCATTCTTCCTTCCTTCCTTTCCCCCCCAGCCCCCCTGTTGTCTTGGCCATAATTTTTTGAGGAGAGAACAACCTTGGCAGACATACTTGTCAAAATCTATTGCCGACAAGCCGATTGGTGGTTGTTAAGGGAACATACTCTGTGCTTGTTCATTTGGTTCGTCCTCCGGCACTTTCTGTCTTCGGCAAGATCGATTAGTACTCGAAGTTATTGAAGATGGTGGTTAAGTGGTCATAGATAGAGGGAAAGCCAGGGGGGGTAGCTTTGAAGCTCTTGTTTTTTTTCCCCCCCATCGATTTGGTTTCAAGATGACGGAAAAGTTTAGAAATACATTGGGACAGAAGAAGAGGCACGAATCGAGGTACGAAGAGTCACGATGCTTACTGGTTTTTAAAATTCGGTACAACAACTTGTTTTCTCGTCCTTTTTTTTCCCCCTTTTGTTTTTCTAAATTAAATCAGTAAATTGCAAACTCTGCTGCTAGTCAACTCATGAAAAGAAAAAGACCCTCAGTGTTCCATTGTGGCAGAAAATTACATTTTAACAGCAAGGTGTTATTTTTTGGTTAGAAATGAGAAGGTGTGTGTACATATCTGCCTGTAGGTGAATTGTACCGTTTGTTTTGTTTTTCAGTGGTGCGCTAATTGGTTTTTAGAAACCAAACTCTGTTACAAGCCGCAGTTTACATGAAGGACAGCTGTCAGTGGTTGGTGTGGTTTTGTTGTAGGTACAATCATGTCTGAGATGGGGAGGTTCATTTGAGGGTTACAAGAACAGCGATTCTATTATTTACTTCTTCCATGCTTACCTGTCTCCCCACAACCTGAAGCACTCTCATTCTACTGTGCCTACCATGAACTGGTCACCATTTAACACTGTGTGCCTGTACAGCTCTAAGACCAGCCCTTCCGGTCAATGCCCGCCCTTTTCATTCTACCACCCAAAGTGCCTACATCGTTCGTCTTTTGTGTGGATTATTTTTTCGACTTAATTCGATCGGAACCGTTCCTTCATCTTAAGAGTTCATTTTGATAAAAAAAATGTTGATACTAAAATCCCAGTACATTGTTGTTTATTAGCTTGACTGAAATAATAGAATAGGTGTATGTGACAAATTTTGATACTGTACTGTACTTACCGATTTAACTTAAACTTATGTGACTCGTTATTGTTAATAAAATACAAAAGACTGAGGGACCTTAGTATCGTAACGTAGAGGAAGGAGTAGATTTACATCACTCTCCTTCACCTGTCTCCATGCTACATCTGCACTCAAATTTACCTAGCCTGCAAAAGCTGGTAACAGTTTAGCACTATGCCTCCATCGACCTGTACTTCACGATGGTTCATCCACTTGAACGCACTTCTGAATCTACCATTTTTGGTGGTCTAACAAGAAGAAATTAGTTTCATAGATCATTAGATAGCCCCTTCCCCTCCCCCCAATAGTCATCTCTGCCTGTGATATTATCTGTAGATCTGTAGAAGTTGTCAAGCTGTATAGGTTACCACTTTTTTAGTGTTCACCCCTATGGTGACCTTTGACACGGTCACCATAGTAGCGTGTCTTTGTCTGGTGAAAGTTTGTTGGTTTTTAGACTTTGAGGTTGTTTATCTGTTCATTACATTGGGTACTTGTGTTGTTCTTATTGTTTACCTGTGTTTTGCATGTGTTGGAAGGTTCTGGACAAGATAAGGCACATTAAACAAGTTTAATATTCATATTTATATCATTGTTTTCTGTTTTGCTTCCAGCGTGTCTAAAATTCTCTTACAATGTAGAATTCTCACAAACTCCAGTTCTATTGTGCAATTGTATTGGCAAGCATGTCAGCAATTTGTCTGTACTTGAATATACAGAGAGCAACACATATTTTGTTGCTGTAAGCAGTTGTACAAAACTGCCAAAAGCTTTACAAATCCTGTTTTCTATGTTTTTTGTGTGCATTTTTATTCCGTATTCAAGGCTCTTTTCCCCCTTATTTTCACACAAACATGTGATTTAAACTCTTTCCCAGATAGCCTGCATTCAAGTAGATTGTGTTGAAAAGCCTTTAGTGTTGTTGTTAGCGCTGAAATGATTCAGAATCGAGACAAAAGCTTTCAAAAGTCACAAAGGACTGTTTACCGTATAACACGACAATAGCCAGATCAATATACAGGACAGATCAGTTAGGAGAAAAATAACTCAAGGTGATATGGGATATCTCTTGGCTCTAAAAGGAAAGTTTTCATCAAAAAACAGGATGTAGGAATGTTAACTTTCTTGGAAGGATTATTTGGACTTGCTTTTAGCTGTTGATGAATAACAATAAGTCATGCAGATCTAAGGGAAAGAATTGTTGTGATCAGGAAATGTGGCTTCCCTGTTTATGTTCATATCAGGAAATTGAGAGAGAGTTAAGATCTCACAATTATGGAAGCTGTTGGTTAAAAACTTGTTTAAAAAATACATTTTCTTGTGAAATGAGTCTCTTAAATAAGTCTTCAAGTCAATATTATAAATTGACACCTGGCACAAATTGATATATTTGCAAAAATAGATAGATTTTTTTTAATCTTTTCTATAAAAGTGAAATAACACTGTCTGTTTTCAAACTGGTTGATTTTCAAGGTATCATCCTAAGTCTGCAAGCTGAATTTATAGAATTGGATGCTCCATGAAATTGAGGTCCATAAAATTATGATTTGACGCCAAAAACATATACCTAATTAATACTGTGGGTCAAGGGTATGCATACAATGTCCAGGAATAATTTAGTGTTAACATGTTTGTGTAGCAGTTTTGAAAGTTTTTGACTGCTATGGTTGGTATTCACACTTGCTAAAATGGGGTCTGCTTGACTCTTTCCATTCCTTGGCAAAGATAGTATAAATTCACTGCCATAATGTCTCTTATGTCTGTGTGTGTATGTGTATGACACCCCTGTAAACATGATATCTAAGAAGTGCAGAATGGTTGAACTTAATGTTTAATATGGAGATCCAATTTGGTGCTGTTCCGAAACCCTATTGAAATTGGTGGAGTTCAAAGGTTATTTTTGTTTAAAACATGGAGGTCAAAAGTCTGAAACTTTGTAAACAGAATTTAACTCCAACAGTAGCATGAATTGGTTGAACTTCATGCTTGGTATGTAGGTTACAACTTGGTGATTATTACAAGAACCCTTTTTTTTTTGTGGAGGTCAAAGATCATTTGAGGTCAACAGAAAAATTTAGCAAGGAATCACTAAGCCTTTACACTTGTTCTCTGTTTGTTTTCTTTGTAAGGCCCATGCTCCAATGGACAAGAAGTTCAAGCTCTTACCTAATTTATTCACATGGGGTTAAATTTATAAAGCCCATATAACTTTAGTAACTGTGGCTGCCAAATCTGTCAGATATTTTAGGATATTTACATCACACCTCACCTACCTGTCTCCCATACATACACACTCTGATCTACACTAGCCTAAGAACTGGTAAAGTTCTTGCACTGTGCTCCCCAATGGTCACTGCCACCCCCCCTCCTGCACCCCCTATGGTCACTATCCTCCCCTTTTCAAATCTACCATTCAGAAGTCTATACAGGATATTTTACCTTTGTCTTACGGCTGGTTTTGCATTCTTTGTGGACTCTTTTGAAGTCAGTAAGAAGCTTACTTCATTTCAGTTTTTCCTAAGTAGTCACTGCTTTTAAAGTTTCCTTAAATTATTCATGTTTTTGAAAACATGGATTTTTTCACTTTCGTGATCGTGTACAGTTTGCATATATATTTGCATACCTGTTGTGCAAGATCGTGGTGCATTAGTCATATCTCTGGGTTAGTAAGGATGTTAACTTTTTATTTTTCTTCTCTCTTCCAGCTCTGCATGCCGAAAGGTCTCACATTTAGCACCCAGCACCAAGATCGGAAACCCAAATTTCATTCCTTTGTTATCACTCGTGAGGACAGGACCCAGGTCTACGGGGCTGCCTTAACTTTCTTTGAGCTGGTCACCGACGAGAAACTATGCACTCAGTTCAATATGTTGCAGGGGAAGTTCTCGGAAGAGAACACACTGCGAAAAGTCAGTACGGGTGACATCCCACAAGGGGTGGTCCTGGAGAGCGTGTCTCCAAGAATGGGGCGGCGTTTCTCGCCGAGACACAGACGATCGTCGAGCCCATCCATCCAGGGGCTTAATTCTCCCCGTTTCCGACGGAGGGGTAGTCCTGCCCACCAGGGTTGGAATATGCAAAAGGCGAACACGTTGCCGAGAACTAAAAGCGCCGTCAGGCACTACGATATCATGAAGGACGCCCTCTTTGTCTCCAAGTGCATCTGTTTAATCTTGAAGATTCCACTCGTCAGATCTTGCCAACAATTTCTAGAACAGCTGTTTGAAATAATCCGCACTCGGAATCCCGAGACGCTTCCAATCGAGAGTTACATCTATAACATACTATACGAAGTGAGCCTTCCTCAGCCCGGCAAGAGTATGGAGTTTTTCGGCCCCGTCGGCAGGATAGCCTGTCAACGTCCATCGCTTTGGGAGCTCCCCCTGTGCGAATACTCTATGCGAGAGATGTTTGAACTGCTAGGACCAGAGAACGTTCTTGAACTCCTGACTTGTGCTTTTCTGGAGAAACAAATTCTATTACTTTCAAAGGGTGAGATTTGTTAATGAATATTCATCAATTGTATGTAAATTGTTTGCATAAATTTCCACAGCCAGCTGAAGCCAAATGATCAAACGCTCATCCCCCTACCTCAATCAGTCGAGCGACATTTAGACATTTGCACTCTGCCATTAAAATCCCTGTAAAACCACAATTGGAAACAGTCTCCTTTTTGTGAACCCCTCTCTCAGGCTACAACCTCCAGCCCTGGAGCGTTGCCAAGAACATAAAGGTGCAGAAGATTGTGGTAACCGAGCAGAGAAAAGTTTGAATACCACATCTTTAGACCAATATCAGAATTGTAACCAGCAATGATGAAATAAGATAGAAACTTGAAAGGATTTGAAAATGAAACAAGAACAATATGTCTCATCCATTTTGTGGGACACAAACTTTACTTGATTTAGTTCAATAGTCGATGTCTTTCTAATGAACATTACGAATGATAGCAAGTCGGTATAATTTAGTGTCAGTATTCTTTTGAGATGCTTTGGCAGGCCTGAATTTTTTATTCATTCAAAAAATTACATTTGGTTTGGTTAGTGTACACAAACGTCTAGATCTATACTGTTTTCATCTTTATAGTCTGTGTTCAGCAATTTGTCCATTTGACTTAGCATTTATTGTTTTTGTGATGCTGGATAAATTATTCCCTGGGTAGTGAGCAGATAGGTTTACCTGATCGATCGAGTTATGTGCAGTGTAACACGGCTTATTAATAGAAAGTTGCAAAGTCGACGATACAACGAAAAGATAAACCGATGCTCTAAGCAGTAGTGACCTGATCCCTTACGAGCCATCTGTTTGTGTCGAAGATTTCAACTTCTAAACACAGCACGTTCAACCATCCTTCCTCGCGCTTATGGCAGGATTGGTAGAATTTCAATTAGCCGCCTCATTCACTCTCTCTTCTCCGTCAAATGAAAATTTCCTGCACGGCGGTCATCAAAGTCTTCTCGGTGTTAGGTATCGGAGATAAGGGATTTACCCATACCCAGGGCAAGCTGTGCAGGTCACTAGAAGCTTGGATTAAGAGAGATTGACCCAAACTTGATTAGCTCTAGCCCAAACACCTGAAGGTGCTCAAATGAGCCCTTCTGAGAAACGATAAAAATAACGCAGTACCCGGAGATGGCCCCCCAATTGGGACTGGAAGTCCCTAATATTTAAGCAATCTGATAGTTTGTTGGGCATCCAGGATTCGTTTCCTCCGTACCTCTAGAGAACGGAGGGTATTTTAAGTCGAAGAAAAACAGATTGATTTTTGAATCTTCCGGTCAAGTAAGGTTCATGTGAACTTTTTCCGTAGGTCAATATCTCAGGTTTTTTCTCGAATGATTTGAGATTTATATTTGTCAACTACACTGGACACTACGAAGGGAAGATAACACAGTGAAAAATTGCTGTCTGTCAATACATCGGAAGCAGTGCATAATCTACGAAAGAATATTATATTCGAGTTATTTTGAAAAAAATGATAACAGATCATTTCCACTGTGTTATCTTCGTACTGGTGCTGTGGGTGAGTGGATAAAGGCGGTGGCATATTGAAGCAATGAGGCTTAGCAATCGGGAGATTCGGGGTTCGATTCCTGGCCGGGTCATAGTAAGGTGGGTTTTTTCATTCAAGAGCAGTCCATGGTTTACCCATCTGAAATGACTGTCTAAATTGAAAAGATGCCAAAATTTGAGTTAAATGTTGAATTGGAAGCCACCCGACATGTAAGTTGTAATCCATAAGCCCTTGTGGGTTTCTCCCACATTTTTGGTCGCTTAAGCGTCGTAAAAATAACCTGATGATTATTATTATATCTAATGAGAGAATTTATATACATACTAATGCATACAATGTTGTGCAAAGAATAATGAAGTTATAGAAATAATTTAATTGGGATCATTCCAGGAACAGGTTTCAAATATCCATCCAAATCTGAGGTATTATGGTTGTTTGAAAAACACTTTTACAAAGCTATTCAAGTAACGTTCTCAGTTAAGTAGGATCTGGTTTTCTCAATCAACACACTGTTACCTTGCTTTAACTTGTTACAGAAAATCAATCACTAAAAAAAAGTAAAAGCTTATTCCATGGACACAGAAAGTGTTTTACTTATTGACAATGTAAAAGAAACATCATGACAGTCACTTGACGACGCCCCCCATCTTCTTCCCCTCCCCCCTCAGATCAAATTTCGTGCCACACAATTCTCAAATCAACATTAAAAAACGAAGAATCATGAAAACAAGATTGGCATCCAGTCTGATTATTGTCTGCAAAGTTCAAAATGTCTTTGGCTGGTGATAGAAGACAAATGATCACTTGACATAACTTTTCAGATATTTATGAATTTTGTTTTTTTCCTCTCCCTGCTCTCGTAGACTACAACCGTTTGATGTTAGTCGCAGAATGCCTGACGGCGTTACTCTTCCCTTTCCTGTGGCAACATGTCTATGTCCCTATTGTGCCTGCATCCATGCTCCATTTTCTAGATGCTCCGTTCTCTTTCATCATGGGCCTCCATCTCGACGAACTTTTTGAAGAAGAATTTGAAGTGCCCAACCAGGTTAGTATTTTGATCCCCCCTCCCCCCCCCCAAAAACAAGTAGGAATTGATTCCAAGTGACTTGCAAATGGATTGAAATTTTCTTTTACAACCACAAGCTCTGTCAGATTTGCATTAGTACCTTTGTATAAAAGTTACTAATTTTTGGTTTGTCTTTACCCCTCTCTACGCCCCTCCATCTCCCTACCAGCAAAAACATGATTATGAAGGGATTTGGGACTAAATAAGAACAGAAACATAAGAGTACAGGACCTTTTGCTTAGGGAGAGACTGTTCTTTGTTAAATAACAATAAAATATAAAATAAAAAAAT
Source organism: Apostichopus japonicus (assembly GCF_037975245.1). Classification (NCBI taxonomy): domain Eukaryota; kingdom Metazoa; phylum Echinodermata; class Holothuroidea; order Aspidochirotida; family Stichopodidae; genus Apostichopus; species Apostichopus japonicus. The sequence goes on from NC_092561.1 coordinate 1,817,462, forward strand.
TAGGGAATAAAATTATCTCAAATGTAAAAATAGGTTCTTAGAAATGACAACTTCAGACTCACAATATTTATAGTTTATATGAGTCCTTGTTTGTGGTGCAGAAATTAATGGGATTTAAAAAACAGTATTTTGTCAGCAGCTTATGAAACGTTCACTGATTTGTTTTGCAAGACGTTTATTTTTCTATAAAGAATTACTTTAGTCAGAGTTCTTGAAAAGCCCTTCATGAATATTATCTATGAAAAAAATACTTGAAAAAAATAATATAAACAAGTGAAAGCAAAGAAGGCAAAAAAATAAATAAAATAAAAAGTTGTTCCATCCCTTAGGCGATAATTCCAGTGGGATTGCAAACATTTCCATTTAGTTAGCGTCTCGTGAGTCCGCACAGATTTCTGTCTTCTGCTCTTCAAGTTATTTGAATAAATAATGTAATATTCATGCAGCAGTTGTGACTCTCTGACATAGTCCTTTTCTGTGAATTGCAAATAAAAATTGGGGGACAGAACTCCAACAATGGTAGATTTATTCTGAATATGCTGGGCTTCCTGCTTACAGGTGGATCTTTGTCTTCAATAAAATAATCGACATTCAAGTCAAATTTTCTGTATAGTGTAATAGATCCCAAATTAACAGTTTCTGGAACATACAAACAACAAATTAGCTAATTTTAATTTCTTTTAAAAAGAGATTCAAAATCTTATTTAGGACATTTGGATACTTGCTGGTATTGACCAGATGCAAATTATCTGCTTAGTGTAAATAACTTGCAACAGACTTAAAGGGCTTGTGCTTTAATTCTGGGATTTTGGGGGGGGGGGGCCCATCCTCCCTATAACTTACCTAACCTTGAAACTTACATATCTAGCATGCACATGGATCTTTTCACTATTCTTCTATGCTTACAGAGTGCATTATAGGATAGGACGGATATAATTTTAAAAGAAAAGGGACATAAAAACAGAAATTTTGCTAATTTTTTATTGGAGGGGGGGGGAGCTTGCATACCATAAAACTTGACTTTCGACTTCAAATCACAGCGACCAGTAATTTCTGAGGGTTAAATCCACTTGCCAAGGTTCGGGTGACAGATGGAGTATGGGTTTCAAAGTTCCCATCATCATCTCAAACCTAGTTACCCCTGTGTCTTATCTGTTAGTATCTAAAATCATGCTGCAGAAAAAAGAAGAGAAAAAACACACACACAAAAACAATCACAAGAAAACCTTATCTTCAACTTTATTCCCAAGTTTGCAACTGACATTTGAACATCTGTGAAAATTTTTCTTGTAGAAGTGAATATGTTATTGATAAGCTCGGCAAATGTTTTCTTGTTGTTATGGAGATTTGTCCAGGGCCTTCCATTTGTGTCGCCACCGAAAATGGGTAAAGAGTACTTTCGACGGAGGAGAGCTTTCGTGAATCATGGAGCACAGATGTTTGTTCCACTTCGATTTGCTTGGTTAACTTAAAGCAGCAATCATTTGTTTTTGTTTTTGGTTAAAGTTTAGATGGGATATAAAATATTTTGTTCTGTCTTGTTTCATAATTTTTGTTCGATTGTCATGAGCTGCCATATGGCCATAAAATTTTGGATCATGTACAGACATTCGTTACAGGCATTTTCCCAAGCAAGATTTGAACAAGCAAATATTTAACAATTCTGTTGAAGAAACACTGTACTGGGAGATTTAACATGGGGGGGGGGGGGGGCAGGAGGCTGGGAGGCAGGGGTGGAAGAAAGCATATTGCAGTGTGTTATTAATGCTAAAAGGTCATTCTCAAGACAACGTATAAGGAACTGCAATGATATGCTAATTTCGGACAATAAAAGAAAGGGAACAAAAAAAAACTTTGTACACATATATATCATATTTCATACATATATCACTTGACTCCCAAATAAAGATTCTCAGAAAGTCTAGCTTTTTCATTTGGAAACACTGGGACCGTATAGCATTTTGTAAGACACAACATGCAGAGTACATGCACAAAAGCTAAACGCTTATCAAATTAATATCTTGATTTGTTTACCTGTATCACTGGACTACCAAATAAATTTTTAACTCATCTATCTGAATTGTTCCAGTGGTGATGGTATCCCATTTCCCATTTCGTGAATGAAAGTAACCTTCCGTGCCGAATAATTTGTTTTATATTCGAGGAAAGTCATTAATCTGTATTTGGTATTACAGCTCTTTTAATATACGGTAATTAACTTCCTCAGAGTTCTTGTTACCCACAATGCTTTGCTGTGATAACAACAACCCTGTAGGTAATTAAAATTTCATGAAAGGAAATTTTTTTTTACTCTGCAGAAAAATCACATCAGGAGACGTTCTTCAATGAAATATTAAAAGACTTGTAATGTGATTTTTTTTTTTTTTTTTTGGCCGTCGGTGTTGTTGGTACAGTGCATATTGAAGAAAATCTCCTTCCTGGCAAAATTGCAGCAAACAAGATTAATTTATGTATGCTTATAGGTGTAAATGTGTATATAAACGTGATCAGGTGGTGATTTAGCTCCTTATAGAATAAAAATTAAAACAAAACTGAAAAAGAAAGAAAATAAATTCTCTAAGGCTTTGAAATTAAGGAGAGCAAAACAAATTCAATCTAATTAAAGTACTTGGATGTAGAAATTTGAGCAGACAAGCAAATAAATTGTTTCTTCAGATTGTTTGACAATTTGTGGCAATGGAAGAAGACGAGCAGTTCTATCTATTTATTCAAGATGTAGAAACAAACAAGGTCATTGTTGACTCGAGTAAAAGTAAACAAGCATGGCGGGGAGGGGGGTGGGGGGATTAAACCGTCAGTACAAAGACTGAGAACAAAAGTGATTGCTCGACTGGTGAGATGAAGGATGGCGGCGAGTGAATTGTAACTTTATCACTACGTTAGTTTTATCTTCTGCTTCTCCATCTATCGCAAAACTAACACTGCTCAAGCTGACAAAAGTTCAAGGAAAAGTATTAAAGAAGATAAATAAATGAAAAGATTACCAAAATAAAGAGAAAAAAAGGGAAAAAAAGGATTAAATAAATTAGAAGAGAGCTGGTCTTCTGAAGCTATATATAAGAATATAAAAGCAAAGCTATAATATTTTTTATCTCAGGTCTCTTTTTTTCTTATCTTTAAAAGATTCTTAAGGATTTTTTCGGTGGGGGAAGGAGGGGGGGTGGGTGCTGGTTGCTTTTAGTGTTAACGAGAGGGTTATTGAGTTCAGAAATGTTTTGTCAAAACGAGGATGTAGGTGAATGATCGTTGAAGGACAATTATCTCGAGAGCGGGAGATTTCTCACTCGGTTATTATTATTATCACGGTTTCCTGTGACTCAGCTGTATTTGCTTTTGAACTGATATACTCGATGACAGAGCAAATGTTGACAAAGGTGTTTTAGAAATGAAGCTGGTGGAAGTGAAAAATTTATCTCAAGAAAATTGAGCCAGATTACAAAAAGGAGAAATAAAGAAGAAGGAAAAAAGAGAGAGAGCAAGAGAGACAAGATGGAAAAGAAAAGCGCGCTCGGGGAAATCGTCGCAATTTTGTAAGGTTATGCCGTAACTCATGCACGGAGTGGTAACATGCGGTGACTGTCATGGGGATACATAGCGCGTGCACTGAACTCCCAGGTAATACCGTAAAGGATTCAGCATTGCCTAGAACTATATATAAAAAACGGTATAATTTATGAGAGCTCATACTTGTTACCCAAAACGAAAGCTTTGAAAAAATAAAACCTGCGGTAATATGTTGGCTTTCTTAATTAAACATGCGATCAACTCGCATCTTGAAGCAGCTGGGTGGGTTTGATAATTACTAAAGTTACAACGCATGTCTTCCCAAAATAGTCATACAATGGGTTTCTTGCGATATGAGTTCCTTTTCCATATCGATATATCATTTACCTTTTTTTCTCTCCCACAAATGGAATAGCTAAGCCCATTTCCAACTCTGCAGAGGTCGTCACAAAAATGATTATTTTTTTTTCCATTTTGTTTCTTGGCGAAATCGTTGATTCATGACGTGATTCATGTTACTATGAGCTCAATTATTTGTAAGATGTCTAAATGTTTAATGTTCTTATTTTATAGTCTATTAATATATGATCATTTTGGGTAGACTGACGGGGCAAAAGGTACCTGGATCCGAACTTCTGTTTATAGTGTTCAATCAAGTCATCTTGTGCATTGTTCAAATTCTAGCTAAACAAGTGAAGTGCTGGCCAGCTTGCACAAATAGATGCAGTATTTAGGCACTGTGTCAAAGAGAATAGCTGCAGCAGCTGCAAGTTTCTGCTCAGCTAGGCTGAATCAATATCAAAGAATAGAGATCATCTCTGCAGACCTACAGCTTGTGCCTATTGTGTCAATCTGTGGCGCATAACAGAGTGTCCTACACACAGCATGGCTGCAGTAGGCTGCAGCCTCCTTAGCATCCTACTTTTGACATGGGTACAGGTAGCTGGAAAGTGAACTAATCACTGGATGGCAATTTAAGAAACCGACAAGCATCGAGAAATGCCGTGACTGGCGCAGTAAAATGTTGAATCGTTAGTGACCGTTATTTTACTTTATAGAAATTTTTGGGACCAAAAGTGATGATACCTTTAATGAGTATTAATTTTGAGTTGATTTGGATCAATTATGCAGCACTAAATCTTCATCAAATCGCAGTTTATTTGTCCTTGAATCGGCTATCAAAAATTCAATTAAAAAGTTGGGAGTTTGTTTTGAAGATTTGCATATTTGCATTTCATTATCATATGATACATGTGGACACAGAAGAGTGTGGCCTCCCCAGTAGAAAAAGAAAAGTTAAAAATAGAGTAAAATTTTGTTTTGAAAATTTCATATTTCAATTTCATTAACATATGAAATACATGTACACAAATAGCTGTGTCTCCTGCAGTAGGAAAAGAAAGTTTAAAAAAAAGTAAAATCCTGTAATATGTGCTTGCTCTGTAACCTTAACTTGGTGCAAAATGATAGTTTTCATCAGCTTGGTATGATCCAGTCACGAGTAATACTCAAGTGAAATTGGTGACCGAACCTAAAATGTTGTTTTAAGCTGCAAATTCAATCAGCCCACTTTGAAGGTTCGTTCATCAGTTTTTGAAACGATAGAGATATTTTTGAAAGAAGCATAGTTTAAGTTTGGAGTTCCAAAAGTGGACCAATTTTGTCATATTTTTGCTGGTGTGACTCGATACAGACTTGTTCTTTATTGTTCTGTAGAAATCAACCTCACAGGCCCCTCTCAGTGAGATGTTTAATCTCCCCCAGATAGCGAATGACAAAGCAAAGTACAAATAATGTGTATAAATGGAGAACATAAGCATTAGCTCGCTCATAGATTTGAACTTAAAAAACACGCCCGCCCGCCCACCCGTACCTTGCTTCTGGGTTTATTTTACCGTGATAGATAAAGCTCTCTTCTGTGACCAAAATTCCACGATGCGACTTATCTTGGAAATTGGATTCGACAGACATGCCACATCTCATGGAAAGTAGGATATATTATAGATTCTTCCAAAGGTCTTGCTTTTGAAAAGTTTTGAATTCAGGTTTTTTTTATAAAGTGATTTTTAATGGTTAGTGGTCAAAGTAGTGTGTTTTTGGCTTCCATCATGGGGTAAAATTACACACAAGTTTGCTGATCTGTTATATAGTTTACAATTTTGTGATTTTGTTTCGTGTCAACCACAGAGCAGAGTACAATGCTGTCGATGGTGATGGCTTAAAGAAACCTTTATTTTACGGTAAAAAAAAAAAATTCTCTTTGTTTCCTGACAAAAATATGACGTTTGCATATCAAAGAAGCATTTAGAAACATATATTACAGAAAATGTAATATAAATGTATACATTGATACCTTTATTTTACGGTAAAAAAAAAAAAAAATCAAATTTCTCTTTGTTTCCTGACAAAAATATGACGTTTGCATATCAAAGAAGCATTTAGAAACATATATTACAGAAAAGAAAATGTCTACAAAGTGTGTACGGTATATATGCGTTATGAAACAAAATGGCAGAGAAGAAAAGAAACAGAAGAAACAAGGTCACCCGCCTTCTTTTGTGATGATTATGATGCGATACCTGTGACATAATTTCACAGTCAATATGAGATCAACAGTACTACTGTGTTACCTCAGGTTGCGAGGTGATTTCCCAAAAAGCAAAACAGTACAATGTGAAAAAAATTTTCGCAGTCTGTTTACACATAAATTTAGGTTGTTGCAATTTTGTTCTGCGTGTCATGTGTGTGTTGATATCATTATCCAATTTTTAGTCGGTGAGAGCTCTAGCTCCCGGGCAAACATCGAAGTTAACATCAATTACTTTTATCTCATTACCTTCAGCATCTCTGATTTGTCAGACTGTAGTAGTATTTTATCTTCGTACCTTCGTGGAGTATCTCTCGTCAGTTTGTGAAAGTTTCACTGCATAATCTCTGTCCCAATGTTAAGCTGAATTTGATCTAGAAAATGTCGAGAGCGTTTGTTTTAGGCTTGCCCAAAATGAGGACAGTTCCCTCAGTGTATAGGATTAAAACATTGATAAGAAAGTATTGATGAGTTTTTAATAATGGATTACATTTGCATAATATCTTGTCTGATATTCAGCTTGTTTTTTTTTTTTTTACTCTCGGGCATAACGCCGTGTACCTCTCTCAAAAGTAAAAATGAGGTTGAGTTCACAAATCTCTCTGAGACCAACATATCTTGAAGAGGAAAAATAGCAAATATATATTTTTGATGACAGTAGTAGAGTCTCAGGTTTGACTGTGTGATGACACAGAGAAGCTACTTTGTGCTTGTAACTTTAATTAATTCATGAAGTAACGAAGACTCTATGACCTAAGGATCGTTACAAAACATTGCTGCCTCACTGGCATTCCTGGATAGAATGAAGCGAGAAGTAATTTATTTTAGGGGTGCAAAGAGGAGGTGCCAGGAGAAAGCTAAAGATGACCAGAGGCGGTGAGATGGAGAACTTGTTGGTAGTCGGTAGGTAAGCTGGTGTACTGGCCCTGCAAATGCCAATGATGAAGTACAGTAGGAAAGAAAAATGCAAACTTCAGTGTGAAATGCTTTCCGTATCGAAGAACTTTGAACTGCTGATTAATTTGCTTTGAGTACAATGCTGCCGTGTTGGATGAATCGAACCGTAATAGTAATTAGCGACTTTGCGAGCCATGTTTATATAGTCACAGCCAATTTTGCAATCTGTGTTATATTCATTGCAGACTTTGCAATCCGTGGTCCCCCTCACAGTTTTGCAAGGACGATAAGGATGACTCCATATTCAGTAAGAGTGACTCCGTAGTTTTAATAATAATAAATAAGTTCTTAATATAGCGCCAAATACCAAAAGGCTTCTAGGCGCTTTACAAAACCTAAAACAAATTAAAAAAAAAGTTTTTTCGGGAAACCAAAAAGAAGAAAAAGACGACCTCTACCCAATAGATGAGAGAGAGGGCAACCATTTCTACCAACAACCCATGATATATATTAAAGTACAAGTTTGACCTGCCATCTTTACAAATTTTAGGGCTCATATCCTAAAAGCTTCATGAGTCTAGATGTAACATGTGATCTATTATTTGATCTCTCACAAGTTCAGAAATGAGCTTTTTCATACAATCCATCAAGGTTTTCGGTGCATCTGAACTTTTACACAGTGGTCGTTGGGTGATAAGGAATGGGATTAGAGAGATGTTCTGGGAGTTTTTTCCATTCTTTTTTAGTCTTTTTGATAATCCATTACAATAATATTCCATTGCTAACATCAACATTAAAAGACATTCCATAACATTGAATAACAGATTTTTCAAATTAAAGAGCATCATGGCTAATTGTCTTGTTATTTTGTATCTTGCAATTATGACCTTTGACATGGTATCTAAATTAAATTAATCTAATTACCCAGGTCCACGACAGGTCTTGATTCATCTCTGTGGACGTCTTAAACTCTTTACTGCGTGATCATACGATTAAGCCGAAGAGAATATCAGAGCGCGTTAATTAATCTTCTGGGATTATGTTTTATATATTTCATTGATGACAGCGCCGTGACTGTCCAGCGGTCACTAGGAGACGGATAACAGACAATCCTCCACTTTCGTCGCCTGACGACGTGTCTCTCCTCACTGATTCGCTAAGATTAGGGTTTGCTTACATCGAGAGCATCGCAAATTTTAATTAAAGCCCCATGTTCGGTTTATTTACATTGGACGACAGCAGGGTGGGGGAGGGGGGAATGGGGGGAGGTTTGTTTATTTTCTTTTCTTGTGATTACAGTGATAAGGATAGAGGAGTTTGGCTGGCCGGACCACTGGCTCGGTTACGATACACCGGTAGTGAAGTAATCCATCTGTCATTCATTGACATGCCACTTTGACTCAAGTCAAGAAAGTGGTTCAGTACTTTTGTCAAGATCACCTTGACGGATGCTGGAAACATTGAAGCAGTCGAGGTATCGGGCACGTAAGAAGAAGATATTAAAAAACAAGAAAACCCTGCATTGTTAATTGGTGCGTATAGAGAAAAACTGTACCAGCATATATGAATAATATCACATGTGGCCTTTCATTTAAGGAATCAAGAGGTCATGATTTAACGTACAGTATGTTACTACTGATCTGAATTTAAAGAATCTTGTAAAAGGAGACACAAAAACCAATTTTAAGCCATGTGGATGTGATAGAGGTAATTCTGTTATGAACAACATTCCCCAAACAATAAAGAAAATTCGTAGTCCATTTGGGAGGTATCACAGGTTTTAATGTTTCTGGATATGAGATAACAATGTTGAAGACTTGGGCAAGTCTAAATATGACATACTGCAGGCGCCACAAATTGATGTTTTTATTTCTTTATTTATTCCAAGGTTTAATTTCTGTTATTGAGATGTGTTTTGACCATTCTGAAACTAACCAAGATTGACCATATATGGCAATGGCATCAATGTCAACATAACATTCCACATAAAATGAAGTTTGGTAAAGATTGTGAAACATTGTCCAATGTTAGGTTTGGGAACATGAAAATGGTAGAAGTACTGTACGGCAACAATGATGGTTTTACACATCAATTAACTTCCTTGAAGTCCCAACAGTTTTTTTTTTTCAATCTTAAACAGAAATTTTAAAACTTCAAAATTCATCAAACTTTATTTCAATCTCTTAATTAATTTTGAAATTAATTTTCAGTGTATTTGTTGTGTACGATAAAATAGAGATTGGGAATTGACAACAGGAAGCTCAATGGAGCAATTTTTTAGCAAAAAACTATCATATATAATAATTAATACAAAAGCAAAACAGAACAGAAGGAAAGGAAAGAAGAATTAAAAAATAAACAAATCAATGATTTCTTATAATAAGATTATTTTTCAAATGTTTTTCCATTTTTTTTTTCAAATCTGACAGATTTCACAGATTTGTGCCTCCCAATAAAATATTTGAAACAAGAAAAACCTGTCAAAAATAAATCCAGTTGATGGCACAAACAGGGAGTAAAAAGTGATGTTTGGCAGTCTTCTAGAAAACACTGCTGGAGGTTTGATCTAGTTATATATAATACTAAGGTTGTATCATGTTTTGTAGAAATTTGGCAAATTGCAAATTAAGATAAATAGATAGATAAAGGAAGTAATTTCTTTCAAAGAAAAACAAGAAACAAAAAACTATAAAAACCCTTCTTCTATAAAATGTTTATGAGGCCGGGAAATAACATGTATTTGTGTCGCCATCCCGTTCGTCACATCAACGTAAAAGAAAGTATGTAATGTTAGCATATGCATACACTCCTCAACAGAAAAGGAGACTAAAAAAGACATTGATAATAAGCATAAGCATGAATACTTTGCAGTCTTTAAAAATGGAAGGGTGAACATTTACATAACTAATGGAATTTTGAAATTTCCTCTGTATAATGTGTGAACATTTTTAGGATTTTGATATCTGTGAACAACGTGTGTTCTGTGATATGTGCAGATTTTTCTGGTGTAATCATTTTCATGTTAAATCAAGATTGGGCTGACAGATACTCCCGAAAATAGAAAAATTATAATTTCCATAATTGATGGAGTGCATAGATAGTGAATATATATTTATATATATACACTTATATGTTGTTTAAGGTCACAGTAGGAGTTGAGATTTGAAGAGCAAATGTCGTGGCAAGTTGATAGATTGAAAGTTTATTACAGTTAATGAAAAATATTGGGAGTAACCTTAATTGATGAAAAGAAAGTCTAAACCTAAAATCTACTTTATCTCTATTGAAGTTAATAATCTAAATTTATATTCTGTTAGGACAGTGTTTAAATTAAAGGATAGCTGTATTAATGTGCATAGGATATGAGGTGGGGGGGGGAGGGGGGAACCTTAATTCTTCCAGTCTGATTTAGGTCGGGTCATGAACCTCTATGGAAGTGCCAGAGGTGGATACAGGAGTTGTACATCAATCAATCAATCAAATCAAATCGATCAAAACACATTTATACACCGCATGCAATATCAACAAAAGTTGTTCAAAGGCGCTTTGAGACACATGACATTAAATTTTGTACGTTGAACGTGCATTGAACATTTTGAAGTCTGGTGGTAAGTGATTTGTTTTTACCAATCATGAAGCTGTGGGGTGTGGCACTGGGGCTGTTAAGACTTATTCACATACAGGGGATCTAGGGCCCCCCCCCCCTCTTCCCAGATAACGTGAAGGTATAGACCTCAAATGGTATATTCTGAGTCTATAATTAGGTCTAAAATCAATGTACAAATAGAGTCATAAATACTTTTGAATTTTTGTCTGAGTTGAAAAAGGGGGGGTCACAGTCTACATCCCCACACCCCCTGGAATAGCAAAAACAACATCTCTCAATCGACGGGTTCCCCCTACTGATGATGGAAGTGGAGAGTCATGGAGTCATGGTCGTGGAGAGGTTACAGTATAAGAAACTGAAATTTGAGTTATTGCATGCATGGCAGCCCAACTGTGCTCCAGTACCGCTACGAGGGCGAGACCTGGTGTGTCCGCAACAGTGGTATCACCCTCTACAGCTGAAGAAATCAATTTAGTCTTAAATTGTTTTATATCTCAAACAAGAAACTGAATCAAATGCCCGTACAGCACCCCAAAATCATGTGTATCACCACAGCTCCAAGGCCAACACCAGAGGCATCCGCCGAAATACACTCCAATATTTCGCTGATTTTCGTAAATCAAGAGAACAAAAGATTCAATTTTGATTGCATGCATTGCTATCTTAATGATGCATCTAGTATGTATATCTCTTAAGAGGACAAAACCAGTAGCATCCCACTATGGCATATGATCATCACCCACCCCTCTACACGTGAATGAAAGAAAGAATCAATTTGCCGTAGTCTCTAGAAGATTAAGGTTTTTCCTCATACAGTATAACCTAAAATCTTCCATTACAGTTATTGCACTTTCAATGTCATCTATCTGAATCATGTCTTGAGACTTCTACATAATTTACAACGTATGAATCATCCAAAACTCACGGGCGGCAGCTCGCTTGCTGTTTAGCTTGCAGCTTTTGTCAGGTGTTGTAATTAAAACAGCTACAGTTCTCCTTCAACAATTTTTTACCATCCAATTTTTTTTTTTTTTTCTCAAGCCAAAAAACAAAAAATATATATATATATATATATATATATAAAGATATGAAAAGTATATGGGAAAGTTGGTTCTCGACTCCATTGTTTGACTCGAGAAGGAAATTTATGTGCACCGTAACAGCTTCTCGAAATGAAATGCTTGTCAACGGCCCATAAATTTTAACGAGTATTTTCTTGATAAGATTTTACCTTTGAGTAATTTTATGAGTTTACTTAGAGGGAGCTGGAAAGAATTACGTGCTACCTCACTATTTTCTAAATTTTACGACAGCTTTGTACTCATTTGAATCGATTCATGATGCAGCAGCTGAAATACACAGTATGTTGATATACAACAAAAAGGTAATATTCTCTACTAAAAATGTGCGATTATTGTTCCACCGACCATTCTGGATCGAGCAATACTCCGTCATTTATCATCAATTTTTATGTTATTTGAACAGAACTGTTTACTCCAAGCGTATCATGAGTGGTAACTCTGAGTAATAAAGTCAACTGAAGGATTTGTCGAAGTCGTAACGTTTTTTTTGAATACGAAGGAAAGCCTCAACATAGGATATATCACAACAACTATAAGTTAAAAAGTTTTTGTATTTTATTGAGAAAAACAAAGTGGTAGTAACAAACTGCTTTATATTGCCTAAAGCTTTTGTACAGTAAGGAAATAGATAAATGTTAGAGGGCCTAGCAGTTGTAGCAATAGCAACAGCTTCTTCAAATGTGAACAGTTCGTCTCTTGAAGAAGTTCTCTAGGTGCTGCTTGGAATAATGTCAGGCCTTCCAACTTTTATATTGTAATGATTTTGCTTGGGCGACCTTTATACTTTTTCCTGAATGACTGACATTGTTATTTTCGTTTCAAGGCAAAACTGTGGTCCTATTTGCGGTATTTTGGGAAACCAAATATATAAATCTACCAAGTTAGAACATGTTTGACACATCATTCTGAGAAATATAGGTGACCAAGCAATCTAGTCAAGATAAAAAATGAAAAAGGTTGTAATATTATTGTTAAACACTTGTGGTTCCATCTTCCAGCTGGTGCTTATAAGTTACCTGTGTTGTTATTAGTGTTCCGTGACAATCTGAGTTGCCTCTGAAACTGATGAAAATTTATATGTAAAACAAGGAATTCACAAAAACATCTGCCATTTGCTTTGTTTAAAATATCATCAAGATTTTACCCAGAAAATAACATAAACAGCTGCTTTTTTCAAAATGTTATTACGTATATATGCGTCATTCTAGATTGCCAGAGTCTAATGTTTATGTCGATTTTGGTGATGTAAGCTGAGTGTTTATGGTTTTGTGCATGGATAGTTTCCTGGGGTTTTATGTACAATCTGCCAACCTGTGCAGGAGACTGTTGATCCCAAAAAAGTGAATCAAGATTCTCTTTTATAATTTGAAGTTTAATTTGTGGAATTGATGATCATTTTCTTACGTCCAAAAATTCTCATATGTATCAATCAATGGACTTACAGTAAGATATATCTGTTTGTTCTCATATTACAGCTTTAGTGAACACTTCTTCTATTGATTTGGCAACTATCTTGCATCATGTCTTGACATCGTTATAACAAGGAGTTTAAACTTGAGTTCAATTTGAAGTGACTTTCTGACTTTCTCAAAGTGTGATGGCGCAATACTGAATTGATATTACCAAAAAAAAAAAAAACGGCCTAGATTAAACCATTTTCCACAATAGTCCACTAAATGACCGAATTTGCAAACAGCATTCTTCAGAGGTTTACTGACAAAATCAAGTATTAATTCATAATAAAAATGCCATTAAAACTTAATAATAAATAACAATGGATTTATGACTGAGTACCTTAAAAACAGCTGAATAAGAAATCTCTCTGGTTAGTGTAACTATTTGAAAAAAAACAATCTAAACACCTAACTCTGCACTCTGCTTTTAAGAAAGAATTCTAAATAATATCTGATGCTGCTTGGCACATCTATAAAATATTTGTACTTATATGGAGAGATATCCATAATATGAGTTCAAACTAATTCCTTCCATAGATATTATATTGCAGGAGCGCTTTTAGAATAGACACCCCCCAACACCAGGAAAGTTAACATTCCAGAAATACAGAACAGAATTTACTTACGAGAAATCCCCCGTTAGGTTCGGTTATGAGGACAGACGAAAACATAAAATCTTCCTACACTAGGTTTTCATTCCTTTTCACATTTTTTTTTCGTCTTTCACTTTGGAAACTAACGTGATGTTGAAAATAAGTATTAAATATAATATAAATCGCACCACACTGGGTTTAATCTTGTGGTCACTTGGTGCCAGCCATCCGTGTATGGGCAGACACCAGCCTCCCTTCTTTCACTTGAGGGCTGACTCAATTTTGTAATTTTCCAAACCCCCTCCAACACTTTGAGCCATTTTTCGCATGAATGAGCTGGGTGTTATATTGAAACCACTGCTCTCTGGGGTAACGGAGTAAATGATGACGGCCAGTTAAACACCCGGCTGAATTTCTAGGAGATGATATTTTTGGGACTATAAGATCAAATAATCAACAGTAGATGTATAAGCCCCACGGCGGCCTTCAACGGCAAGTTTACAAAATTATCAGGAAGACGGAGGTTTTTCACCCCTTCGGAAGGAGACTTGGTAGTAGAGCAAGAGTACGGTAGCCTTTGCAAAGAAGAGAAGAGGCAGGGCTTAAAGGGCAGAGGAAACAGATGAGAATATTTAAAAGTTTTTGTTTTCTATGAGGGATGTCTTCCTTCATCTCTACATGTCTTCAAACAAACGCTGCGCTCTCACTCAGCAGTGCCTTGGGCCATTTCTAACCTTTTTGTCACGTCCTAAGTTTACTCAAGATCCTCTTGTTAGGGTTATGTCTGAAGAATAGTGCATATTCAGCCTTTACGAATCCGTTTTAACATGAAATATTCCAACCTTAATACCACTAAAGACAATTGTCTGCCATACATTGCCCACTCACCACTACCAAGTCCCCTTCCTCACCACATTGTAGTTCACAATAAAGTGCAGACTTCCTCTCCCATTAGAACCATTTTACTTTCTTGCTTTTTGGACATTTACTGGTAGAAAAGACTGGAAGTATTCCTTGCCATCCTCCCTCTGTGCCATCCAACCCCAATCTCTATTCAGCCCTCCTTTCTCGTCCTTCTCCTCCCTCTCCTACAACTTCCATTCCACCAGATAACCACCTCTCCTTCATTCCATCCCTTTTTACTCCCCCCCCATGCCCCATCCTTTCAGTCCTTACCCCCTCTGCATCGAGCCATGCTCTTTCCTTTACATCCATGTCTCCCTCTCCTCGTCTCCTCTCCTCATCCTCCTCTCTTCATCCCCCTCTCCTCATCCCCCTCTCCTCATCCCCCTCTCCCTTTCCCCCTCTCCTCATTTCCATCTCATCTCACTCTCCTCATCTCACTCCTCCTTGTCCCCCTCTCCTCGTCCCCTTCTCCTCGTCTCCTCTTCTCATTCCCCTCTCCTCATCTTCCTCTCCCTGTCTCCCCTCCTTGTCTCCTCTCCCTGTCTCCCTCTCCTTGTCCCCCTCTCCTCATCTCCATCACCTCATCTCCCTCTATATTTTTACATTGCTATCAGTTAATGCACCTGCTTGTAATCATACATACCTAGTCATCGGCAATGATTTATTAACGATAATTACTGCAATTTAAAACAACACACCTGCTTCCTAAATAACTTAGATCCCAGTTTCCTATTTCCAATAAATGTGCCATGGTACTGCCTATAGATGCAACCCAGGTTGTACGATAAAATTTGAAGCAGATGTCACGTGGTGCGTTGCTATCACTAAAAACCAGTGCGCAATTCCATTCCATCAAAGCAAGGAAATGGGGAGGATGGGAGAGGGGAGGGTGAGAGATTAAAGCTCCCTTATAGCAACATGGTATAGCAGCATACTTACCATATACAGTATTACTGAGAATATTTTACAAAGATGATTCTAAATATGACAGAAATGTGTTGTTTGTAAAACTCTGACAATTCGGGACTGCATGCTAGCCTAACAAATAAACGTTTTTTTCACGTTTTGTTTGTCCTGTTTCAAACAGAAATGTGCCCCCAAGAAGTTTTTGGTAGGGAAGTTAAAATCTTATTATGACTTGGGTAGTTCACATGAGTTAGGCTGACAGCAACATTATATCAGTTTGAATCCTTAATTGAACCAAACGAGGAACATTCATGTCTAGTGTGATATGGTATTTCTGATAATATTTTTAACCCTGTTAATCTCTCTTATTTGTCTCTTTTAACTCAGGCGTCAATGTGTTACATTGATATCGACACGCAAACGGCAGAATTCCCAGAAGACCTACCTCTGTTTCCGCAGCGAGAGTACCTACTTCACGAACTCGTGGAACTTATGCACCTGTTTGGTGTCCAGATCACTGATATGGACACCAACTCCAACACCCTACCCAATCCCCCACGGACGGGTAATATCTTTGACTGGGGTAAAGGGGGGAGGCATGAGCAGACACTGGTTGGATCCCCTGGGAGGGGTTACAGCTTGGAGAGTAGCTTAGAGGGGGACCAGGATAGCTCATACTCGAGTTCCCCCAGTGGGGGTGAGAGTCCCATCCCCATGATACCCAGCAAGCTGGACTTCCTGACGAACAACGAAGTCGTGTCCAAAGTGGCGGCAATCGCGAAACGGACCGGGGTCATCCAGTCCATAAGCGACATCAACGTCGGACCGAGAGAGAACGAGACAACATCGCCCGAGAATAAGTCGAACAAGGAATACGTGGACGACATCGTATTCAACTGTGCAATACGCGAGACGTTGCTGAGTCACTTGGTCTCGCTGCTGAGGCATTACGAGAGATTCGTGATACATCCGAAGGAGAGAAACCTGGAAGCTTGGTTCACCAACAGGGAGCATATGCATAACTATGACAAGGTGAGACAAAAAAGCAAATTTATATTGAGCTCTATAACTCTTATCATCTGGGTCTTCATGAAGTATTAAGCCAGCTCGTGGTAGATTATAACAAGATTTGGATTAGGTCAGCATTTCCGTCTAATTCTGTGCTGAACAGGTGCGAAAGATTGGAAATAGAAAACCGCCTACGGCTAGAATCCAATGCGATTTCTTCATCATGGTTGGGGCCAGACTGGGTCTTCATCGGTTCTCAATGATGGAGACAGTTCTTTTCTTGCCTCCAGGTTATTGCGTATGGACTTTCATATGTTGTTTTTCTCATTCTTTAAGGATGTGTTTGTAACTTAAACCTTTTCGTCCTATTTCATTTGTTTAGAGCGAAGGTAAAGTAGGTCGCATTATGACTTCACATCGTAGATTGTAATGCAGTCATCATTTACAGTCTTTCCAAAACTCTTGTGACATTTCTGAAGTGACACAGACAATGTTCTGAGATTATTTTCTATTTACTGACTGAGAATGTTAATATGTTCCCAAGCCTTACATTCCCAGGCCCCCCCTTTTTCCGTTTACCCAGCCATAGAACTACCGTATACACAAAGTTGCAAGTTAAGAGTCACTGCAGTGTCATGAGTAGTCCATAGTGGAGCGTACCCAGACATTTTAACTATAATATTTGCCAACAGTCGGTGTAAGCATTGAAAACTCGCAGTCCGGAGAAATATACTTTCGTTCGTTCCCAGATCTTAGTATTGTTGCAATCAATGGCAAAATCTTTACTAGTTCAAGAAACTAAAAGAAAACAATTTGAAAAGATAAAATATCCCATCCCCCCAAAAAACAGCTCATGTACAGCAAAATGCCTGCATGATGATAGTAAATAATACCAAATTGAGAGAAACTGACATTTTGATCCTAACAGGATATGCTTTAGAGTCGGACTGATATGCAAAACAGACAGAGGACGCTGGTAAAATTAGTTCACAATTTGCACCGATTCGGTGGAAACTATTTGTGGTATTTCACCTAATTTCAGTACCCATAGTGTCCTTTGCATTGGACGTTTCTTACCCTTAGACCGGTGCGTGTTTTCGCGGCGTTTGCCGATTGTCCTGTTTGTAACCGCTGCCATTATTTCTGCCTGTGCTGTCATATTTCTACATAGCATTCACAATGGGTAACTCAACCCCGCATTGATTATTAAAGGTAATAGCCTCCAATTAGGCGACGTTTCACAAGTCATTTAACCGTCCACCCACGCCAGCCGCAACTCGATCAGCCGTGTACGGCCATTTAATTTTTAAATTAAGCCAAATCAACTGAAAGAAATCATCGTCGAATCAAAAAGTGTTTTAGAACGGTCTATTTTGATCCATCTCTATTCAGAGTTTTTTCTGACATGTTATGCTGTTTTGTTGGGTGTGTTTGTTTTGACATTTGCAACAGAGTAACCAAAAGAAATGGACAGGCGCTAAAAGAGTGTCTTCAAACTAAAGTATATATATCTGCAATGATTGGTCCCAGAGGTGCACCTGCGAGCATTAATGAGAATCAGGGCTACAGAGACTGCTGAACCATGCAAAGGCCAAGGAACTTAATTTACTTCGCTCCTCGCTTACCTGTCTCCCTCACAACCTTAGCACCACGCTCTACCGTGCCTAGAATGTCCTGGTAACAAAGGCCAAGGAACATATTACTAGTGTGAAACAAATACTAATTTTATTTAATCTTACATGTTCCTTTGACGCACAACAACACCTACTCAAGGTATTTTCTCCTTACTTTTCAAAAGGCGTCATTTCTCTCGGACCAACCAGAAGCCTACCTTCCATTCCTGTCCTCCTTCTTGGAGTCGCAAATGTTCGCGACCTTCATCGACAACAAAATCATCAGTGGTTTCGAAGAGAAGGACCAAGCCTTAGAGATATTTGATGGACGGATCAGGGAATGCCCATCCAGCGCCCCCCAGACACCCACGGATGGTGGGTGCATGTACATAAATGAAGCAGGTAATTACTATGAAAACCTTAAGCATACTATGAAACTATATCTATGATAGTCAAAGTCACTCTAATGAGCCTTCATTGAGTTTTCTTTCAAGTCTGATTCAAGTAATATGCTTTATATTCTTAATTTATCACCTACATTTTCTGGTTGTTGTTGTTTGGCCGATTTTGACTTTGAATGAATGTGATTGAAATAAAGGTCTTTCTGTCTTTCTTGACTAAAAATTAATTCTCTGGAAACCCTGGTTGTCATTTCACCTATGTTTGCACTAAAATATGCAGCCTGTGAAATGGGTCAGATGTTTGTAGGGGTAGATGGGTTGCATTTGTATGAAAGGGTTTTAAAAGCTTTGAAGGAAAACCAAATAAACTATGACAGTGCAGATTGTCCTCAAAATTTGTGACTTTATGATACTGTAATTTGTTGGGTGCACTGTTTGGCAAATATTCTACTTCTTAATGGCCAGACATCTTGATTTTATCATATTTCTTACATATCACAAACCGAGTGTATTAAAATGTGTATTAAAACGTTTTAAATAATTCCTCGTTTTGGCGACAACCAGAAATGTTTGTAGTGATAATTATTGTCAAACAAAATGGACATAATGTCATCTAGATCAATTTCTCTTTAACATTTTCGTTTTGAAGACTGTCAACTAAATTTTTTAATTGTTTATATAATTTTTTTTATGATGAATGGATAGGTGGGACAGGTTGGGAGAGGGGGGGGGGGATGAGGGGGAAGTTTGAATGTTAAAGGTATATACTAATGTTAAACATGCTGCACCCATAACTTGTTTTCCTTTTACTCCTACAGAGGATATGATCTACAGTAGAGCAAGAAATATCAACTATGCACCCCCTGAGCCCCATAAGCTACCCTTGCTTACCCCATCCACTTGCCACATCCCAGGATTTTTCCCCAAACTGGATGCTACCCTCCTGGAGAAGCAACCATTCACTGATTGGTGAGTACTATTGGTGTTTGGAATTCAAAAGTTAAATTAAAGATAAAGACACAGGGAAGGTGTCTTTAATTTGATAAATTCCATCATTTTTTTTTCCGAGTAATACCGGGATGTTTCGGTCAAATTTTTGACAGAGCGCAAAATCTACTCTCCCACTTTGACTCGAGTCTTGTTTGATTAATTTCCCATCTAGCCATTTCTTACATTGAATCTTCCACAGACGGTTTGTCGTCAGCCATTTGTATTTCCATCCTGACCTTTGCAGAGTTTTTTATTTATTTAGATATTTATTTATATATATATATATTTCTGTTCACCTTGATACTTCATCGCCGCGACACTGCACGCATGCACGAGACTCGAAAGCCACTATAAGACCGTTCGACTAATTCCTACCACGGCCAAACATAAATTTGGAGCAAATTTGTCCTTGATATTATTTAATTTGGGAGTTCTGATAAGTCAATACCCTTCTCAATCCGATTAAGAGAGGAGGAGTTTTCTTTTTTGGGAAATGGTCTTTATTACGGAGACCTTCGACTGATACAAAAAAAAAGAACCTGCATCAATATATAAGAACCACAGATGACCATGAGTGTTCCAGTTTTATATTCCGTTTATGCTTTTTGTGGTTTTTCTTGTTATCGATTTGAGAGGGGAAGCTTTGCCTTGAGTACTTTCGAAACCTCTGTACGTTATTCAACTCTGCGAAGGAAACCTGCAGCAATGCATTAACTTACTAAACTATCCTGATGTAAGGCCCTAAGTCATCATTTTGATGTTGGTGAACGGGTCGATAGTTTGGGACGAAATGGGCTTTCTTTTGTGGCCAAGTAGATTATCCAAGAAAAAGATTTAACGTTTAAAGAAGCAAAAATGAAGTGGTCAAAAACATGAAATAGTCAGAGACCAATGGACAGCAGCTCCCAAACATCAGTCCAGTCATAGTTACACCTTTTCCATGACTTGCTGATTGCAAATGATTTTCACAGTGACTGTTTCTGATTGGTTGATAAATTCCAGCCATTTTCACCAAACTATTACAGACATCCATTCATCAAATTCATTCTTTGATCAGATAAAATATCCCGCTAAATTTGTTTTAACCAGATTTGAAGTATTAAATAATTTTATTTACTGTCAGGAACTGATACTTTTACCTAGCTGACTTAAAGATATTTGCTTCAAAATGGCCGACAAATGCAAAAACTTTTGACATCTTTCTGAGTGAAGGCATTTTTTCTCCAATGGCTGTGAATGCCAGACAGGTTGAAATCTTGTTTAGAAGATGTAGCTGTAGTGTTTCTGATCTCCCTGGCGTCCTAAGGTTTGCCAGTTATTGTTAATTACAGGAAGCGTTAGATGGAGTGAGCTCAGATGTTGCCTCCAGTAATGTCAATCATTTTTTTGGCAAAGAATTTGTCAAGCAAGTGTTTGTTGATGGTAATAGAATTTTTTTTGCTTCTCTAAAAGTCAATTACCGAGGTCGTTGATTGGAAAATTTTCGAAAAGTCTTTATTATGGAAAATTACAACAATGATAAATTCAACTGTTTTTGGACAATTTGTCAGGACAATTTGACAGGACAATTTGTCATGTGGACCATGATATAATCATAAGTGATATCACAGAAACGACTTTGGAGTGACAAGAAAGTGATGAATGAATGGAATTTGTAGAACCACAAGAAAGCCATAGATTTGTTAGAAATGTTAAACCTTGGAAGAAGAATCATGAATAATTTTAACATGCAAATGTTCTTCATTGTGGTCTATTCCTTGGTTAAATGTTTCGTTTTTTTGGCTAAAAAAAAATAATAAATTGACAAGTGAACCTTGTAGCGAAATTAATAATAATGTTTCATTTTTATTTATCTATCAGAGGAAGCTTCGTCAAGAATTGTGACAGATAAAAAATTTGTTTTCATAAATTTTTTATTATTATTTTTTTCGTCAGGAGGACAAGGCAGTGTGAAGTCAACCATTCAGAGAAGAACAAGAGATATCAAAAGCAAGAAGAGAGTTTCAGAAACATCAGGGAAGAAAAAATGGTATAAAAATTAAGCCATTACCTTGTCAAATTGTTATCTTTTTTTGTTATAATTGGATCTTTGCAGTTTCAAGGCGACATAAACCTGAAGTGTCGTCCTACTATCTGATAAGAGTTTAAGTTTGCAATGACCATCTTTCTCAAAGAGAAAGTCTTATGCCACTTGTGGGATATGAAAGATTTAATGTTCATTCATGCACAAGGCTGAAGACTTGATCAAGTCTAAATATGACATCATCAAGCCACACGTGCTTAAATTTTTAAAATGGTTTTGCTGTTATTTTTGCTATAATGTCTCTGTTTTCTGTATGGGAGATTGGGGTTGGCAAAATGCTGAATCTAAAAAAATGGAAGTTCCTAACATGACCTCATGATGGCATCGATTTTAGTGTCAACGCTGGTAACGTTAAACCTTAAAAATATGAAATGCAAAATAAAGAGAATGTAAAAAGTTTGACAAAATGGCAGCCACCAGACAAAAGTATTAAAGTAAGTAGGATATCTCCCAAATGGAGCAAGGTTTGTTTTAGCTGTTTCGGGGGTGTTGGTCATCAGAAAGGCCTCTATTATACAAGTCACATATGATAGTTGGTTCTGTGTCTTCTTTGATATGGAACAATGAAATAAGACACTAAGGTGTGATTGATAGTTCTATTTCACTCCTCACTTACCTGTCCCCTCAAAACAACTGCACATTAGCTCTGCGGTTTATAGAGCACTTAGTAACCCTTTTTAGCACTGACACTGGTGATTGGACCATTCCTGTCAACTGAACTCCTTTTCATTCTACCACCCAAAGTGTCTACAAACATATTTGTTTTGAGATTTTTCCATTTGTAAAACTCCTGTACTTTTGAAAATCATTTGATAACTCCACCCTATGTTAGTTACTGATTCTTATGATTGCCACCTCCTTCACGAGGAAAATGCCACCACTTATAGGGATGGATAGCATAGTTGGTAGAGGTCATCAGAAAATCTTCAGGTCACTGTTTTTTTTTAGCCAAGTCTACCCAACGATATTCTTTGCCCTTTAATAACCTAAGCAATAACTTTCAAGTTTAAACATTCATGATTTATGATGGATGATACAAATGTTCAAGATAAACATTTATGATTTATACAAAACATGATGTTTAAACGTTTCAAAAAGCAGGAAAAAAGTGTTCACTGTTTTCAGAGTAAATGTCAAAATGCCAATACTTTTATTCCCTAGGCATTTCATAATTTTGAAAGCTTTTGTACCAAGGTCTAGCCTTCCCTGCATGAGATTCAGACGATGTTTGTTTGTAAAACCTCTTGGTTGTTTCCGATCTCACCCCCCCCTCACTCTCCCACCATGCACTTTCTTGACTGTAGATATACTTATGTGTATTTTTCGTTTATTATTTATCATTGTCGTTATACGTACGTTATTTTCTGATCCCACAGCTCTACATAAAGCAAGCCCGCAACAGCGTCAAGAGTTCATTACTATCCAATTATGACATGAACCAAGCAAATCTCAGCTTTGTCGAGGAACTTTTGAAGGAATGCAAAGTCAAGGTAACCAAACCTTTTTTTTTCCTTTATAGGGCACTAACATTTCTGTTAGCTTTTTAACGACAAAATGCCACAATGCCTGGTTTTGCCTATTGGTGTCCATGCCCTCCCTAGTCTCTTAATGATGATATTAAAATCAGATTAATTTAATTAAAGTTTTCTTAGTTTGTACTCTGTAGGAGCCTATCAAATATCAGAAAGGAGCCTGAAAGTTGTTATTTTTGACACGGTTCTTTTGAACACAATTGCAAGACATTGAGTTGCATCATTGGTGCTCTTATGAAATTTAAAATTGTGCTATAGTGCCCTTAAGTTTTTTTACTGCCGTGTGACACCAGTTCCCCCTCCCTCCCCATGATGCATATGTCCTGCCCATTTCCAAAGTTATGTCCAAGTTATGTCCAAAGTTATGCCTTGTGAGTACAGATCCAGATCATCATGGGGGGAGGGAGGGGGTGGTGGGAGGGGTGGAGGAAGAAGTGGGAATTGATTGATTCTTTACACGGTCCAAGATATTTATAACCATTTGAAACTTTCTATTCAAACCTATTCAGAAATCTCTCATCAGTAATATTTCAGCATATTCTGTCTTTTTTTCCCCAGTCCTGGTCAGTCTCGTCATTCTAGCTCAATAAAGCCGAGTGTCATGTTTAATATGGACTTGTGTTTGTTGATCATCACGGATTAATCATCCATTTCTTATCCATTCAGGCGTTCAAAACCTGTATCAGATCAAAATATCACCGTAATATCAAAAATAATCAAAAATATCAAAATATCACGTGCCATATTGCACCGGATCGTTGAGTCACGTTTTAGAGTCTGCATTTCAGAAAATTACCTTACGAAATATCCCCTCATTGAATGTTTTAGTGGCGTGTTAACTTTTGAAAGCACTGCCATGCTGTGACATACATATATTTCTAAGTGTTTTGATTATGCTGGGAATTACCTATTGCTATCAACATTTTTCCACAGGGTGATGTATTTTTCTTGATTTGACTAATTAAAAGCAGTCACTTACACGTTAATATTTTTTACTGTTATATGCCAGTCGTCAGCTCATTTCTGAACAGGAAATGACAAGTTGTAAATCACATTCCCTGCAGTAAAAACCAGACTTTTGTGTACATTTCTTTACAAAACTGCACAACAGCAAAAAAAAAAAGGAAGGAATAAATTTATTCTTGAGGCCACTGAACCTGTTTTCTCTACTCGGTGATGTTTCTAGCCTAACAAATGTAATGTATCTCATATTACATGACAAGTGCTCATTTTTGTCATGTTTGAAATCGACAATGTTGAATCTGCATTCTATTTGACTTTAGTTTTCCTTCTCTTTATTAATTTCCCAAAGGACTCTCCCTTATTGAAGTTAATGAAAAGAAGGAATTAAAAAAGAAAATGAGAAAACGAGAGAAAAGTTTGATTTTCCATCAAGAATCCGCTGTATTTCCCTTCATGAAAGATCTTTCATTGATAATTGAACCTATCCATCATTTTGACTAATTTTTTTTTTTTTGTGGAGATGTGAAGACGGATTATTACTTCATAAAGAAAATAAATCCGTTCTTTATTAAATATGTCGATGAATGATGAGCAAGCAAGACTAATCTGTTGGAATGATATATTTTGTATATTTGAGATTGCTAAAGCTAAAGAAGATAAAAGAGGCAGCCTATCATTGTAATATATCACAATGTCAGCCTAGTGTTATAATAGTTTCACACATTCTGCTATGGTTATGTAAGGAATGCCTGAAATATTTGACTGATAAATTGGTCTTTTCACTCATATGCTTGTAAATCTTATCTACACATATTTTTTAGCTACTTTGCTGTCATTTGCTGCTTACATTTCGTATTTTGAGTTCTCGTAAAACATGAACACTCGCATCTTTTTTTTAAAGTTTAGTTGAAAAATTATTTTCCTGTGATGTAACTTCCAACAATGTTAATTCACTATACCTAGTACTTACATTGCAGGTGTATCTATCAGGCAACTCCAAATGTGTTTACGTTGAAAACAGGCAACAAGAGACAATCTCTTTTATTCAATAGTAACAATTTTGAAAGTTTCAACTCAAGTGTGTAGTCTTATGACTTATGTCTTATGTGTAGTCTTAGTGTGTAGAATTATATATTAGGCAGAAGTGAAGAAACAACATTTGCAGGGCTTTAGATGCCAATTAAGAGGCGGTTTCATTTAATTAGTTTAACAAAACCTCTTTCAAATGGACTCGGATGAAATTAATGCGACTACATCTCTCTGAATAATTTTTCTGATGTCAAGTATATTGTGTGCATAGGATAATACTTCAAGCAGTTTTTTAAAATATTTTTTATGATAATTAACTGCCATATAACTAGGGCTGTGCACTACTATATTAATCACAGTGTTTATTAATGGCGATGAAGTGTTTTGATCAATCCCTACCTGCCACAACACTACATGCATTGCTACAGTACATGTTGAAATTTTCAAATGTTAAACCAACCCTTCTTTTTTTACCCTTTT
Organism: Apostichopus japonicus; assembly: GCF_037975245.1. NCBI lineage: Eukaryota > Metazoa > Echinodermata > Holothuroidea > Aspidochirotida > Stichopodidae > Apostichopus > Apostichopus japonicus. Next base: position 1,843,118 of record NC_092561.1, read on the forward strand.
ATTTTTACCCTTTTAAAAGAAAGCAACTGTTCATGTCATCGTGACCATTTCAATGTCTATAGGTCTCAAACATCTGCGAATTTAAAAAGACAAAATATAGATCCTGTTCCTCGACATATTCTGATAGCGTGTGATGTTACACCACGAATGCAACAAGTTGCTGTCATGTAGTAATTGTACGTTCATGTGATTTTGTGTGTCTGTGTTTATGATAGATTGTTAGCCTGTTTCTTAATGGGAACTAATCGTTTACTCCCTAACTCTTCATGGTATTCCAGCTAAATCCAAATTATGCTTTTCCAAGTGTAGTGAATATTAAAAGATAGGAAGGAAGTATTTCTACAAATTGTCTGACATTTAATATGAATCGCTGTGAGATAATAATGTAAAGTATACTGCTCTTGAAGGTTTGGGCTTATTCATATTTTAAGACATACCTCCCAGTCACAAAAGGGTGACACATGAAAGAAAAAGAAGACGAAGAAGAAAAAATAGGAGAATGTGCTTGAAAAAACATGGTAGAATATTTTGCTTATTAAAAAAAAGGATTTCATTTTGAAGGTATCGGAAAAGTTTAAGACTTCGCTGTCAGCGTTTTGCAAAGTTTCTTTGAAATGCTCGGGGCGAAGCAAACACACAAATACATTCAAAAGCAACATTAATTAGAGTGGGAACTGTATTGCATGACTGCTAATATTAAAATTACCTCGGGGGAATAAGTCGAAAGTGTTTTATCCCTGATCCGAGCCAATAAAAACTTTGATATATCCTCAGCGACATTCCAATGCGAGATCAGTAATTTTCTTCGTAGCTAAAGAGGTAAAGCCGCATCAAATTATCCCTCTTGATTAGAGTTCTGAACCAATCCAGGAGGGAATCTTTTTATTTTTCCTTCTTCTGTAAGAAATGTCATCAAGGTAGGAAGGATATGGGAAACAAAATCAGCCAAATATAGATGAAGGCTATATTAAAAAAAAAAAAAACAACTTAAGGAGAAATATCCACCCTGGAGATATATAATTTCAAGCTTTTGGGAATGTCCTACTTTTCACATCACCCATCTAACTTAAGCCCATTTCCTGGCAAATTTGATAAGTTGTCCTTCATTATTCTTCAGTTTTCTGTGTTCAAATCAGAAAGTAAAGTATGACTTTTGAAAGTTTTCAGGAAAAGTTTTTTTGACAATTTTTCCAAAGGAAAGTGAAGAACCTATTGAAAGTTAATCACTGAGCCCCTAATTATGAGAAAAAAAAACAAAACTTGATTTTTTTGGAAAACAAGAACTGTGTTAATGTTTTTCTGATGTTGAACCAACCCTGTGATTTTGTCTTAAAGGGGAGTCTTCCATGATGACGTACCACCTAAATATAGCTTGTGGTGTCTGCAGTGTAGGAGACACCTTCGGCTAGAATAAATGTTCACAAATGTTGTTAGTTTAGTAGTTCAGTTTAGCAAAAGAAGGAGATTAAGAAGAACAACCAAGTCCCCATCAAGGACCCTAGTGTCATCCCGTTAAAGACCCTAGGGGGACCCTATCAAGGACCCTGGTGTGACCTAATCAAGGACCCTAGTGCTTATGGTAGTTTCACAACAGATATTTAACATGCTGCAGAAAATCTTAAACTCTGTTGTTTTTTTGTCAAAGTAAAATTTCAATAACCAAATTTCTTGCCATATTTATTAAGGCTAGATTTGCATCCAAAAATTGTCTGACAGAAGTTGCTAGTGCCATTTCCAAATTAAACCACTAATCAGCTAAATGAACCAATTAAGATGAGAGAAGGTGATACATACTGTTGAACAAGCCACAACAATGCACTGTGTACTTGTCTTGTCTTGTTTATTTCATAGTCCAAGTACTGATACTTGAAGCTATTCTGGATTTTAAAATATTCAGCTGTTTATTATGTTCAACGTCCAGGAATGCTACTTTAAGGCTAAATTGATGAATGATCTCACCTCCTGGGTGCATAACAGTGTTATGTTTCCCTATTGAGGTTTGTTGTTGCATCTTAATGCTAACTTACGTAATGATCTGTGTGTTAGACTAAGTACTTCAGCCGCTTTCATTGATGAATGTCAGATGATTAAAGGGTCATTCCTCAAAAATGAAAGGTTGTGTAGAACTACAACCAGGACTGATAGCAGTGGTTTCTAAAAGTCCACAACATATCCAAATTCATTTTAAATTTTAATTAAAAGTTTACTTAACTAATACTTTAATTTCATTCTTAACAATCTTTTAAATGTGTAGACAAAGAAGATGTTGGTGTTTAAGATGGGACAGGAAGCTGTGGAATTAGGACATGGTGACGTCAATCGATCCGGAGTTGAAGAAAACACCCTGATCGCCAGTCTCTGTGACTTTCTGGAGAGAATCTTTAGCCACAGAATACACCGGAAGCAGGTGATTAAAAACCATTCATATTTAACAAATGTTTAATAAAAATGTAATAGGTTTTACTTAAAGCTGATATGAGAGTCTTTCCAAAGTTTTTAACCATGTTTTGTGTTTCAGTTGCACTGTGAATCAGGTAGGCATTTTTTCTGTGTCAGTATAGTACATTTTTATGCAATGAGTAGCAATGAAGCAACTTTGTGTTTTATCACCCAATGGAATGTTATTTATTGCAAGGTTTTTATTCCTAAATTAAAACAGTGCAGAGAAGATTGGGTTTTCCAGTATTTACTTCGCTCCTCGCTTACCTGTCTCCTCACAACCTTAGCACCTCGTTCTACCGTGCCTATAAAGTCCTGGTAAAATAATAACACTGTGCGCCCTCTATGACCGGACCCCCCGGTCACTGCCCTCCTCATTCTACCATTAAAAGTGTCTTCACGCGAACTTCTTGTGGAAAAATTTCCCTTGGATTTCATCTTGGTTTTCTTTAGCGATCGTTGGAAGTTTCTTTCTTTGGATTCTTAGGAGTATTAGCAGTCCTTTCCAGCCCGATAAGTATCCTTTTTGTTGAAAGGAATTACTCTAAAGTTAATGAATTTACAGACATATCGAAACATTTCAGTCCTTAGGGAGTCTCTCAGTGTTTTATGAAATGACTCTACATTTCCATGAAGTGGTTTCCGTAGATTATGATTGGGATATATAATATCGATGTTCACCCTTCAGGCATCAGCACGGTCGGTTGTTCTAGTCATAAACCGCCATTATTTGTACCTCCGGAATCATTTTCTTTTTTCAATGGCCTTATAATATTTCTCTCCTTTGCTTCCTCAGTCTGCAAATTTCCAGGGGAAGTCTGCTCTTTGGTCTTTTCTCATCGCGTATCGTAGATTCAGGACCAAGAAGCAATCGTCATCAGAACAGAATTTGTACAGTGAGTTTTGAGTTTGTATAATCTTAGCCGATTATGAGATTATGGCAGTATACCATAAAAGTCTTGTGAGTGCCTTTGCTAAGTTGTGATTGGTTAATGGATGTATTCCGCCTATTGAATATTCATGCATTCTAACTCCAAGGTTTTCGAACTTGTCCACCCACGGATCCCTAGGGATGATGACAAATTTGTTCTGGGATCTGTAGTCGTTGGGGAGTATCATCAAGTTGGGGGAAACTTTGGGGTTTTATATTCCAGTGATTGCTTTGTCAGACCTATTCTCACTGTCCTAAGAGCAAAATATTAAAAGTAACATGTCAAGGAACACCTTTATTACGAACCCCAGTTTCTCCATGGACCCCTCAAAACATTTCCTAATGGTTTGTGGACCCCATGTTTAAAAGGATGGACATTGAATCCAAAAATAAAGTATGCCAGACTTATAGCAAATATAATAAGAGAATTATTTTTAAATTGCAAGTTATGTACAGTCAAAATTATATTCCAAAAAAAACAGATAACTTTCCTGCAAACTACAAAAAGAACCAATTAATTTGTTACTGAATGTGTATCTTTCTTCTGATATGTGTTTCCCCAGTCAATTTTTTTAATTTATTTTTATTTCCAAGAGAAATATAAACTTGTTAAAGAATTCATGTATTGTTAGATTCTGTGAATTTTTCTTAGATTGGAAGTAATATTACTTACATATAATACCTAAATATAATATGAAAGATAAGAAAGTTATGGGAATACTTATACAAGTATATGTTTAAACCTATAGAAAATATCATTCTTTGACAAAAAAAACTGATATATTAAAAGTATTTCATCAGTTTCCAAACTTATTACGACTTTCTCATTCTACCCTCTCTCCTTTTCTTTGACAGGTCTTGACCGGCCCGTCCACACCGCCCAGCGGCGTAGCTCTGTGGTCTCTGACCAGCTTCTCCAACCCCTCCCGTCTGATATTATGTATGATATGAGGTAAGGATTCATGAATATTCATCAGTCTAAAACAGATTGAATTATCGTCTAGATTTATTAAGTAGACCAGCTCCCTGCAATTTTTAATTTCAAATTCATTCGTACGTGTTAAATGTATGTAAAATTTGATTCCGTAAACAGCATCGGATTTCACCGGTATATTTAAATGTTAATCTCTGATAAAATCATTTCCGATATTCCTTAAACCTACGTAATCATTTTCGATAAAACCTAACACCTTCCACCTTCCAAATGGTGTATGAGTTTTCATCTGTTTTCGTGTGAGATGGCAATCAATTTCCATCTCACACGAAATAGTTTTAAAAACCGGACAGATTATTAAACATCCGTAGCGTTGAAGCCTTGGTTTGAATCCCAGCGGAGGCTGGAAGGTTTCCTCTGCTCTAGATTTTCCGGCTTCGTGCCTCCCAATCTATCAATATAAATATATTTATTTAGCATAGACATGTCGGCTGATCGGGTCCCAAAATATTCTGGCTGAATCAATTTAGAATTGGATTTCAGGAGCTATAAATATGATGTGTGAACATTACTTTCTTGATGTATGTATAAACATTAATAAATAAATAAAAGATTAAACCAAAAAAAATAACCACTAATGCCTTTTATCTTAGAAAATATAGCCACAGTATGTACCAGGAAAGTTACAGTCGGCTGAAAATCCCCATGCAGCAAGACTGAATCAATATTAAACAATATCTTGGCAGATCAGTAGTGCCTGTGAAACAGGTGCAGCTTGAGATGCAGCCTTGCTGCAAGATGCTGCAGCCCACTCAGCATCCTACTATTGACTCAGTGCTATAATATAAAACTACACCAATTCCCTGATCCTGTTATATGGACAACAAGTAAAACACACTGCAAACAATGATGCAGTCACTTTAAAATGTTAAAATCAAGCCCCCCAAAAAAAATGTCAAATCTTTGTTCAGACCATGGATTGTGGGACCCAAATTTAAGGAAAAAGTGACTCTTGGATATTAGGGTTTTCTGTTATAGTTTTTGGGACAATTTAAGTGTTTGTTTACTTGACTTTATTTTAGTTTGATCTGTGTTTCACTATTTCTAACACGCAAAGAATTTTCATGCTACCTTCCCAATATCGGACATGAATATAACTTCATGAAATATCTCATCCAGATGAACTGCCATTCATCTTCTCATCATCATCATCATTTTTGGATAAATTAATTCCTTCTGCCAAGCCTTATGCCAACCAAAATATTAAGCTGCTTTGATATAATATATAATATTTTGATCCCCAGAAATGTCTAGAATTTGATTTGTTTATATTTTCTTTCTTTCTCTCCCTTAAAAGAAATGTGGAAAGAATGTCAGACATAAAGACTGATGTTGGCCGAGCTCGTGCCTTTGTCCGCCTCTCGCTGGAGCGTAAACTTCTCCATAATCATCTCAGGGAACTAGTATCAACACAGGAACTATGCAAGTGAGTAAATACTTCAGTCTCTTAAAGGATATTTCCAATATATCAAAGTGCTGCATTGTTCGCCAGTGGCCAAAAATCCATTTAATATGCACAAACGACACGTGAAAAAAAAAAACACTACGGCCAGTTAAGTGTTTGGAATAATGGCTAGCCTTACAATGTCTACAGCTAACATGACATATTGCTATCATCTAGAGAACCTTGCAGAATTCTTTCTTAAACATACTAAATTTGGCTTTTAATGTTAAAAAAATTATAATAAAAATTCTTTTTGTTTACGACGATGGACATCTTGGACACTGTTTGAAAAAAAGTAAAGCCATTCCAGCTGCAGCGAGGCTGTATTTCGTAAAACTGCAGAGCAGAAAAGTTTGTCTTATGTAGCCTGGCTGCAGGAGGCTGCAGCTCCCTCAGCATCGCAGACTGACACAGTGCTTTGGCCAATTGTCTGTTTCCTCTTGAGTTAGCGTTTTCAGAGCCAAGTGCTTGACAAAAGAGAGACCTTGACCCATTGTATCTTCTGTATTGTGTTTCCTTGCCCTGTCATTACCTCTATAATTTATTTCATATTTTGTTTGTTTTCCTTCTATTTTTGCCTCGTCCAGACGAAGATACAAGCGCTATGCCTTTCTACGAGCAGAGGAAGAGAAAGAACAGTTTCTATATTACTTATTATCTTTGAATGCTGTCGACCACACATGCTTCACCAATTCTTTCATCAGTACAAGTAAGTTTGCACAAGTAGATGGGAAGTGGTGGGTGGGGAAGTGGTGGGTGGGGAAGTGGTGGGTGGAGTGGTGGTGGTGGGTCGGGAAGTGGTGGGTCGGGTGGTGGTGGGTCGGGTGGTGGGTGGGGTAGTGGTGTGCACTGAGAACCACATGTACTACGAATGAGAGGTGGGCGAGGGGTGAACTGCCGAAGGCTTTTTTTGCTAAAACTGCTCATCTCACATCTACATTTGTTACCCAATTTATTTACTTTTATTGTCATTTTATCTTTCCCTCCAGCCATGTCATACAGGGTTTTGATAATCCAGAGCCGTAAATTTCAGGCTCCACTCACGGCTAATCCCTGGATCTGCGTCTCAGGGGAGATTAACACCACCAAGCTCATCCCTATCCCCAAGAACAATCAAGGTTTCATCTTTTCGGTAAGATATGAAATATATTTATCTAAGAAACTGAGACAAAAACGATTGTATCCTGTTTATTAGTAATTGTTTCATAGATACAGACTAGAGTTTAAAAATTTTAATTAGTAAATCAGAAATTAGTGTATTAGTAATTGTTTCATAGGTACAGGCAAGAGGGTTTAACATTTTAATTAGTAAATCAGTAATAAGTTAAATTAGTGATTGTTTCATAGATACAGGCTAGAGTTTTAACTATTTAATTAGTAAATCAGAAATTAGTTTATTAGTAATTGTTTCATAGATACAGGCTAGAGTTTTTAACATTTTGGTAGCTAGAGAGTCAACGTTGTAGTATTTTATGGTCTAATGGGACTAGAGGGTTTCAGTGTGTCATAGTTACAGGTGGAGATTATCAATGTGTTTGATAAGGCCTTACTACCCCCCCAAAGCAGAATATTATATATATTATATATTAATATATTTCAGAATAGTGATTTAAATCCTAGAAACTATTGTTAAGTAGATTACATTACAAATGTTAAAGACTAATGAGAAATAAACCTTTCGAAATCCTGTTAATTTTGACAGCATCAAAATCTTGGCATGTTGACCACGGTTAGGATTGGTCACGACAACGCTGGCTTCCTTCCCAGGTGGTTAGTGGACAACGTAGTCATCAGAAATGAGATCACCGGACACACTTACAAGTAAGTTTAATTGTGAACTGCTTATCCATAGTTGTTGTAAAAATTATAATATTACAAATATTATAATATTGTACTTTACTAAAAGTAGCATTGCAGTGGGTTACCAATTTCTTGCTAAATCTGCAATGATGTTGTTAAATTTTCCATTCTTTTCTTGATGAAAGTAGTTGCATAGATGTAGTATATCCATCGAATCGTATCTCATGCTTTAAAAATTTAATAAGAAAGAAGGGGGACAGAAAAGTTTGAATCTCAACAGGATTTGAGTCTGTGACCTGAGTTGTTCAAGCTATAAGCAAGCTGATGATGATGATGATTTTACGGTTTAATCTTCTTTCTATGTTTAGGTTTCCATGTGGGAAGTGGATAGGTAAGGGTGTTGATGACGGCAGTCTGGAGCGACTACTGGTCGGTGAGCTCCTCCCGCTGTGTCAGGATCTGGAGCATGACTTTGGCAGGGGCTCCCAGACACTCCCAAACCGCAAGAAGTCATCCACCCTGCCCCGCCCCAGTCATACCAGTATTAAACTAGACCAGAGTGCAATTCAGGAAAAACTCACAGATGTTGTCAACAACATCGTCAAGCACTTCTACAAGTCGGACAAAGAGGTGGGGCTCATGCATATTCATGTCATATCTAGTTAGGGGCTCATGCATATTCATGTCATATCTAGTTAGGGGCTCATGCATATTCATTTCATATCTAGTTAGGGGCTCATGCATTATCATGTCATATATAGTTAGGGGCTCATGCATATTCACGTCATATCTAGTTAGGGGCTCATGCATATTCATTTCATATCTAGTTAAATCGTTCCTATCATGTTAAAAGCAAAAAATCAATCAAATCAAACTATTCGTGTGATGGTGGTGGTGGAGGCATGCATATTCATAATGTTGGGATGAGTGTTATAAGATTAACAATGATATGAGTTTATGCATATTCATCTTTCCTTCAACTCCTCAGAGAGGATCGTTCACACCCCTTCTCTGCGGTGAAGATGGTTTGGTCCATTGTATGGAGATGGTACTCCAATATGGTTTCAAATCATCTCGGCTTTTTCAGAAGAATTTCTACATCTGGGATTTTCTGGGTGAGTCTTTGAATAAAATTCCTTGATTTGTGAAATTTAATTTTTGTTTGTAGAGCTTGTACTGCTTAAGTCGCTTGAATTTTCAGTCGTCACTTCACAGCACATGTTTGTGTAACAGTTGCTAAAATTATGTCCACAGGACCAAAATTGTGGGAGTATGAACTACTGTAAGTTAACATTATAATGTACAGGAGTTTTATTGTTTTAGTTTTTTTTCGTTTTTCTTTTTTCTACCAGAAAAAGTGAAACGTTGTCTGGATATGCTAGATGAGTCGGAGGAGGGTCATCTCAGCTCACAGCAGGAGAAGAAAGCAAGAAAGACATTTTGCTTCACTCTTGAGCAGATCACACAACATGGCAGGACTATGGGCAAGGATGGAAAATTTCAGATGCTGGTCTGCATCGGTGTTAGGTAAGAGATGTGATGAAATGTAAGACCAGATGTCAGATGCTGGTCTGCATCGGTGTTAGGTAAAGAGACCAGATGTTATGTAAGACCAGATGTCAGATGCTGGTCTGCATCGGTGTTAGGTAAAGAGAGGGGATGTAATGTCAGACCAGATGTCAGATTCTGGTCTGCATCGGGTGTTAGGAAAGAGATGAGATGTAATGTAAGACCAGATGTCAGATGCTGGTCTGCATCGGTGTTAGGTAAGAGATGTGATGAAATGTCAGACCAGATGTCAGATGCTGGTCTGCATCGGTGTTAGGTAAAGAAACCAGATGAAATGTAAGACCAGATGTCAGATGCTGGTCTGCATCGATGTTAGGTTAAGAGAGGGGATGTAATGTCAGACCAGATGTCAGATTCTGGTCTGCATCGGGTGTTAGGAAAGAGATGAGATGTAATGTAAGACCAGATGTCAGATGCTGGTCTGCATCGGAAGAGAGGGGATGTAATGTCAGACCAGATGTCAGATTCTGGTCTGTTTAGGGTGTTAGGTAAGAGATGAGGTGAAAGGTTAAGACAAGATGTCATATGCTGGTCTGCATTAGTGTGAGGTACTGAGATGAGATGAAATGTAAGACCAGATTAGGTCTTACATTATGTATGAGGTGGTGACTCTCAGTATGATTTCTGACAGTTGTGTAAGTTTCTGAGATCACTTCAAGTTAAAAGAAAACTAAAGCAATTGTTGATGTAGCATCCTAAGTTACATAAGAGATTATTGTACTTGCAGCAAATTCTTGCAATTTATTGCTTTAGCAACTCCTTAAGGTATGCCACAGACAGCTTGAAAGATGATAATCATTTAACTTTTGGTACTTCATATTTTTGTTTCCCCTTTGAAATTTCATTAACATTATGTTAAGTCTTGGCTGTACAATTTATAAGTTCTTTCTTTTTCTCATGGTAGGAATCACCTTCTCTACCAGTGGTTGCCGATCTTAGCCGAAACTTCAGTGGCAAAGAATATGTACGAGGACTTCTCCTTCTTTAACAACCCTGTGGCTTTGGACTCCATCGTTAATCTATTAATGCAACTGGAAGGCTTCAACATTGTGCTGGAATCATCCATTACAAAAGGGGTGGAATATGAATATTCATGACAATGAATATTTAAAAATGGACGCGTGTTGAGTCATGCATGTATGTGAATGTAGTCATTTTTAACCTGTTCTGTTGGAGTGATCCATTATGAAAGGGGTGGAGCATGAATATTTATAATAGTGAATATTTCCAAAACGGCTGTGTGTTGAGTCCTGCATGTATATGAGAATATAGTCATTCTAGCCTAGAGGAGTTTTTAGTCGCCCTGCTCCTAACTTGAAGAGATAAAATATGAATATTTATGAGCATCATTATCATGAATATTCACAGTGTTAGATCAGGCATGTGTGTGCAGGAATGATAGCCAATAGAACAGCATCATTGTTCTGTTCCTGAGGGGAGGGAAAGCATTAAGTATGAATATTCATTGCAAAGAATATCTTGAAGGAACATTGTGTTTGGATCATGCATGCCTGCCTATTTAGTCACTTAAGGCATGACCTGACACTTTCACCTGTGTGGTAAAGAACAGCAAGTTGGCTGTTGCACATGATATATGGATATTCATGAATACTCATGAATAATCATTCAATAACTGAATAATCATGAAGCAACCCATTTTTGTGAGTGTTTGAACATTAGTATTAAGCAACTCTGCAGATATTGCAGATCTTTTCTTTTTCTTCTCCTCCTTCCTCTTCTTCTTCTTCTTTGTCTGGTGATGTCAAGTTATGACCACCAAGTAATGACGTTGATGTCTAATGCATCGACCGAGCGAGAAAATTGAACCGGTTCTGGATTTAGTTGAGACAGAAATTACTGTAGAAGCAAATCTGTAAACAGGAACACTTTACATCAGAGAAAATCTCAAGTAGGCGTATTGTGGAGATGTTTATTTTCGTAGTAATTAGTTTATGACCTTTGACCTAAGCAGTATCAAAGACTAGGTCAAGATGATTCTCAGGAAAGGAATTTTTGGAGCCCACTTTCTCAGGAAAAGCAAAGTAGTAACTGCACCCTCCTTTAAAGAAACTGAAGGATAATGATCCTTGTGAATGGACTGACACACTTAACAGAATTGTAAATAAATTGAATTCAAATGTAGGAGAACAGGAGAGGCTTGAGTGGGTGGGGGGGGGGGCAGGGATAATATTCAGGAGCTGTTGAAGACATTGGGCACCATCAGGGCTTTAGTGGACATGACAGGGTGGGGGGGGGGGTCTAAGGAAACTGGAGATTGGGGGGAATAGGATAATGAATTGTGTATGAAAAGGGGCAGAATGGAGCTGTTGAAAGGATTGGAAGCTGTTAAGATTATTTATAGAGTAAGCAATGTCAAAAGAACATAAGGTATTATAGTTTGTAAAGGAAAGAGGTTGATTTTTAATCTTTGCCAAAATTGGGTATTATTTTTATAGAGTGTTTGTAAAGTTTGCTCAAATTAATCATCTATTCTCTTTTTAATTTGTTTTTTATACAACCAGCATTCATGAAAATGTATTTGTTACATGCTACATAATTCAATATGCCCAATACCATTTCAATTCTCAATCCTTATATAAACTGGGGAGGGCGGGGGGGGGGGATGTGGGGGAGTGAGGGAGGGTGGGGAAGCAGGATTGATTTTTGTTTATTAACTTGAGTAGCCTTTGTCCTTGCCAGTTATTGATGAACAAAAATTATTTGTGTATGCCAATCAGCTTCTCGTTACTTTGCCTTTAATTGCATTGTTTTTTTTTTTCTTTTTGCTTTGTTTTATTTCAAGCCCACATTTGCCGTTTATAATCAGGGATAGGTAATAAAGGCCTTAGCGTCATAATAAATGAACTTTTGTGCAATTTTAGTTGCAGTTACTTTAATGGATGGTTGTGGTACCTTCATCGTAAACTGTGACACCTTAGGTGCTGTGTCAAAGGATATTCAGTGATAAGACACATACATGTGTACAAAAATGAGTGAACAAATATTGAGTACAAAATTGAGTTTAAAAAAAATGAGTACAAAAATGAGTACAAAATGAGTATACACAATTGAATACAAATTGAGTATTCAAATTGAATACAAATTGAGTATACAAATTCAATACCAAATGATTATACAAATTGAGTATACAAATTGAATACAAAATGAGTATACAAATTAAATACAAATGAGTATACAAATTGAGTCCAAAAATGAGTATACAAATTGTACAAAATGTAGAATGAGTACAATGAGTAGAATGAGTACAAAATGAGCATACACATTGAATACAAAATGAGTGTACAAATTGAGTGCAAAATGAGTATACAAAATGAGTGCAAAATGAGTATACAAATTGAGTATATAAGTTGAGTATACAAAATTAGTGTACAAAATTGAGTACAAAATTGAGTACATGAGTATACAAATTGAGTACAAAATGAGTAAAAATTTCTGCACTGTTAATATCATGTTCTTTAGTCTAGATTCCATTGTTTTTATTAAAGCTAACTTTTACAAGAACAATCACTTCATTACTACAGGCAACACAACATAGGGGTTGGTTTTTGTTTAAAATCGACAAAGCACGTTTATATTCTTCTTTTGTTTCTTCTTACAATCTTGCCAATTGCTCCAAGACATGTGATACAGTATGAGCGTTTCAAAGTTTTCATCAAAATGCACATTTGTTTGTGAGAATGTTACTGTCTTCTGTTGGTGTAAAGAAAGTTAAATGTGTGACAGCATATATTGCATGGATATGTTATACATTGATCTAATTTCATCATCATGTTTCTTTCAAGATATACTTTATCATGTAGTATTATTGCAAGCAATATCACTTAAATAGCCAAAGGATGTAGGTTCTGCTCATCATGATGTAAATTTCACATAAATAATAGCATGTATATAGCGTCGTACGTAAACTGATCGAGTAGACTCGCCGTGAGACTTCAGTGGGTACAAGCTTGACCTGATTGGTTGAAAGTTTGCATGGTATTGGAGATACATATTTAGTACGCAAAATGTACAGAATGAGCTCTGAAGAAATTTCATGAATATTCATCAGATTTGGAAAAAGGAAGAGGGGGAGCATGTAGGGGCCATAATTCCAGAAAAATCAATTTTTGTGTTAGTACAGATGATACAAAGGTTTTGTTCTCTAATTTGATTTTTTTTTCAGCAAATCTTCAGTTCAAACTTGATTTCACCAGCAATCCACTGTTAAAACTACAATTGGTTGTGTGTATATCTACAAGGTTCTGAGTACTAACCATGAGTAAAATAATGAAAGTAAAATTCCAGTATCCTTGCCCGTTCATATTGAACGATGATACGACATTCTGTTGTTGCTGTTGTTTTTATTCAGGGAAACACTAAGCAGTGCCTTCTGTTATGTTGTGGTAGGATAGACTGATATATATTAACTGAGATGATTAAAAAAAAACGTTGTAAAAAAAAACCCCAAAATGTTGTCTACTTTGATTATATATCCTAAAAATATTACCAAAACTCAACTTTTAAACCCTTTCTTGTCATTGTGCTTGCAAACATAAACAAATATATAATAAAATGCTAAAAAAAAAAAAAAAAAATGCTAAAGGCATGAATGGTGAGTTGGTGTAAATCCATTATAAGAACTCGAGAAAATAAACGTTTGAAACCGTTGTAGTAGGGGTAGTGGTTATTACACTATTAACCAAGGGTACAAAAAAAAAGACAAAAATTAAACCATGTTCAGTATTGCTTTGTATTTTCTTTCATTAAGCAGTTAAAAATCATTGTCGCATGTTATTATTTTCTCATTCGCCAGTTACTGATTTTTACTGATTTTTCTCCTTGACTATGTTGTCAGTTTTTGATCCAAATTAAGCAAGTTGTTATTTGTAAGTTCTAACACAATAATATGTTATGATATTTTTTAAGAAATTCTGATTTTTGTGTTACCCTTTTTACCTCTACCAGTGACAGTGCAGTCTCTGATAGACACTACCTTCCTGCCTCTCCTCTCCTCCCCCTCCCTCCCCCTCCCCCCACCCCTTGCTCTTCCTCCCTCTCTAAATCCAATCTGTGAATTGTGAACCAACTTGTATTTGATATTTTTCCATGTCTGTTTCCAAAAATCATCCTCTTTGCTGCAATGCCGAAGAGCTCGCATATCATTTTCTTGACAGTATGAAGAACAAGCCTATGCTTTTTTTGCCGTTGTAAATTTAAAGGACACAAAAATCTTTCCTCAAGATGCTGATCGCAGAGTCATTCACAGACCTTCAGGAGTGTTAAATCAGAAAATTAAATGCCTGCATGCAGTTTAAATGCGTTGGAAAATATGGCTGTTGAAATTTTTGAAATGAGTGAAATTCTAGCATATTGTTGGGTAATGCTGATAACTTTTAAGTGTATTGTAGGTTCTTAAAAGGCTCTGGAAATTTCACATATCTTCTGCTGACTTCATTGTATTGTTGAGTTAGGGTCAGATATTATATGATGGCTAACTGTTATATAATTTTAATGCGAACTATTAACCCTACATCTCAAATTAAGATTCTTGCTTCACCAATCAATGATCTCCATATACTTTGTGTCTTCCCAGTGCTCTATTTTTTAATTCCCGCAAATTTTTCGGAAGATTTGGCTCAAAGAAATACGGTAATCGACAGTAATTGAAACAAGTATTACAAAACATTTACTCAAGAATTTTTATAAAAACAGAACAGAGTGGCGGCTTCAATTACTAAGAGGCAAAATTAATGGAAAGAATGTGGTTTAGTAAAAGATATGAAGTGATTAAAGTGAAAGAAACAAGAGTTATGTACAAAACTCTTTGTAATCCCGAATGTTTGTACAAGCCTTCCTGGTTAAAGATTAAGAGGGGATTTGTCGTTTTAATTATGTCTTTGTTATAAATAAGCATATGGTACATGTGTAAATTACACTTAGACTTAACAAATGCAACTATTTGTAACACATTTTGGAATATTTTGAATAATATAAGCAATTAACTTCAATGCAGTAAGAACTAACGACAAAGTATAGAGATCTTACTTTCTTCGGAAAAGTCCTCAAACTGGAGACTTCCTTTCTTCACATTTTCAAAATCATTTATAAAGACCATTCTCTCTCATCTTCAAATGTTTTCAAGAAAGGACATTGGATATTGCACAGTCCTAAGAGTCTTTTGATCGATGAAGGATTTTGTAACCATATACCTTCACGTTTCCTAAATGTTTGAAGTAAGAAGAAACCTCACAAATTATATAGTGTACTTTAGGCACCATAATTGGGTGTAGTTGACCCCATCCCTGCCCTCCCTTCTCCCCTCCCTCCTCCATCCTTCCCAATTCCTTCCAAGTGAAAATCTACATAACAAAATGATATCGCCTACTGTTGCATGTTTATGTCCATTTTGAAACAGTTGTCAGTAATTTGTTAAGATCCCACTTCCTATCAGGAAAAATGTATCTGTGCTTGTTGTTTTTCTTACATTTGATATCTTGACAAAGGTATGCTCTGTACAAAAGCCACGATTGATGATTTGTTGAGTAGCCACCCCCCCCCAGCCCCATCCCATCCACCCCTTCTTTTGTTCATACTATGAAAAATTGTACCCAGAAGCTATAATAATGGCTTTGAATTGCCCTGGACAATTTTCCATTAAGTAGTTGTAGGCACTTAGAATTGAATTGCACAACAAAAGTGACCCTATCTTAAACAATGGAATGGTCTACTTTTGGACGATTGACATGTTAAGCTGTTTTTCGACAAAATTCTCAGTATTTTTTAGAACATGTTTCTGATAGATGAACCCATGTTAGAAATGATGGTATGTATACTGAGTCTATGCCAGACTCAGCATATTACTGGTATGAAGTTTCGGTCAGGAAATCATGTATTGCGTTATTTCATCTCATATTCTCAGAAACTCTTTTGTTAGTGAAAGATTTTGTTTCCTTTTTTCTCTTAGTTTGAATTTTGAAATATCGATCATCAGCACATATTGTGCCAAATAAACAATTTGAAGATGTAATATCTATTGTTTTAAATCTTTTGTTTTAATTTGCTAGAGGGAACCATAGGAACCGCTGTCGTTTGACAAAAAGAGAAAAAAACCTCAATCCTGTAAATTTTGAAAAACTGTACTGTTTGGCATCTCATGTCTTTAGAAAGACAACACTTTCATCGCATTATTGATCCACATATGCTTGAATTCTTAATTGTTCAATTCGTTTAGGCTCAGTGGGAAAGAAGAATAGTTCACCTCTTTTATAAATATACACACCATAACATCACAGATGTACCAAAAGGCAGTCCTGGCATGGCTATTGAAACACCTGGAGCAAAGATTTATTTATATTTTATATTTTGAGAAAATTGTTCATCACAAAGATTCCTTTCATATTAAAGATGATGGATGGGATAGCTTCTTTGAATCTTTCAAACAGTGGCAGAGATTGACAGATGATGAGTCAATCGAAATGTCAAACCACCTCAGAAAGACAACAAAAGAGACGCGAGGTAGTCTCTACACCCTCCCCACACCCACCCCACCCCCTTCACCTCCGAAAACATATATGTAAATAGAACTGTAGTTGGGGAAATGAATTTTAAACCTACACAGAGTACCTGGCTTCCCTCTCCAACCCCCACTCCCACCCAAGTTGGGGCATTGAAGTCAACTGCCAATCAAGAGATGTTGGGGCCTCCCCAGACCTGAAGCATATGTCAGCTATAAAACAAGTTTGTACAAACAACTATTTTAATTTTTTTTGGTTGGGGATCCCCACTTAGAAATTATTATTTTACATAACACATTGTCCTGAGACAAGTGCCTCATCGTCAGTCGCTCTGATTATGATACCTGCGTTTGTCAACAACACCCGCGTGAAAGCAAAACTGACATGATGAAAGCGACTGGTACCTCGAGTCTACTTGTACAGTTTCTGGAAACTTCATATGGAACGAGATCGCTGATCGCAAAATAACGACGGGCGCTATACCACGAAGCGGAAGGAATATTCTTGCTCGACATTAAGAAGTTTTATTCAGGTTAACGATTGAAAAACAATGAGTCGTATCGACTACAGCAAGTGGGACCACATAGAGGTATTTATGTTAACTTTTTGGCTCCAAAATGTAACTTTTGCAGTTTCTTTCTCTTCATATTCGTTAGGCTACTATCTTGAAGCATTTTTGTCATTTGCATGAGTACCAAATCCACGAAATAAACCCTTTGTAACCTAGATATATGGACATAGGAATGAAAGGTTTAAATTTGAGTCCAAACAATTTTCAAATGACGAGAGGGTCTTTTTTCATTATCCAATATTTCACATCTAAAGTTAGTGGGCTTCTTCCAGGATGCCATTGTGCTGTCTAGGCATAGGCCTAGCATATGTAGCATGGACATTGCGAAGTTCGGACACCTAAGCCTTAAAACACCCCAAAACTATAACTTCCTTTTATTGACAAATATGTAAGTACTTGCTTGCACACGGGTCATTTTGGAGAGAAAATAACTGTAGCTTCGTAGTTTTTTTGTGTGAAATTGGCTCTTGCTGTAGGTTGTCATGGTGAAATCGTGTTTTTCTTAGTTTTTCGCAATGTTCCACACTACGCAATACTGACTATACTTCAAATCATGCTAATGTAAAACTTAAAAGCTGTGAAGTTCTGACAGATCATAAATTTACTCAGCAGATGCAGTTTGGTAACTACTGTGGGTTCTAGGCTATCTGTTAAATACATTAATATAGTAATCATACCCTCATGCTGTTTGAAGATTAGGAACTGGGGATCAAGTATCGCATTTCTTCGGTTAGATTGTTCCATTTATTTATTAGGGATATTTTACAGTAACAACATTTGTCCTTTGACTAAAGACTTTACTACTGCAATTGTGGAAAACTCTCTTTCTAACATGAAGTCAAAATATTCAACATAAGTTTATTTTGCTTACTTTTATGTTTAGGTTTCAGATGATGAGGACGAAACCCATCCCAATGTGGATACTCCAAGTCTATTTCGGTGGCGACATCAAGCCAGAGTTGACAAAATGGAGAAGTCTCAGCAGGAAAAGGAAGAATTTGAGACTGGAAAAAATCAGTAGGTTACTGTAAAACCCTCAATCTTAATGTTGCATTTGATGCTAAACTTTATAAAGTGGGAAAATGAGGTACCAGTTAATGCCAGGAATATTTTGGCTAAATTAGTCAAAATCTTCAACTTGCATAACGATATAATAATAAAGTAAAACATAACATAAAGTTTTAATTCCTCTTAAAGGTGTATCACGACAATTAATTGCTGTAAAGACTTACACATTAAATTGGTCGATCTCCAAGGTTGCTAGACCATAGATAGAAGTTTTCAACTGCCATGTTCTACCCACCATGTGATAGCTGATGTCTTGGACTATCACACTACATTCAATTTTTGCCACCATGACTGTTTAGATTTTGAGCTACTGTAGAAGAGCTCAAAGTTAAGCATCTAGTGCTCCCAAACCCATCTGCTAGCTCTCTTTTTAAGATGCCCTAATTCACCTTCAATCCTCCAGATTTTTTGACCATGAGTAATTTATTTGTCCGCTTCAACCACAAAGCATCAAAAAAGAATGATGATGATGACTCAGAAAATGCCGATAAATTGTCAATCCCAGTAGGTCACTTTAAGGGTATTTTCCGACGCTTAACCTTCCAGAGGGATGTGCACTATTCTAATTGTAGTGGTACCTAAAGCAGTATTGTGAGTTGAAGAGTCTTGTGATACAATACTGTGATACAATAATGTATCTGGTAGCACATAACCTCAGTGTAGCAAAATCTTGCAGAAGGCTCCAGGTCCTTCACAAACAATCACTGCGCAGAAAAGAAAGTAAAAAAAGTACCCATAAACTAAAATCTGTAACCCCCCCCCCCCCCCAGAAGAATTAACAGCAGGGAAGAGAGTTTAGGCCTTTTGAGAATAAACAGAAATATATATTATACGTACAGTATCAGACATGTTCGGTTGTCCGCTTTGCTATAAACCGTAGTGGTAATTTGGCAGTAGTGGCTAGCATGTCCATGGGAATCCCAAGGTTTTCTAACCCTGCCTAATCTGTTATTCCACCAAAATCATTCCAGGAACGCTTTAAAGGGGCTAGAGTTGAAGGAAATAATATATATTCTTAATTTCATCCTGATGAATTTTTGAATTCCCAAAAAAGGGAAACAATGGATTCACTCTTACTGACCTTGCAAAATTTTGTCTGGGACCATGGATTGCAAAGTCGGCGATGACTATAACGCCGATCACAAAGTCGGTAATTACCATTACCGTTAGATTTGTTCAATACAGCAGCATACAGAAACTTTGTACTCAAAGCCAAAGCCAAAGATGAATTAACTAGGTCACTGCATGCTAACTTCTTCAATACAGCCCTCATCTCTTTTCGGGGCACATTTCATACTGTAGTTTTGATTTTTAATAGCTCAATAGTAAGGAGCATGGAATTAGTTCTGACCTTGTAGATCATCGCTAAGTTAGATTGAGACAGTGATAGATCATGTAGAGATATCACACTGTGATAGGATTAGAGATATTACACTGTGATAGGATTAGAGATATCACACTGTGATACACAGTTACCTTTGAAGGATGACTTAACATAGAATTTAAGTAGTCGCAAGTTTAAAGAAAAGAACCAGTGTTAGTATGGCTTAATAGCCTAAATAGAAATTCCTGTCTTCATGATATTTTACATATAAAGTACATTACTAAATCCATAGAATTCTCCTTTTAATTCTCCCCAAATTGATGACATCATCATCTCCTCAGTGCAGGGTGCCTAAATTATGTTAATATTTCAGTAATTGTTTTATAAATTATTCTAATACCTCAACCAAAACAAGTTCCTTTTAAAATTTATATTTTGGTGAAATTCAACACCATTCGCCATGGACAAATTTTTAACACATTGGAAACGTATCATTTCTGGTCATAAAAGTCTCCTGTGTTCCCATTGAGATGGTGTTGCATATGAGGAACTGACCCAGTCACTAACCCCCCCCCCCCCCCCCTTCATCTTTGCCTTCATTTTCTTGATGGCCTGGCTAAGCAACTGCCTTATCATGGTTTATGAGTAACAAATCGTACAAGAAATTTCCCAATATCGAGGCCAAAAGTTGCTTCAGCAAACTAACGTCTTGGAAAGAGTAATTATTATTTCATAGTTTGAAGGATGTTCTTTTATTGAATTTATAAAGTTATGAACCATGCATAGTCTCAATTAATAATGTTTTTCTTTACGTTTAACCTTCTTTCAGGACTTTAGATAAACTACAGGAGGCTAAAAACCATTTGGAAAAGTTGAAGCAAGAGAATGCTAGTGAGGTACTACAAAATTTTACCATCTTTCAAATAAAGTTTTGCAAAGTGACAGAAAAGTTGTCTTCATGGTAAATCCCTTTAAGCTCGAGCAAAAAGCCTTGAGCATGAAAGTATTTTTTCCCCCCTTTCTTTGGAGGTAACTGTGTGTGTTGTTGGCATCAGTCTCAAAACAGATATTTTACAAAAGAACGACAGATTAATGCTACAGAAACAGATATCGTCCCTCTAACAAAAGATGTCGTATAATCCAGAAATATTAGAAAATTTTCATAATGTAATAGTGGATGAGCTTCATCTATTGTAAGTGTATCTGATTGTAAGTGAGGGAAACTTGGTAACAATAGAGCATATCTACCCCAAGGCCCTCATGTTCAAAGGCCATCATGTTTAAGAATAGAAATAGAAAATGGGTACAAGTGAACCCTTGAAGTATGAGTAAAGATAACAGAAGAAGTCTTTATAAGAAGTAATTATTACATTAGTTTGCTTTACTATGCACAAAAAGATGGATTTATTTGTAAAGTCATCAAAGCTCATAATCACTTTTCCCACCATTCTTGTGCTTCATTACACTTCTCAGGCAGAGATTGCTGCAGCGAGTGCAGAATTGAAGAAACTCGAAGATGACCAGGAGAGATGGAAGGAGAAGGAAGAAGAGCTCGCTAGGAAAGAAAGGGTAAACAAATCTGAAATTTGTAAACAAACTTGATAAACTCCTAAAACAAGTTCAAAGAATTTCTCACCAAGTTACTGTCACAACTTGTGTAGGACATAGCAAAATGTGTCAATATAAAAACTGGGAACTAATACGAATGGCACCCTCTATAATGATAATGGATATCATCATAATGGTAATGAAGAATATTTTTATGTTCCTTCATAGTTAACTCCTTGGAATGTGGACACTCTCAGCAAGGAAGGTTTCCAGAAGACGTTGATCAACAAGTACCCCGAGCCCGAGAGCGAACCAAGCAACGATGAAGAAAGCATGGAGAGACAGGTACTAAAGGCACTATTTGAGACTAAGAAGTTATTAATCAGTTGTGACTTCAAAATATGCTAGAAATATAACAAAATGGGCACCTCTTCAAATATGCTAGAACAATAAAAAAAAAACATAGCAAATGGGCACCTCTGCTCCAACACTTCACCCCTCCTTTTTTATCTGTCAAACACAGAACGTAATATAATATAATATAAATAACTTCTTAATATAGCGCCAAGTACCAAAAGGCCTCTAGACGCTTTACAAAACCTAAAACAAATACAAAAATGAAAAGACAGAAAAATCAAAGAAATGAAAAGTCTAGAAAACACAAACGAAAAATAAACATTATGTAAAATGCGAACACAAAAATGTAAAAACACGAGAAGACTTAAACAGACCAAAACCTATAAAAAACAAAACAAAGGATAATATGCCTCCTGACTGAGTTATTTACCTACCAAGTAGAGATTCTTGATTATTTCTTTGTTTTGCTTTGATTTCTCTCTTGTTTTTAATTGCAATTATAGAGTAGGACGTTGCTTGTGGAAGTTTCTTGCTTCGTTAGCATGCCATTTTAATTTTCTTTGGCTTTATAATTTTGGACAGCAGTTCTTTGTCTTTGTTATGTTCTTATTTTGTACATTTATAATTTCTGTGAAATGTTCTCAACTCCAACTTTCAGAACATTCCATTCTTTATCAAGTATGTAAAGGACCTGCTTTGCTAAAGATTGTGTTTGGCGTGATATAAAAGTATTAAGAAAATTTGTGGCAATTTTTTTTTTTCAGAGTAGGTACAACAACATTTAACCGAAATTTCACACCAGTGCCCTCTTGTACCTGAATCAGTAGTTACGTACTTCCTCTTACGGGAATGATTATCCGTTTTAACCCCCAAAACCAAATCCCTCTTTTAAGATGCTTTTAATAATCAGACCTGACATGATATTAAGCTAAGAATCTCTGTAAGCCTACATAATTAATTAAATTTGTTGAAAACATTATCTCACCTATCAATCTTCTCTTCATTGCAGAAAAAATTTGTTGAGAAACACGAGGATGAGATCAAAAAGTTTGGCATGTACAAGAGACTAGACGACAGTCTACAGTTTATGATAGATCACACTCACCTGGCCTGCGAATTCACAGCAAACTACTTGGTCATCTGGTGTATCGACCTGGAAGAAGAAGGGGTAAGTCACGAAAGAAACATCAAGATCTTAAAGGGAGGCATGGGGGGGGGGGGGGACACATTCCGCCAATTATGATGGTTAACTTTTATAACAGAGATTGTTGTGGAGAAGAACTTCCACAAGGAGTTAAGAAAGATCGTGCACCGTTCGGGAGATGTTTAGAAGTGGTATCTGGCAGCCGTCATGTTGTAAATCTATGATGTCATAGTGAAACTAGGAATCTGAAGCCTTGTGCCTTTTCTTTGTCCTTTTTTCCATTTCTTTCGAGATAGATCGTTATCAGGGTTTGACACTGATAACCAATGTCACTCTTATAGAGGTTCCATAGTGTAGACTCAACATTTGCAAAACCAATCTCCATTACAGAAATGAATGAATGAATGAATCAATCAATATATCAATCAATCAATCAATAAATGAATAAAAGAGAAGGAATCGAAGCCCATGTGGCTTGAAGATTATAATATTGAAATGATCATTTATGTTTATATGTATTTGTGAACCATTCATCTCCAGGGTGTAATGTAGTGTTCTAATTTTGTCTAGCAGTTTTGAAGACTGGGAGTCTTGTCTCTCTATCACGTACGTCGGTTCTGTGTGGAAAACTGCTATACATGTTCACACTGTGTAGCAACTCGACCATTTTGTAAAGCATTTTTGTGATACGAGACCGGATAAGTTATTTCCCTGATATCATCTTTAATTCTTACGAATTAATGGTTTAGTAACTTATCTTTTAGCAAAATGTACTTTTCTGTGTTTGTTATGTGAACAGTGAACATGAATCAAATGACAACAAACAGAAGGAAAAACTGGTATAATCTGCATATGTTGTTCAATTTCCATTAAGAATTTTTCTTCTTAATTACATAATTTTTTTGATTTTTGTTTTCATAGAAATCAGACCTGATGCACCAGGTAGCCCATCAGACGATCACAATGCAGTTTCTGCTAGAATTAGCTAAGAATTTGAAGGAAGATCCGAGGGCTTGCATTCGACCATTCTTCACCAAGTAAGCACCCACTGCGAATAGTCATCATGACGTCAAAATTATGAATAATCAACCTTGAAGACAGAAATTGTTAAAAGGATGGTTTTTGCATTGATTTTGGTACATTTTACTGAAGTATTAAAAATAGTGAAGTTTAAATATCAATGAAGTTCATTAAATAACTTGACTAGTTATGCAAACTTTCAGATGATAAAAGAATGTGATCAAAGTTGGTATAGTGTTCCAAATCATGTTTATGGAATCATTTAATACTCAAATGAAAAAATGTGAAGTTACATAATTTCATTATTTGCTAGTCATATGCCATCAGTGATGAGAAAAAAGAGGAGGCCAGGTGTCTTAGTTTGACTAAAATTTGCAAATATGTTTGCTTCAACAAGAATGTTTTGTTTCATTTCCGGAATAAATATCCCCTCCACTCCTTCTCGCTATCCCCTCTCCTTCCCCCTTCCTTCCCTCTCCTCCCACCTCCTCCTCCCCCCCCCCAAGAATGAACCCCAGACAGAACATTAAAACCACTTCATGTTGAATTTGTTCTTGTCAAGAATGAAAAAGGCAGAGGAACAGTACCAGACGGCATTTACCGACGAATTGGAGGCCTTCAAAGGCCGAGTCCGAGAGAGGGCGGTAGCTCGTAAAGAGAGGGCAAGACAACTGGCCGAGGAACAAGCCAAGCAGGTAAAATAATATCTTGTAAACTTATACTGGAGCCGACTGAACGGACCCGTAACATTGGTCCGGTTGTTTTATACAATTCACGGAATGTTAGAACTGTACCAGAAAAAAAACGGTATGAGTTAGTGTACAAGAATGCTATGAATAATTAATTGCCTATTTTGCATAGCATTTTGATACTGCGATACCAGATGATTTAATCAGTGCACATTTGGTCTAGTGAATATACCGTTTCGGTTCAACTTGCTTTAAGTGAAGACGGCTCAAGTTTTAGTAATCTTCATCTACTCTCACTTGTTAAAAGACATTCAGATAAAATTCATGTTTTAATCATGTGATAAAGTTCTTGTTTTAAGTATTTTGGCCTCCCCATCTCTCCCCCCCCCACCAGCCCCCACCACACCTCTCTCCCCCACTCCCGACTTGTCAACATATTCATGATCAGCTCAATCTGCTTCTAAGTCAGAAATTTTTAACTTTTTTCATCTTTGATTTATCAAAAACAAAATAGGAAGAGGAGGAGAGGAAAGCTCGATTGGGACCAGGAGGTCTGGATCCAATAGAAGTTATGGAATCCTTGCCCATTGTGAGTTTCCTGTGATTTGAAATGAAAACAGTTTTCTCGCTTTATATTTTGGCAGGCCTATAAATGTTTTAATTAAATAATACATTAATATTATAGGACATGATCAGAAAACATCAGGTAATCCATTTGCACTAGTAGAAGGGTTGTAATATGTGATGTAAATTTGCTACTCACTTACCTGCTTCCTCACAACAATTGCACTCTCCCTACCATGTCTAAAGCCTCTGGTAATTGTTTTTCTTACCAGTACCCTCCTTTGGTACAGCTGTTATCCAGTTTAATATCCTCTATTTCATAAGAACATCCAAATTGTTAAAAAGAGCTTAGTTTGTAGAAAGACCCATCCAGACCTTTTGGTGGTACCTCAGGGTGCCTCGTTAAGATTGGAGCAGACGTCATTATAGTGACTACTACATTATGGTTTTAGGATCTGAACAGGATGTGATTACAATGATATTGGCTAAATTTAGTTCATTTTATGATATAGTATCCAAGCCAAACCAGTTGTAAATAAATAAAAGTTAAACAAAAAATTGAAATTTGAATAAACAGTTCAATAATCAAAATATTTTTTGGAAATTAAATATTTCAAAGCCTTTCCTTAATTTTCAATCCTGCCCCTGCCCCCACCATGACAATGTCAAACATTACAAATACTGAGGGAATTTTATCTTCAAGGATATTCGTTGAATTTCAAATTGTTTCCCCCAATATTTCATAATTTGCACAAGATTTGGTCAATCATTGTGACGATTAATGTGAGGATATATGCAACTCTCATTCTTATTCTTACTCCTGGTTTCACGTCGAGGCACACAATATTGCATCTCTAAAAATGCCAATCGTCCCAAAACTAGCTTTTTTCCCAAATTGTGATGAAACCATTTTTGATTGTGAAATTGTGTTTGGGTACCGAGGTACAGAGGTAGTGAATCCTTGGCATGTTTTTTATGAGATATGCAGTACAGTACATACACATGCCAACACTATTGCTTAGATTCCTTTTGACATCCCCATCCCCCCTCCCAGTCCCCACCCCCAGAAGGAAACAAAAATCAGTGGATATTATATATATCATATATATTAAAATTTTGTAAATGACATATTTCTTTTGTTTATACCACAGGAGCTTCAGAAATGTTTTGAGACACAGGATGTCCCTCTCTTGCAAGAGACACTGAAGAAGATGACCCTGAAGGACGCCAAGTACCACATGGACAGGTGCGCCAAGTCAGGACTGTGGGTGCCCTCTCCAGATGCCAAGCCCATCCTCGAACAGGATGATGAAGAGGATGAGGAGGAGGATGATGAAGACGAAGATGAAATATATGAGGATGCTAAAGACCACTGACAGCACGGTCACTAATAACATAATCGTGCCACCACCTTCTGTTAAACAGCGCCCACTAGTTGCATTGCACCAACTTACAGTGTACACCTTTAACTATAAGGATTTACTATATGAGGATAGCTAAGTCTAAGGATTAACACAAAAGATACTGTTTCTGTGTCTTATCCAACCAGTTTTTGCAACGACATGCACATTTCCGTAACTTTTTTAAGAGAATGTGAGCAAATAACTTCTGTTTGTCACGAAGAATCTTGCATTTGAAAATCAGCAG
Organism: Apostichopus japonicus; assembly: GCF_037975245.1. NCBI lineage: Eukaryota > Metazoa > Echinodermata > Holothuroidea > Aspidochirotida > Stichopodidae > Apostichopus > Apostichopus japonicus. The sequence goes on from NC_092561.1 coordinate 1,869,741, forward strand.
TGTGTAGTGAAATTTCAGAGATCATACAATGTGTCATATGACCTCATCACATGACCACATCAAACAATGTGTCATGTGACTTCATCGCATGACCACATCATACAATGTGTCATGTGACCTCATCACTTGACCACATCATACAATGTGTCATGTGACCTCATCACATGACCACATCATACAATGTGTCATGTGACCTCATCACATGACCACATCAAACAATGTGTATGAGACCTCACGTTACCTTAATCTAGTAAGGTCTGTGACAGTATTGTCATATTGTTACCTAGGTCACCTCGCAATGATAAAGATCATACAGAAGTACTTTTTTTCATTAATAGAAGTAATGCAGGTTACCTTAGTGTGATATTATAATTCATGTTACCTTATAATAGTTATGAAGGTAAGATGTGACTATGAGTTTTTTAGTAAGGTAGGCCACCTCACTAAGATAAAAAGTTTTGTAGGTTACTTCATTATCAATAATAAGGCAATAATATTACCTTATGATATGTAACAGTGCAAGTTACATAATGATATATATGAAGGTAACATGTCATTATGTTGTATAGTATGAAGGTAGGTACCCTAGTGTGTAGGTTACCTCACAATGATGAAATATACTGCAGGTTACTTCATTTATAAATTGTATTGCAAGTGAACCTTTAATGATATGTGGGTAATATGTGATTATGTTGTATAGTAAGGTAGATACCACAATATGAATTACCATAGTGCTAGTAATTCTCATCTATATGTTATAGCTTTCACTTTAACAACATGTAACAAAATTTGGCAGAGTTGCTATGCTGGTATGTTGCTATGCTGGTATGTTGCTATGCTGGTATGTTACTATGCTGGTATGTTGCTATGCTGGTATGTTGCTACGTTAATCAACCTTTACTATATCATTTCTGGTTTTTTGTGTGATCATTTCTAGAAAGAGTTGTCAGAACTTTTGTCTTGCCCAAAAGATTGCTCTAATTTCAACTCACTTTATTCCTATTGTTTATTGAAAATAGAGAGAGCTAAAGTTTGAAGTTGTTTGCTCTTAATATTTTGGGGTTTACTATTGACTGCATGAAAGTAAAGCCATCATCTTCTTGAATGTGAGACATAATACAATTACCCACTTACATCATGAAAGAGAGATAAAACTTTCATGTCTGAAATAATTATTTCAAAACATTGGATAGTGTCATATTATATTTGCACCAGCTCAAGTGCTGGAAATAACTTTAATGATTTGTCCATCCTTCTCCCCTCCCCTCAAGCATAGTCACATGTCCAACTGAAGAACCTCCCCCCACCCCTCCCACTTTCAGACTGAACTATTTTCTGTATCTGTATGGGGGCCATGTGTACCAAGGACTTCAAATGAGCTATATTTTACACACTAAAAGGAAATCAACTTAATGTTAACTCAAAGCAGATAAAACCAGACATGATTCAGTACATTTATTTCTTTGGGTTTCATATATATTCATGTCACCATTCTAAAATATCATATTCCAGATCTGTAAGTACATATTGAAAAGTATCATTTATTTTTATTCATCGTAAATTTAGCCTTAATCCCCATAATTTTATACTTAACACATTTACAATAAATCGCAACATTACAAGTACAGTAGTACCTGAATGTTATTCACCATATCCCTATAAAGTTCCACAATTTTTAATGTGTACAATATTTCCATTTCAAATCACAAACCACATTACCTTTTATAATAGACTTCCATCTGGTTGAATTAGTTTGTTTTAGTTCCTTTGAAACCACTATGAGCTTGACCTCCCATATATCTTACAAAGCAGAATTTTGATAGCAGTTTAAACAGGGCTTATACAAATCATTTCCCACCCGCACAATCTAGTTAATTTATTGTTTTTATTAATGAATATGTTTTTATGACACAAACTACCCTTGTTAAGTGCACTACAACCAACACAAAATTGGGACAGGGCAAGACTAGTTGGACCTAACATCTCAAAGAAGCACTGCACCACCAACCAGAAGTAAGAGTCTGCAGTATGGATGGTCAGGTAGAATAAAGAAACAAGTGTGTTCTAGCTGTCTCATACCTTGCCATTGTGGAAATGTAACTCCTTTTTTTTCTGTCATCAAAATTGACATGTTTTTAATTATAAACCTATCAGGGTTGTTACTGTTTACAGATCATTCTATGTCATGCTACCATACTCCCTCAAAATTCACTGTTTCATAAAACCCCACCCCCCCCCCCCCCCAAGTGGGTGGGACTTAGTGTGGCATTGTCCCAACTGGGTGCGGTGGCTTGACTTGAATTACCAACAAGTTTGTAGAAGACTCGGTGATCTAAAAGTATGGACAGTTTTTTGGTCTTCTCCAGAAAGTAGGTTGAATAGTTTAACCTGCAGTGACTGTGCTATGTATGTACATGGATTATAAAAATCATCAGACCTGAACATGAGCTCAATTAATTCATCTGATATAGTTGCATACTAAATGATCACATTAAACCAACGCCCACCACACATTCTCAAAAATTTACTCTTAAATTATGATCCAGCAATCTAAAACTTTGGAATTGGTGTAAAAATGACAATTAAAATAAAAAGAATGACAGTTATTTTTATCCAAAAAATATTTTAAAATTTCAATTTTCTAATATCTGCCAAGAACTTCTTAATTTTTTTGGTATGCATGCCACTTATAGTATATTGTAAAGGATTCAAATTCATCAAAAATAAAACTTGAACTTGGTCCTAGTTTGGTTACAGAGCAACGAAGAGCACCCCCCCCCCCCCAAAGAGTTCAGTAATGAGCATTAAAGTATACAGCTAATTAAGATTTAAACAAAAACAAAGAAATCATTTCTATCATAGTTCTCAAAAGATTTAAAATTCATCCTTACTTACTCTTCCTAAGCTAATAATTATGTTAGATTTAGTGTTACTCAGATGTTCTACAAGAAAACAAAAATTGTGGGTGCACTGAACTAAAATCACAACATGAATACATGGTATCTGCTGTAAAGTTCTGTCCCTTTACATATTTCAAATGGATGTTCTGCATACATTTACTGGATTATGCAATTTGGAGTGTTAGCTCAGTGGTTAACGCCGGTGCCATCCAATCAAAAGGTCCCCAGTTCGAGTCACTCCAAGATTTATGTATGTCATCCAGTTACAGAGTTGTCGACAATTTATAATCATGGACGTTAAATATGAATCTAAGAGACTGACTTTGGTCAGCTTGCGGCTTTGATAAGCCAATGAGGCTTCTTCGCAAGTTCCTGCTTCCTTCTTACTAAAATGGACCACACCATATTGCAAAAAACTATTCTGCATGCATACACAGTTATATATATATATATAAAATGGACATTGACAAATTACAATGAGTATTTATAAGGCATGCAATTATCGATAACACAAAAACTTAAGGTGTATAAATCCTTGCTTCAAAGGACTGGAATCGCTAATGAGAGACCAGTCCACTGTCTGACAGAAACTCTACCAAGATTCAAAAGTCAAATTGCTCTAGTGAGTCATGTGACATTTTGATCACATTTTTGCTGCAATGTACTACGGCAACTAACTTGTTTTACCCCATACACAAGTGGAATATTTATCAATATTTATCAAGTTAGAACTGTCATGGACCGAATCAATGATGCCATTTATCATTTGTTTGTTGTTTAAACTAAAATATCACTCAGTAGACTTTAAATTTTGAATGAGGCACTGATGCCACCACTTTTTACATAGGACCCCTTATGACCCCATTATGGCTATGACTAGGCCTTTACTCTCATCAGCATTGATTTGTTACACTCTGTGAAATGATTTTGCCATAGCAGAAATATAGATATGTATTGATTGATTGATGGATTGATTCGCAATTTCAAAGCATCAAAACAGTGGCTATTGGTCGTGAAATAAAAATGCAGACCACTGTTAACTCTAAACCACAACTAAGGAATGTACAACGTCATGTCAAAACAGGCCATGCATAAGTTTAATCGAGGCATCCATAAAAACGTTGTCAATCGAGTGGAAATGATTTAAAAGCATGAATGGATTATGGAAAGTGACATTTTAAAATTTCTATGACACATTGACAAAAGAGATCAATAGATGGATGTTCATTCCTGATCGACATATTACAGGGTGTCTGATCAGTTAATACCTTTGTTGCGATCGGTCTCCTAACCTGAACTAGTTGCATTAACGTTAATTTACATCACCTCCCATACACCTCAGAGCTCTCAGTGAAAACCATTTTGCCAGACCAGATTCCTACTTTATAATCTGCTAAAGGTCTGCTACAAAACACTGACACATTCATTCCAAGTAACTGACAGTACTATGACAAGCTTTTATCGATTCCATGTTTTCATCTAAAAAAAAGAAATATACCAAAATTGTTTTACTTGACAAGTTCATGCAATTCTTAAGCCCTGCCTATGCTTTGTTGTTTATGACCATTTCTGATGAGCTTTGCCCTTCTTAATATTGGTTTTTAAAAATTAACAATTTATGAAAGGTTTAACACATTTTTCCTAATCTCAATTTTTGTATCTAAATGAGTTTGGTGCTCTCACCAACCACCACCTACCAAAAAGTACAAAACTGTCTAATTTGATTCATTTTCTCAAAAAGCCTTCCAACCATAATTATTCAAGCAGAAAAGGAGGCAGACTTATTGTTGGTGAGTTGTCATGGATACCACAGACCAAAATTATAAAACAAGCACCACATTCTAAATATAAACTGATGAAAGTATTAAGTAAAACTGAAAAGCAATTTAGGGGTCTCGTTATTTATCCATCTTTTTGTTTATAGGCATTGGCTTATTCTGTGGACATTTCATTAAATTGCTGCCATTTACCACTCATCAGTGAAATCAAATATAGATTACAAAACGAAAATTTAGAGTAACAAAGTTACTAGATAAATTGCAAATTAAATGAATAAAACGAAGAAAAGTGGTGATATGCCATGGACTAACATGAATGAATTATTGGTACACAGAAGACAAAATGACAACGGGGCAAAAGTGAAAGAAATACCAAATTGATTGTTGACAAGCTCAATCCCCCTGCCAAATTTACATTTGTAACCCACAACGCATTGTCAACATGCTTCTTTGAATCCACGAAGGTCATGTTCACGAATGTCTTAGATATTTATATTTGTGACGCTTTCCGAGGCATTGATATTACAACATGCGAGATAACCACTGAGTGCTGAAAGCATTTTGTGCTTAAAGGAATACTGCCCTAACTTTTGACATTTTATTTTTCAAATACTATTTGTTGAATTGATAGAGGTTCTGTCAAAATGAGTTTCTCAGACGCCAAAATGAATTGTTTGCTTTAATACACTCACCACACTTAATTGGAAATATATTTGTTTCTTGGTTATGTGTGTAAGAGGTAGAAAGACATGTTGATAGTGGGGAATAAAAATGATTGTTCAATGGAGTATTTATAGGCATTGTTTTAAAAAGTAAACAGAAGTCGTGCTTTAAGTCATGGACAGTAGGGAGTTGACTGTTGCACCCTTGTCGCCTCGGTTGGCTTCTAATACCGACCGTATAACCTCGGAATCCATGTTAGGGAACATCTCCTGGATGCTCTGGAGGTCAGCCTGTGTGATAGGGGCACCTTGGGGTGCTTGTTGCTGGACCTGTGGAGGTTGCTGTGGTACCATTTGGGGTTGCTGGGGTACTTGTGGATATGCCATAGGTGGAGGGTAACCTGCTGGAGGATAAGCTAACAAAAAAGTACAAAACAAAGAAAGAAAATGATAAGAGAACAAGAAATACAAGTATTTAAATCAACGAGTCAATGTTATATATTAGAAACAGAAAAAAAACTTATTTTATAGCTAAAATTAACATTTGGGATTTAATTGGTAGAGGGTTTCATTTGTAACTTCAATAAATTTTGCTAAGAGGAGGCAGAAAACACAAGTTGCTTGTCAAGAGAAGGTGTTTACAAAGTTACAAACAGCATATCTATTACTTATGCAGGTAGAATATAGCTTATGAAAGTCAGCTACAACTTATTAATCCTAATAAAATGAAACTGTTAGCAAACTGCTTATCCACTAAAGAGCCTGTGTAAGAGAATGTGTAAGTAAAAGTATGTTGGACTGATGTTTCGATCCTAGCAGGATTTACTTGAGAAGAAGATCCTGCTAGGATCGAAACGTTAGGCCAACTTACTTTTACACTGATTAATCCTGGCAGGAACCTCTGAAGAGGCAGACTGAATGGGGCAATGCGTTAAGACAGACAGATTAAGGGGTTTAGGAATATTGTTGTTAAGTATCAATAAGGGTAAGTTACATACTTGCAACGGGAGCAGCCATATAGCCGTAGCCAGGCATCACCATCGGTATTTGCTGGGTGTAAACCATCTGTGGTTGAGGGGCATACATCATAGGCATCACTGGCACTTGCTATGTAAGAGAAAACAAACAACGAAACAACAATCATATTTATGACTATATTTGAATAGTTCTGTTAAGCCGTCTGCACACTGCTCAACTGAATGTGACCCAACCAGACTCTACAGTCTTAAATATAAAGAAATCCTGGATGGCCTTACGGTACGCTGAAGGTTATGATTGGTTATGATGGATCAAGATATTCCCAGTGTTAAACTGGGGAAACTCAACATGACATTTCAGCTGGACCGGCAATCCGCAGCTTGCTGTGATTCGCTACTAAAATTGCCCATTTGTAACAAATGTAACCAATCAAGTGGGAAAATTTTGCCCATGATTTAGGACAGTTTGCAACCATTGAAAACTAGGTCACCAAGGTCAAGTTCAGCCCTTTCAAAAGTGATGACATCGGGGGCTGTTTCATGTCAGTTTATTCCAAAAATCGAGGAGCTGCAAGGGTCGATTTGATTTCATAAGAGGTTTATTGTAGATGAACGCAGAGACCCATGGGATGAAAATGGCTGGATTAAGTTGAAAGAACAGACCTAATATTTCACAATGTTACCCACCTGCAAACCAATGCAAGGGAATAAAACATCTACTTGGCTAAAATTAACTTCTCACTGGCATTTTCCTGAATTACAGGACAAGACTATGAAGGTAAACCAATAATATTTGTTGATAATTTAAGCTATAATAGGAGGCTTATGTTAGGTACAAAAATCATGCCAATCTTTCTTTTACTGACAATTTGCTCTCCACCTTTAATATCATGTGATTATGTTCTTAATGTCTTCTGGCAAATACCTGCAAGTGCCTGTTTCCTTCCAACCAACAAATGGCATAGTTCCAATTGCTCAGCCAATAAATAAATTGATCTGGAGGCCTGCAAATAAGGCGGAGCAGAAGTCTAATATCGAAATGTTACGAAACTTCCAAGTTGGATGAAAAACATTGTATATTAAAAGCCGGGAGATACACAAAGAGGATGGAAAAAATGATTGTAAATGTTGAATTATGTATGTTTGATGTCAAAGGTTATACCTGGTAAGCTAAGACTAGATTTATCATTCCTTCTTTGTCCTCTCCTTGCTTCCCAGAGAGTGGATACCAGTCTTCTTTGCTTTCTCCGTTGAAGATCATTTGTGGCAGCTGAACCAACGTCCAAGCGATTCTGTTATCTGTTGTGAATGCTTTCTGTGAGATGGAAAATAAAGAAACATTAAGAATTACAATACATCCTCCTCATCGAGTGAAACTTGAGAAAAGTTTTAATGGTTGCAGTTTCCACTGAATTCGATAGAAACCATTTGGTACGATTCAGTAACCGTTTATGAAGTGACCTCATATCTGAAAATATAATCTGTCAAAACAGAACCACATCACAGGGCAATAAAATTGTGTAACTTGCAAACAGAGCAAACCAATTCATTAAAATTTGTGGGACAAATCGTTTTTCTGTGTTGAGGTTGATAACTCATTGATTAAGAGTAGCCAAGTATTTTAACAAAGTTATATCTCTGAGTTGGATTGAAGAGAATCCAATTATTTGAGACAGAATGACATGACTCGGTTAGAATGACCTAGCAAGCTATCACAATGTAAAACTGGTCTGATTGGGGCAACACCAGATGATAACATTTACAGCAACAAGTCTATTGATGTCAAAGTTGTTTATATGCCTGACAGAGTGAATATAAAGTTCAATCAGCTACATTTCCAAGTTGGTCAAGTTTAACATTTGACACAGTGTTTATTTTCATCACCTCCCACAGTATCTGTTTATAGCTCTAGTTGTATTTCCACCCTGAGTATTCTGCGGCCTACCCTGCTATTAGGCTTAGCATACAATTCACTCGGCTCAACTAGATTCTGAAATATATATTTATCCAGAGTGCTGAGAGTGAGTCAGAATCCTAGTAATAGGATATTCATCACTGACCTCATCGAATATTTCTAAGTGTATGGCATCGACACCAGGAGGCAAGTTGCACTGTATGGTCTTGTTCCACCTTGGGTTCTTGGCTCCATTCATATCTGTCGGTGTTTCAAACACTGCATGGCCTATTCTGATTCGGCAGTATGGATCCATTCTGGTCACACCATAGTTCTTAGCAAGCTTTGCCTGGAAACACAATAGAAAATACAATATACAAAGACTGAAATTTTAGTCGAAATACTTGTTAAGGATTTAATTATCAAACAGAATATCAAACACGAATCCAGTTATGTATTAAAGTTATTATGAAATTTTGAAAACGAGAGTAGTTATTAATTGGGCGATACAAACTGTAATAAAAGAAATGATTCCCTCCAGCCATATTTTAACCTGTCATAAAACTGCAAAAACTGCCATATATAAAACACATTCTCAAACACCTCAATTGTTTGTGGAGAAAGTTTTATCCAATTTTTAAAATGAAATGTAATGTTTACCTGCATACATGTGATACTAAGCCGACCCATGGTGTTAGCTCCAGTACCAGTACCACCATACTGTATGGCCCTAGCTGTTTGCTCATCGTGGTTTATCTGTTGCTGCTGTGGTGTTTGTTGGTTTGTAGGTACGGATGGATCTACTCGAAGGAAATCTTCTGGGAGCGATCCGATCATCACCTGCCAAGTAGAAAACGTATAAACTACTTTGTACTACATTTCGTACTCAGAGCAGTTTGGAAATCTAGTATTGATAGGCCTACTGGTGGAAATATTTAGGTGCTATAGACCGAAGCTATCAAACTCAAAACAAATGGGGCAAAAAGAGCTAGTCAAGGGGAATAAGGCATCACACTTTCACTAATTACCAAGCTGCCGGGCAAATAAGGAATACATGCCACAAGTGTTATCTGCCCAGCACTTAGGTTAACACTAGGTTAAGGGAGGAAGCATACAAAACTGTCTGTTAACTGTTATTTGTAAACTGACTGATGGTCTGCACCATCAAAGTTTAAATAGATGTACTGGATATATATTCCACAGTCTCTTCTGAGCTATATGGTGGTGAACAGTAATTTCTTATTTTCTCTATCCTCTCTAAAATCTCTCCTTGCTTCCATGCATTTTGACTCGAGACCTTTAGAAGAAGGCCTAGGTATAGGCTCAAGTGTTAAGCTAGGCCTAGCCTACATTGTAATTTATCTGATTTTAAAAGGTAATTTTGTATTTAAGTAGTAAAGATAAATCTGCAGCCTTGCTGTATAATTCAGGGCACAGGTTAAACGAACAATTGTTCACAGTCTTACCATATATGTGACTAAAGGCCTGTGTACATAGAAAATTAGGCTTCAGCTATGTATGCCCGGAGGCCAGCTACTTCTTACAAGTATACTACTTAGTACTTACTAGGACTAGCCTATAGGCCAATTTGGCTTTTAGGTTGAATGCATAATGAACCATTTACACATTTACATCACTAATGACAACAATTTAAATTATTGGATTTAATTAAATACTAAGAGTACTCTGATGTTCAGTCAAGTCTGCTTCATATTAGATATGTATTACACCTATAATTGCACTCATTCCATGATTCATTTCATTACTCATGTGATAGGCTAGTCGTGAAACCACTACCAATTATAAAGGTATCATACGAAGTACAAGGAAGAAGACATTTTGTACTGAATAACAATACATGTCAGCAGAGCCTACGTCATTGTGACAATAAGTAGTTGATGCAAAATGATTACTTATTTGTTTCACAAATCTTAATAATTCACTCTACCTGGTCCCTTCTGGAAGATGGAGTGGTAGCTGCCATTATGCTAATGGAAAGTTTTCCTTTATTATTTATATACCCCAAACCTTAACTTCCGTTATCGTGCATGTAACTTTTGAGTAGCTATTACAGACGTAGACGACGTAAGTACGTAAGTAACAATCTAGCCTATTTTACGGAGTAACCACAACTGAGAATCCTGAATAAGTTATTCCAAGCGGGGTGTCACAAAAAAAAAACTGGAATATGCGTAATTAATTGGTCCGAGACATTTTTTTTTACATTTTCGTGCTACGGACTCTAAGGCATGTATTCTTTGCACGAGAGGAAAAGATATATAAAACGACTTGGCTAAGACTTTTATTAGACAGCCTAGACAGGCCAACATGCAATGATCCGCGTAAGGATCAAAGTGGTGTCAAAGTGGTTACGTGAGGAATAGTGATCAGGTTTGGCCCAGTGCTAACGCTAATTGCAACGCTAGTCAATTTCAACTTTTGTCCAAGGGAGTAGGAACCGGGGGGGGGGGGGGCTGGGGGGCGCCAGCCCCCCCAGTGAAAAATGTGGAGGGGCGGAAGTATCATTCCGCCCCCCCCCCCCGCTTCGCAAGTCAGAAAACCCCTTTTTCATTTCCAAATGAGAAAAAAAATCTCATTTGGAGCACCAAATTGCATCTAAGGCCTGGTGAAAATACAAAATTAAGTTTACAAAATGGAGTGGGTGTTGAAGTGTGCTATATTGCACCAAATTGCATCTGAGGCTACCTGGAAATGCAAAAAATTCCAGGCCGGCCATCAGTCTTCAGCCCCCCCACTCAAACTAAGTACCTTCCTACGCCACTGCTTTTGTCCCCCCACATGCATGGACCTTCGTCGATCATTTTGTTTTGTTGGAAGTTAATTGGACCCATCATTCGCCTATAATTATGTTGGCCCCATATATAAGTGACATAAGCAAAAATAGAAATAACATGAACCAATTCGTTTTAACATGGCCCCCAGCACGTGTGAATAATAACATATTTCACCCCGCCAGTTTTTATTGTTTTGAGATATTCATTTGTATTTTAAGTATGGTAAGCTAAACGTCTGGAATGACTTTCACACATTTTTTTTTTATTTCTTGATCCGAGCCAAATTGCATTTGCTAGAATATGCTTTGACGACATACAACACGACCTAGCTACAATGTAACTGAAAAAAATCGCACCAGGCATATGGATAGATGAATTACACATAAACTCCAAGATTTAAATCTTAGAGTTTATGTATAATTCATCTAATCATCATTGAAACAAAACACATGATTAAACTAAATTTGTTCGATCAAAAAAAAAATGGTGTTGGATTAGGGGCAGATATGATGAGGGCTGCTCGTCTACATGTCAATGCTTACTGCTCGGTTAGAGCAGAGATGGAAGACACTATAATTCTAGTTCCCAAGACAGAGTAGACCCAGTTGAACAACTACTCGATCAGAATAGCTCTAAGTTACCAGACAACAGTTTTCTGGTTACAACACAAATACAGTGATTTCTGATCAGTAACTAGTCGCTGAGCGACTCTTTTTGTTTTGCGCGAGCGACCCCTGAAGCGGAACCCGGAAGTCGATGGAAATCCTCAACCAACTGTTGACATTGTATAATCTGTAGGCATATACTGCAAAGTGTGTTAGTCATGTTTGGATCCGGAGATGTGCGTAACGCCTCCTAACAATTGTAAGTCAAGTACTAGTAGCCTAGCCAATCCAGTGAATCACGAACTGATAGTGTTACAGTGCAACTTTAATTCAAGGAAGTAAGTCGACCCTCCTAGAGTTTCTTTACCTGGAGTCAAGAGTGAAATTCCGCAGCAGAAAGACCACTGGTAATAATTCAAGTTCTTTTTCCAAAAGTACTCGTTGAATTGACATTTCGTTTGTGATTTGCCATTGTTTGGTGTGGTGTTTCACTTGAGCATACTGCATAGCATTCAAAAGTTCAAAGATAACGATACGCCTAGCCTAGGCCTACCCAATTAAACCTCGATACTAGCCTAGGTTTCGGGTAGGCTAAGTCTGGTTAGTGTTGTATGACCCTTCGAAAGCATACTGCAATAATACATGCTACTTCACCAAAGTAGGATAATGTCAGTTTGGAAGGGATGTGGGACTGGGAAGGGAGCCAGTTGGGAAGAGGATGATTATATCACACTAAGTAAAGTTAGCACTGTAGCCTGTACTGTAGGTCATTTTATTTAACTAAGTTGCTAAGCTAGTCCCTATACATATCATTGACGTTCATGTTCTTTCGAGAAGTACAGAACTAGTAAGAAGTTTACAACAGCAGTAAGGTTGCCAGAGGGGGTCACTCTCCACTGCCTACCCCACCCTATGCCCACACCTTCCCCCTTCATTGGTATTAGGGAAGCCTCACATCAGCTCATCTCACTCATTGCCATGCGGTTGGATTAGCATGAGTGGCCAGTATGCATCAGGCATACATACTTCACACTTGAATGCAAACGCTCCAGAAATGTTGGAAAGTTAAATAGCCAAGTCTGAAGCTGAATTGATTTGTTGAAATCTTGTGTTTGCAAACAATTGCTCCAAGTAGTGACCGACAGAAGGATTGCATTTGCGGTGACAAAGGAAAGTGTGAAGCTTGTTTGATTGCCCATAGAAACGAGAAAATGATTTCTAATCTGCCGTTTAAAGGGAAACATGTCGAACACATTTAGATAAAAAATTCAACAAATGAAAAAAGGAGGACACATACATCTGGTCCAAGTAACAAAAGACATAGAGTTACCCAAATAAAGAAACAAGAACAAATGGTTGGGATCCTTTCAAGCGTGCTGTTATGACTGCATGGTATTGATGGCTTGGATCAGGAAAAGACATGGAAGCTAGTTGAAAAGGTGAAATAGTTAGATTTAATATGCAGATAATGATTTCGCTAACCGGTATTTGGATCCGATTGTGGTCAACTTATGTCGAATAAACTCGGAAATATCACAGATTGAAAGTTCACATTCCAAATACAATTTGTGATTCCCTCTGCCGCCAAAAACAGTTGATATGTCCTTCCATTTTTAAGATATAACCAGTATTGTGAGTAAAGGAATTTGTATTCAGAAGTTATTCTGAAGTTTATGTAGCTCTCAACACTGTATTGTTCCACAATAGCTCGACGGACAATGGCACCGTGCAAGCTCTCTGTTGTGGTATAATCGGATCGGTGCTGGGTGGTTCAAGTAGTGACTATATCTGTGTTAAGACTCTGGGGATACTCGGCAGTGTTGGTGCTCAAGTGTGAATCATTGTAGAGCTGTTGCTGCACTCATTACAAACGATAGCAACGATCGCACGGCAATGAGTGTGATGCATTGATGCGAGGCTAATTCCCAAAAATTGCTTCGTCAGTGAACTAACGAATGTGTAGTAATTGTCTACTGTATATCTTTGCTAGAATTGTCATCACCTCCCCATACAGAAATCTTTAAGAGATGTGGAAATCACAGCTTGGAACAAAGTTGGAGGTAGAAGCAGAAGACGATGACTGGGATACTGATCCAGATTTTGTAGTGAGTTTCAATAATTTACTCCTTTTCATCACATGATGTAAGGAAGTGGCGTTTAATAAAAGCCATCTGTATAATCCTAAAATATGCCACCTCTTTAATATCTTGAGAACCTCAGTATCTTGTAGAAACATTTACTAGTACAAATGGGGACAAACTAAAACGAATGACAGCGAATGACCGAATGACAATTGACTTTGTACAGGGTTAATTATCATTTGCGAATGACAGCGAATGACAACGAAGGACAGTGTTGAGTGGAGATAGAATGATTCACGGAGTGGAGTAAATGCGGTTATTGGTTTTCTGCGCAAAAATGATTTGAGGAAAATCGCATGTTACGGACGTGGTTGCAGGGTTTTGGTGTAATTTACGGATAGAAAACACAGGGAAAGTTTTTGTGTGAGAATGCGCTTGAGTGCTGTGCTTTTTACCTCTGTAGATTTATATAGAAAGACAACTGAAGCCGTTTCAAGATTATAGTATTGTTAGTTTCTAACAATTAATATCGGAAAAATGACGTTAAATTACTTTTTTTAAATCAGACTTACAATTTCGCTTACTATATAAGGTGCGTTTTTATCTTGTCCGTACTTAACTAGATCTAGATACCCACGAAGTCTGAACTGTGATATCCGGTTGAAGCAAATGTCTGTGCTGTCATTACTGTCATTCATTTTAGTCAACGCAATTTTTTAGTGTGTACAACATATTGTCATTCGTTATGTGTAACGCAATTGTCATTCGTTTAAGTAACACCCGTACAAATGTTTCCTATTCCTTTGCATTATAACCATATCAAGACTAAACTTTGGCCTAGAGCCATCCTTTAGCACTCCTCAATGTCTATGGATACTTTGAAAGATCAGAACTGACCCAAAAAATATTTCCAGCATATTTTTACTTTCGGCAGGCTAAAAATTTGGAGCCAATACTAAACTTTCAACAACAAATAATTTCATGCGACAACATCAGAGTGAGCAACAACTGAATAATAAAAACAACGTATTATATAATTCAGCTTTATCAACATGCTGGTATTCAGTGTCTCATGTTACTTGTAGCTGACCTACTGTGGATGGGTATCTTTTGGGCCACTATTGATAAGTTTTAACATTTCGCAATATCTGAGAAGATGTTGAATTTTTATCAAGCAGAGAAACAAAAAACTGTTAACAAACTGCTCAGCTTATATACTGCAAATATCCTGTGTAGGTGAATACATAACAGTTAGCAAGCTTGAGGTTTCGGTCTTCCTTACAGGCTAAGTTGATACAAAAAGCTGAACAGTCAGGACCTTACACAAAGTACTGTCATTTGCATAACGTACTTTGTTCCAGTTACTGATGGTTTTTAAATATAGTAATATTGACTGATGGTTGTCTGACTGAAAAGAACTTGGAAGGAAATTAGAATCGGAAACGTAAGTTGGAGACTACCTTCAAATTATTTAGTCTCAGCTAACTTTATTTCAGAAGATATTGACTTTAACAATTCTTAATTTGTCTTCATTTCTGTTTCACAGAATGACATTTCTGAGAAAGAACAGCGTTGGGGATCAAAAACAGTCGAGGGATCTGGTCGTCAAGGCTCCATCAAGTATGACCTCTTTTTTTATTTAGTTTTTGTTAATATTTCTATATTGCTATTTTTTCCAAAGGACCCTTTTCATGGCCTTTTCTTTTTATAGAAAAAGTAAACAGAAGGTTTGCATTGTTTATCCATTAACAGGATGGAATTGTAACATGTGTATTTCTCTCATCGATACAACAGGAAACATTATCCTTTGACCTGTGTATGTATATGTGTCTGTCTATGTATACATGTACAAGTAAGTCCATTTGTATATTTTCTTTCTACTCTCATGTGATTTCCTCTTCAATTCTTTTTTTTTTTTTCATTCAAAGTATCAATGAACTCAGACAGAATGTGACAAGTGATCATTCAAAGCTAAAGAAAGACGAATTTGATAAAGGGCCACAGTCTTCGTACGGTTATGGCGGAAAGTTTGGAGTTGAAAAGGATCGAATGGACAAGGTACAGTACCACAACTTTTTTTTGTCTACAGCTTAATTAGGACGTGAAACATTGATTAATTATGTGAAATTGACAAAACAAAACTGATAGTTGCAAGTTTTGAAAAGTCCTATAATAAATAGCTCGTTCTTTGTGTTTCTTCTTTGTTGGCACTCCTGCTTAATTTTCGTATATGTTCCATCTTGCAACAAAGCCCATGATTCGTGACAGTCTCATCTTAAAGAGCAGTATGAGCTAATGCAGAAATTGTTTAATTTGTTTTAATTTTATACTCACAAGTCACAACAGAGCTCCCGTAGATGGCATGCCACACCATGTGATGAATGATACTGTTAAATTAGATTATAAAAGTGATATGTTTTTTGGGATTGAGGTTTTGTGTTGCTTCTGATTAATTGACCTAAGTTGCTGTTTGCTTAATGACTTAATAGTCCAACCACATTGATAAGCCACTCAGCCAGAGGGTCATGTGTGAAGGTTCAATGTGAATTGACAACACTGGTTTGAAGCAATCTGCAACATACGGATAGTATTTAGTGTATATGTGCGTGTGTGCATTTGTTTTGAATTCTGACCGAGGACTTGAACAAAAGAATTTCAGGTCCTCGGTTGTGATTTCTAAAGAATCACCACGTCCTCGGATGAATTCTATTGTATGGGGTATTGTTAAGGTTAGGGTACGTGGATTTGAACAATGGAAAAAACAATGGGGTCCTCGGTCTGAATGTAAAACACACCTGTGTGTGTGCGTGTGTGTGTGTGTATAGTTAATGTTATCCTTTGAATGCAACACAAGATGGTCCCAATCAGAGAAACATGAAACTGCAGACTAGTTTCTGGAAGATCAGAAATACTTCAACAGCTTCTTAGTGTTGTGTAATGAATAAAATCATGAAAATATTTTGTGACGATGTTTCTGTAGGAGTAACAGGAAGAGACTTGTTCTGTTTTGTTTTTATTCCTGCGTTATGTAGAATGCCTTGAGCCATGAACATGTTGAGCAACTTAACAAACATGCCTCGCAGAAAGATTACTCTACTGGATTCGGGGGAAAGTATGGCGTCCAGAAGGACAGAGTTGACAAATCAGCTTTGGGTTACGATCACCAGGAAAAACTGAGCCAACACGACTCTCAGAAAGATTATTCCAAAGGTTTTGGAGGGAAATACGGAGTCCAGAAAGACAGAGTTGACAAATCAGCTTTGGGATACGATCACCAGGAAAAACTCAGCCAACACGACTCCCAGAAAGATTATTCCAAAGGTTTTGGAGGGAAATACGGAGTTCAGACAGACAGAGTTGACAAATCAGCTTTGGGATACGATCACCAGGAAAAACTGAGCCAACACGACTCTCAGAAAGATCATTCCAAAGGTTTTGGAGGGAAATACGGAGTACAGACAGACAGAGTTGACAAATCAGCTTTGGGATACGATCACCAGGAAAAACTGAGCCAACACGACTCACAGAAAGATCATTCCAAAGGTTTTGGAGGGAAATACGGAGTTCAGACAGACAGACAAGACGACGTGAGTTCTTGGTTAAATTTGTACAGGACTCTGACTTATTTGTGCAACCATGCATTTTGTATTTTGTTGACATTTTACTCCCTCCTTATTTATTACAATTTTTATTTTCTGTAATGGAGATGGGTTTTTCACACGCTGAATGTAAAATATAGAAGCTTTAAACATGACCTAACCATGATGTTGGTTTCTTTATCAACCCTGCTAATATTTTACCTTTAAAATATGTGAAGGAAAACAAATTTAAAAACAGGAGACTTGGTAAAATATTTCATTTCCTAGTGTTGTATGACATCAATGTAATAGTCTGTGTTCTCTATGCATTAGATATGAAAGTGAAAGATAAATTTCATTATTTATTAAGCGAGCATTGTTTCACTTTTGTCATTCCTTTCATGATTTACTTTTTATATGACTTTTTTCTTATAGTCTGCTTTGGGATACGAGTATCAAGCTAAGCTGGCTCAACATGATTCACAAACAGGTAAAGAACTAGATTATTATTCATTCTTTGTGAAAGATAACCTGCACACTTTATCAGAAGCCCTGCCTGCCGTTGTGCTCTTAACTTACTAACAGAATCTGTTCCCTATTTATAGCATTCACATTTTAACATGACTGGTGTGATAATGTTTAATGGACATGTCAAAGGTCAGGTGAGGTCTTGCACTCTTGCAGATCCTATCGTGAAAGAAAAAAAGGCAAAACAAAAATTGAAGAAAAACTGCGTCAATGTAAACTTCTAAATCAGTCCGAAAGATATGTCCTTGTTCTGAATATGCTGGTTAGATCAAAGTATTCTTCTGAAGTTGCTGGTTAGATCAAAATGGGCCAGATATCTATGTCCATTATTTTCCTATTTGGAATAATTTGCTTGTTCATCCCTCCACACTCATCTAAAATATTATGTCACAATGTTATCTTCTCCTTGTAGACTAACCCCCGCCCCCCCCCCCCCCTTGATGTGTTTCACATCATGTGCAGGAAATAATTTAGTGTTCCTACTTAACGTAGCAGTTTTAAAAGTGCTGACCATTTGTCTCTTATTAAAACACTATGATTACTGTGTAAAACTGCTACCAATGCATCTTTGCACTTTGTATAGAAATTTGCCGATGTTGCGTAACATTTTGCAATGTGATGCCAGATAAGTTATTCCCTGATGTATGGTCATTGTATTGTTGTTCTTCGTGTCTTGATTAAACCATTGTAGTTTACCAGATGGAACACAGTGCATGGTTATTATCACTCAGTTTTAGAACTGTAGTAATTGTTCAGTCTCCCATCATGTTATGAACCATCTGTTGATCTAACAATCAACAGGACGGGGTTGCTTTTTGAAGTCTTGTCCAATATTTGTAATGTATAAATTTGTCTGTCACAGCCAAAACTACCCTTTGGGTTTCTAATCTCTCAACATCTTTGTTGGTTTGGTAACGTTCAATCTTTCCTTGAACAAAGAACACCGAAAAACTCACCAAATGTGATCATGCTTTGAAATTGTTATAAAACCCTGCTGGGCAAAATATTTTGTAGATTGAACTGTTTTGTAAGCAGATGCTCTAAATGAGTAGCATGTGTTTGCCATGCAATGATAACAACATGGACATGATAACAACATGGACAACATTATAACAACATGGACATGATAACAACATGGACATGATAACAACATGGACATAATAACAGCATGGACATGATAACAACATGGACAACATGGACATTTCTTTTAGAATATGGACCTATCATTGTCAGAAACATCATATTCCGTAATGTTTTCATGTGTTCCATAAATCTAGAAAAATCTCAAAGAAAGTTCAGGTTGTTCTGAGACAGCAGGTCGCAGATCTTCTTAAAACTCAATATTGTTTATTGAATAACTTCTGTTTGCAGTGTTTTGGAAGTTGTGTTGGAAGTGTTGATGCTTTTCTGTCTATATGTCATTGATTTGTGTACAGTTTGTATATTTGTGAAAATTCAATGATCTAACCGCATGAACTCATATATCCCCCTCGTAATCACATAGACCACTCCAAAGGTTTTGGTGGGAAATATGGTGTCCAGAAAGACCGTATGGACAGTTCTGCTGGTAACTATGACGATATGGACGAGAAGGTATCTTCATCATACCAGAGAACACAAGTTGCACCTAGTAAGTATTGAATGTGTTGTTGCCATAGTAATTCTGAAGCAACTGATGTTGGTAAGTTCTATTCATGGGAGGGGGAGGGGATCACCTAGTAAGTAGTGAATCTGTTGGTGCCATGGTAATCCTGAAGCAACTGATGTTGGTAAGTTCTGTTCATCGGAGGGAGAGGGGATGATGTTGCAATCAGGTGTACATTACTGATGGTGAGATATGTTGTAAATTTATAAGTTTTGGTGTTGTTGCCATGGAAACTATTACTCTTCCAGGCTAAGCCATTTTGTAATGTCTAAATTGTAAGACATGCTGAATGACTAACAATCGTGGATTTGTTAACTGTCACAGTTGATATTAATAAAATATTTTGTACATATTGTGAATGGTTTTTAGTGGCTAAATTTGTTGAAAATAAGTACATTTGTGACATCTTTCTGCTGGAATTGTAGAAAGTAAATAAGTAAGTAAAACATTGCTCCTTGAAATCGGAAATATTGATACTCGCACATAAGAAAACACTGGTAAACAGTAAGGAATATCTGCGCAACCAATGTGCTATAATTTTTCCACATTTCATCAAGTTATGTTTGTTACTCTTGAGTGCCAAGAAACTTTCACAAATGAGTGAGGTGGGAGGGATAGACTCATTGGCCCCATTTGTGAGTCTGCTCTTGTACGCTTGTCTGAGCAATCCAAAGTGTTACGGACATGTCTGCCATTGTTCATAGTCATAACACTGTTGCCATGGTACTGTTGGGTCTGGTTTATGAAAAACTGTTGTCCTTTGTGAATTTTTGATACTTTTGAAACAAGAAGAAATTGGTACAGATACTGTTAGGTTCATTAGATATATAATCATCATGCATGTTGAAAGGCTTGAGGGATGTGTTGAATATTAATGAATATTTTCTGTTCATTTATCAGGTTCTGGTGGTACTGGCAACTTAAAGGCTAGATTTGAAAGTATGGCCAAAGGTGGAGAAGATGTAAGTATAAAAAATGTTTTTTTAATTATTAAATTTACCAGTGTGCATACAATTGACCAGATTCATTCCTCTTCTTCAGTCATTTATTTTAGTGTTAATTTGAAACGGTAAGTTAGTAACATAAGTGCTACCTGAAATTTTATGCATTTTAAATCAGAAAGAATTGTAAATAAAATGCAAAAATGGTTATGTGTCGGAAGTCGTAGCAGTGGATACCTACACTCAAACACATGATGAGATTTATAGAAAGAGTTATGAGTGTTGCCTAAAAGCACATTTTGCAGATGTAAAATGAAGTCAAGTTTACCTGAGAGTCGCTTGAAATCATGTCTCAAGATGTGTTACACGACTAAAGATTCGAACTAGTTTGCTGTGTGTTACATATATATATATAAATTATGGTATCTTACATAACATAATGTTTTTGGAAAAGTTTGAACGATTTGTCCTACATTATAGTTTCATTTTCAGTTTATATCAGTAAAACTTTGAAAATAGTAGGAATCATAGTCCGAGTAAAAATCTAAGAAAGGATATGAAAATCATAAAACCTGAAGTATGTGTCATACTAAAATAAATTACAAATTTGTTTTATAAAAGAAAACAACAAAAAAAAAGGTTAAAAGAGTAGAAAAATGCACTAATACTCCAAATTGGACCAAAAAAAGAGAGAGAGCAACTCTGTTTTCTTATGAGTTTTTGAAAAGGATTATTCTAAAGCTGGGTCTCTTTGAAGGAGTTCTTACTGATGGATAGATGTAGAATAAGTTTACATAATTACAAACACTTCATAATCTGTTACATAATTTAACAATAGTTTTGAAGAGTGTCACATTATATTGTATGATTAGTTTAGTCTTTTAATTTCTTTTCCTCAAGTTGCAGTTTCAAAGGAAGTACTTTACAGGCTAAGTTGCCTTCCTTAAGACTATTTATATCCCAAACAATTTCCTCTTTAATACTGAATACAAATATCAAATCACCAGATAGCATAACAACAGTTTAGCAAAAAGGCTTAAACATCTATCAAAGTCATATATGTGTGTGTGGGGGGAGGGGGTGGGGGTGGTATGTTGGATACCAAACCTGAGGTAGGAAATGAGAGAGAGCAAAAACATATGTATTTTTTGAGGAACTTACAATATCAGTTCATGTCTACAATATCTTGTTGCCCTAAGATATTAATAGCTTTTGACATATTTTACAAAATAAAAGTTTACTTTTAATCTTTCATTCAATCAGTTATAACATCCATTTAGTTTTGTGATATTTTTTTGTCCCACATTGTTTGGAATTTGAGAATATTTTAACAATACTGATTACTTTTACAAACTGTTTTTTTTTCCATCTTTTATATTTTTTTAAAATTATTTTGAATTTAACCGTGAAATGTTTTGTCTCCGACCTAATTTTAATTATGGAGTAATTAATAACATAATTCAGCCTGAAAACATTTGGTGCCGATAATTTTTGTAAACAATATTGTTAAAAGACATCATAGGTTGACATGAAAGAGCTGAATATGTCAGACTATATGATAGTCTTATATTCAAATTCAAAGTTATGTGTGATGACGTCGATCGGGTAAGTACGGTTAAAAGTGTATACAGGAATAATAACAACGAGGGAGAAGGTGGCTACGATTTCACCACAATGTGCCTACTTTGATGAATCTTTGTAGGAGAATAAAAAACGAGCTGAAGAAGCGAGGCGAAAACGTCAGGAGAGAGAGCGAGCAGAGAGGGAAGAGGCCGAAAGGGTGGAAAGGGTAAACCTGATGAATATTCATAGCCTCCTCCATCAGTATCTCATAATCCCTTCGCTTCTCTACTTCATGTTGCACAGTGACAAAATATGCTCTCTCTTTTTCCAGCTTTTTTCACCTTCAATCTCTCTGCCTACAATCTTTCCTTCTAAATGTTTCAATTTCTGTCAATTAAAAGCAACAGGTGACTTTCCTGATGTGACATCTGCCTTAGCCAATTAGTCGCATTGGTAAATGGTAACGTTCGCTCAAGACTGATAGACACGCTGTAGTTGCCTTGTTTGAAAGTATGTCAAATTGTAATGACATTTCAGAAATCACTTTTATCAAAAGAGCCTAGATAGAAAATCCCGAAAATTGATACACTTTCATGAATTATTCTGACTCCACCCATTTATTGAATTTATAATGTAAATTTTAACAGGGATATGTTTCCCTTGCTTTTTCGAGTTTTTACCAGAGACCTTCTCAAGTATAAATCTCATCATGGTAAAATCTGATCTAGTGTCAATGTTTTCACGTAGTTGAAGGATGAAACTAAACCTTTAAGCATAATCAGAGAGACCGAATCGTTATCCTATAAAAGAACACTTTGTGCACATAGCATCAGACAGTTACAACCATCCTACATAATAAATAATAATAATAGTAGGAATTTATAAAGTGAAAAAGCCTCTAAGCAGTGTATTACCATAGTGCCACGAGAGTCATTAACAACTATCCAAGCAGTCTGTTCTTTCTTAAAACAAATACCACTGCTAGGCTTGGTCAATAGCAATTTCATATAATATGTATTCCTTGCCTACACTTCCTTGCATATTAAAATTGGGGCATACATTGCTAAGCCGTTAATTGGTTACACTGGTTACCAGGAAACAAGCACCTTTCATGCCAAGAAGACATCAAGAAAATACTTTGTACTTTGGTAGCAATCAAAGGGAGCGTTTGCACTAACTTTACATGTCAAGTGGAACACTGTTAAAGTAAATGACAATCAGCTGCTTAAAGCAAAAAAGAAAAAAGGCAGGGCCACGGATGCCTTTTTGCTACCAATATGCTATTTCTAAGAGTAAAAGTTTTGGCAGGAGGCATAGGCCCTTACTATCATCTTCATCTAATTAGAGTGATCCATAGAAAAGATGTTGTGAAATACAGCTCCACACCCCCCCCCCCAAAAAAAAAACAGTTTGCTCCATTTAAGAGACCTCGATGCTCTAAATGTGGAATCAGAAAGCTGTCATTTTGTTAAATGTGGATAAGTGATGTCACGATAATGCTTTAAGCTTCCATGATCTGGTCAAGTGTCAAAAATTGCAGTTATTTAGGGAAAACCGATAGAAAAGAAAATGAAATATAAAACTAAACTAGAGTCAACAAAGTTGTAACGGAAGGAAAAATATGATGATATCAGAAAAAATTAAGAAAAAAATTAAACCTGCAATATTTAGGGAAAACAATAGAAATTAAACATAACTTGAACAACAACAGTTTATAAAGTTGTAATGATGGAAAAATATGATGATATCAGAAAAACATTAAGAAAAAAAATGGGAAGAAGAAACAAGATGCTGATGCTCACTTCTCCAAATACCAACGACGGACCAAAGAATTTTGCATCATTTTGCTCTTTAGCAAATCATAATTTTCTTCTTTAGGGGAATTTAAGGGATCTTGTTAATGGTTCTTCATTTCATGATCCTTGATACTGCTTTTTCAAATCTCTACAAATGCATCTGTACCATTTTGTCAAATTTATAATACTGTCTTACAATGTGTACTGGTAATGATATGTGCATGGTGTTAATCGCATGCTTTGTTCAAGTACAAAAGTTTATCGATGGGGGAGGGGGGGGGGTTGCTTTACTGTTATGACTCTATTTTGATGTAACAAATTGAAATTTGCTACGGCAAGTTTGTACCAAAACAGGTAATTTTTTTAGGGGTATTTTACAAAGTAGCTACGCTTTGTCTTTCAAAGTTGAAAGTAAGGTTAAAGAAACTTGTTGTTTAAGAGAAAGATGAAGCTATTTTGATGATTTCCAACTATGCAGGTATGTGATAAAAGTGTGAGGTTTTTTTTCTGATTTTTCTGATGCCTCATCCACACCTAATGTGGGTTGATCAAGAGTATGAACCACAGAACCAGGAATTAATATAATTTTAATTTTGTATTTTTGGGGGCAATACACATCACACAACAGACACACATGTTATAATTCATACTTCATGATCTGAAAAGTGGAAACAAAATTTGATGCCTGGTTTGCTTAGTTTTTCTTAGGATAGGGCACAAAGTGAAGTTCTTCATGTGATGTCTGGGACAGTAGGTTCTATCAACTTTTCAAACTTGAATTCTAATGAACCTCTAAATAAGGCAGAAATCATCCTCGTCACCACATCCTTAGTATCCTCCTTGCAGCCATCACTAGTCACTCAGCTCTCCCCCTCCCCTTTGCCATCTGCTCCCCACCCCCTCCTACTCCATCATTGCATATCACTGCTATTAAACTGCTCAGACCTACCACAGCTACGATGCCTTCTCATGATGCTAACACTGGTAAAAAGAAAACAAAAATAATAACGGACAGATACTTGTAGAAATGGCTGCTTCTCCACTCTAAACTTGATCCAGGAGTGTATAAATGCAATCAATGTTCTTGATGAATATTGCACCACTTAAGTATCATAGTTGGTGTTTGGTGTATAATATACATGTGTTTATGGAGACTGGGATGCTGCAAGAAATTTTCATAACTAATGTGATTTTTTGTCTTTGGTTCTTGCCTTGATTCTTCGTACTACTCATAACCTTCAAATTGTTGCTAATAACACCAGCTATTGTGGTCTGATGTGCTTCTGTTCAATTATCCAGCCTTTATCACTTTTTATTGCATTTTTCAATTAAAAAACAAAAAATGACCAGAAGATGACGCAAGCATAGACACAAATTAAAATGCCTTGAAGATAGGGAATCAATGTTTATTCATATCATATTCATCTCATTATGTTAATGCTAACTGCACTGTTTATTGTTCCTTTCAAAGAAAACAAACCATTTGATTGTTATTGATATTGTAATTAAGTATTGGGTGGACACAATAGTGAATATGACTGCTTAAAGCAGCATCCAATTGTTGAGTTATCGTTTTCCAATAAAATGAATAGTAATTTATAATATTTTCCTAACAATATATAAAATATTTGCATTTGTTGAATTGTCACAGTGGCTGTGTGAGAGATTAGACAAAAAAACTCTACTTCATAAAAAAAATTGATTCCTGAAAAAGAGTATCTATACGAAGGCTGAGATATAGAGGACTTCCAGTTTCATATCTTATTGTTTTACTATTGGTATGATATGATTAAAATATTTATATATATATTAAAATATGTATCTTATGCCATAATCTGAGATGTTACCTGGACTGCACCAAAAACTTTTTTTTTTTTCCTTTTAAATTTTGAAGTGATTATTCCATTTTGGAAAATCTGTCACCTTGGTGATGTGATGTAAGGTGTTGCTGGCAAGGTCTGGTAGAATTACTCCACATTTCTCCTTTGAGGAGCTGATCTGATGGTCTCTGTCATATTTAGATTAAATAATAAAATAATAATACCAGGGAGCTGTAACCTAAGTTACAGCTTTCTGATGTTACCGAAAACACCATAAATGTTTGGGAGACTATCATGTTACGGATATTGAAAAGTGTGATGCAGGTACCTGTTTGTTTCTACGATTGAGTCGATACCCCGGCACATTGCCAGATATTTCATACTACTACCACTGTTAGAGAAGTCCATTCCAGGATGTTAGTACTTCAATATTACCGCCTTGCTATTAGTCTCTACACTAGCTAGCAGGTATCACATTGTACGTAGGCATATATAGCTTACACACAAGGAACTATATACCATACAGATTTGAAATTGAATGTTAAATTATTTATCAAAATGGTGATGGTAAGCTGAACGCTGCTGTAACGGAAAGCTTAGAATATTTAGTTGTTTCAAAAAGTCATTGCTGTGTGTGTTTGTGCATATTTGTTAAAACTATCAAAGGCTTGATAAGCTGCTTTAAGGACATCAACAAATCCTCTTTAGTAACTAATTAAGGAAGTGATTAAAAAAAAAGAATTAAGGAAGCAATTATGCAAATCCTGAACTGTTAGACAGTATTGAAAATTATTAATGGCAGTGTAGCCTTCCCTTTCCGGGTGTTCTTTGATCTATAGATTAGAGATGGCTTTCTTGATTTTAGTTATGTGCATTTGCATATGTAATTTAGGGGAAGGGTGTGGGAGAGGGGGTTCAGGTGTGGTGTTGAGGGTGTGGTGGGATAGAGGGGGTTGGTCAGGTGATAAGTTCTCCTATCAATGACTTTTTGACATCCTTTTGTCATCCTTACAATTGTATGCAACAAGCTTGTCTAGGCCTAGAACTAGCGAGACTAGAGCCATTTTGACTTCTAGACTTGTTTTATACCTGTTACCATAGGTAAAGTCCGCTTGGTATTAAAAGCTCACGTAAAGTTCTAAACAATAATTCTTTGCTCTCATTGTCCATTTTTATCAATCTACCAAATGGATAATCCAGATCTTTCAGTCAGTGTTTTACGGTATATTTAAATTGCAATTCACAAACTGTCACATAATAATGCTTACAACTTCAAAAAATTGTGCCTATAAAGAGCTCCATCTTTTATCTGTAAAGAGACTAAATATTCAAACATTTGATGTTTTCTATAAAGGTCATCACCAGGACAAAGGTCATCATAGGGTCATCACCTGTGCCTTTCTGTCTCAACGATATTTATCACATTTTTCTTAACCCTGCTTGACTTATATCCTCCATTTCCTCTGTCAGCATTTTTCATGATTTTTTCATGTTTATTCTTCTATCTGCAATGTAACAATGGTTTTCTTGTGGAAGTGTTGATGCTCTTCTGCACGCTAATATGACCTCTCCATATTCTTTAAGCTTTTGCAGTATTTCTGGTGAAGAGAGTTTAATTATGTGTTGTGCTTCCTGTCTTGCAATCTTCCTTTTCTTTCTTTGTTTTGGTCAGCAGCCAAAATACTACTACTTCTCATATATACTAAGATTATTTAAATGGCCCAGTAAAATGGGTGAATTAAAGGGGGAAATGAGGGTGGTAGGGGGGGGGGGAGGGGGAGGAGACTTTGGCGAATAAAAAAAAAGTTTGCAATTTATGTTAAGCTAGATGGAATGAGATACAAGTTGGTAAGGTTCCAATAGTGTTTTGTCTGTACCAGAAATATTAATGATTTATGATGGGAGAGGAAGGGGGGGGGGCAGAGAGGGGAGGGCAAAGGAGGATGCAGAAAAACAAGCTTTTGGGAGCAGGGATTTGGCTTATAATTCATAATTCATAGCTACTCTGTACAATTGGGTATACATTCTTCCATACGCTTCTTGAAATGTTTGATTTATGCAAGCTTGCTTTAGCCAAGCTGCCGTACTGATTCATTGAGAGGAGGGTTGAACTGTTGGTTTGAGCATTACTTAAGAGTTGATAGGTGGGTCGACGTACCTAACGTAGCTTAACTAAGTGACAGGTTAGTGAGCAAGCGTAGGCCTCCATGTACAGAAATTGTAATGTTTGTGTCTATGTGGTCCTTCATCAAACAGGAAAGACAAGAAGAACTTGCGAGACAACAACCAGACGATGAGGAAGAGGAAGAACCAGAGCCAGAGGAGGAAGAGAGGGCCCCACCCCAGGCTAGGAGGGTGTTACCCGCTGTACCCAAAGGAGAATTTGAACAGCCCCAAGAAGATGAAAGTCTGTACCACGACGCAGGAGGCGGAGATGATGGTGAAGAGGCGTACCAGGAAGCCGGTGGTGGTTACCGGCCCACGGAGGAGGAGAGCGAGTACCAGGAGGCTGGAGGTGGTACGGTAGTAGAGGAAGCGGCAGGTGATATTTATGAAGAGGCTGGAGGTGGAGATTACTTTGAGGAGGCAGCTGGTGGAGGTACATGGGCTAACTGGGCTTGGTGATGGTTGTACTCTATCAATCAGTGCAGGATATGTGTTGAATATTCATGAGTTGCTAGATTATAAGGCAAACATGGCAAAGAGATACCAATTGTTTCTCTGTAACAGTAACTTGGTCTTCCCTGTTTGAATTCTATTTAGGTCATGAAAGGTGATGAATTTGTCTGTTGTTGTTCAAGGTTCCCATAAGTGGTTATAGGTAATCCCTCATTTTGGTGTAGGTGAAAGTCAGTGGTCAAATATTTGAAGGTTATATAAAATCACAATACATTTAGGAACTTCTTTCTATATGGTTAGGTCCACGTTGTTTAGTGAAAAGATATTGTCATTTTTTGATAGAGGTCAAAGGTCACTGATCTGTTAAAATCAACAAATTTCACAATTTGAGATCTGTCGTTTGTATGGAAAGTTTAGACAGAAATACATAAGAAATCACTCAACAGATGGCTTCATGTTCCAACATTTGATATAGGCAACTTTGGAAGCCTAGCACATTAACTGTATTGGAAATTGGGGCCTAAGTTACAAACATTATTCAAAATGTTGGAAGTTCTGTTAATTCCAGTGATTGATCTAGTACAACTCACAGCCTGTGGTATAGCTATCTGCTTTTCTTTCTAAATGATTGCTTTGCTATAAATATAGAGGGGATCATGGGTCTGTAGTTCCCTGAATAAACCAGCTCTTGCCCTCCACTGGACCTATAGTGTGAGCTACAATAGTCCAAGCACAAATATTTAACACAAAACACACAGAACATCCTGTGTCCAAAATTATTTTGCACTTATTCCCCTCAAATACCTCGGATTGTGGAAGCTAGAGCATCAAAATATTCTCTTAAAGGTATGCTGTATTGGCCCAAAATATGCTAAATATTCAAATATGGTCACCTTTGGTACAATTCATAAACTGTTTTTGTTACAACCTTCTATTCCTTCTATCAAATCCTAATGGGCAGTGCAAACCAAAACAAATAGTGAAGATATGACTCTTTTTATCTGCTTTTCATTGACTGTTAATTGGGAAAGACTTTATAACCTTAATGGTGGTGTTGCTCTCTATAATATTGCTGCTTGCTAAAATTGCTTTTATTGTAATAGTTTTGCTTTGGGAGCGATATGTTGGTTGCCATGGAAACTCCAAAAAGAATCGAAAATATGAAAAATAAATTAATGCTTCCATAGCCCTACTCACTGGTGAAGGTTTTTGTTGTTGTTATTAATAAAGCTTATCAAATAATATATGCTAGGATGCAATAGACATCTCCATATAGAGTCTTATTTATCAAGAAATTTAAAGTTGAACCAAGATCATGCAGAAATTAAATTTAAGGTTCGAATTGGAAGTTTAGTGGAAATAAACGAGTTGAGCTGGATTACCTGTGTTCTGTTTCAATGCAGAAAAGTTTCAACCACTTTGTGGTAAGTAATTTAGTTCTGCCATTAAACTTAGTGGTAAAAGAAGTAACAATACGGATAAAAGATGATTACTTTTTGTGTTTTTGTCTGCATTTCACAGCTCCCGAAGAGCCGAGCACGTACGAAGATTTACCAGAACGAACCGATGAGGGTCCTACAGCCATAGCACTTTATGACTATCAAGCAGGTAAGAAGGGAAAGAAAAACAGAACCCTGTTTTCACGACTTTTGCTTGTTGTTGTCACCTTTATAAGTGCAGCAAGAGCAACTCTGACATATTTATGGTTATGACAAAGATTTTTAATGTTTTTATGATAATTTTTTATTTCATTCATTTGTTTTTCACAACATGCATTTAAACGTTTACAAATAACAAATAACATGAAGTAGTAGTGAATAATACATGAAGTGAAGAGGCGGAACAAAAAACCCTTGCGGGCTTGACGGGATGCTTCGCTCCCTTAAAATACAGAGAAAGAGAGCAATCAAAGTACAACAAAGCAAAATACACAATTTCATAAAATAGGACAATAAGACCATAACAAAACAATAACAACCCCCCACCCCCCCGACAAAAAAAAAACACCCAGCCTCCCCTTTCAAAATTTTCCTTTCAGTTAAACCCCCCAAACTTTTTTCCGAGACTAATTTGATTTCGACGGTAAAGTGACTCTGTGAGACAAGATGCACTGAAGAAGTCGATAAGCCTAGAGGGAAATTAGTTGTTCTGACAATCGTTTTGGTCTTTTGATCATGTTTAAGGGCGGTAAAGACCGCCCTCAAGATCTTTTAAGTGAATTTTATCTCTTAATTCAGTTGATGAAAGAAAAAATAGGAAGGATTCTTTTGATTTACAAGAAAATCTTGATTTTATTTTTATTGAAATAACTATAGATTATAGTAGAATAACTATTGTTAATAGTAAAAAAACGAAACAAAAGTCTGATATAGCATTATCTTAGAATATTTTTCTGTCTGTTTTAATTTTAGATGATGAAGATGAGCTGACCTTTGACCCTGAAGAAATTATCACAAATATTGAGCAGGTAAGAAATAAAGAAGCTAAAAATAAACAGCTTCATTTTTTCACTAGGACAGTTTGCCACAACAGGTGGCAATGTCAACACCACTGACTGGTCCAACTATATTGGTTTATATATGCCTAAATGTAAGATGGTTAGGCCTGTTGTATTAATTCTATCCAAACTGATCAAAAGGCTCAACCTGTTAGGATCTTAATTTCGGGTTATCTTTTAAAGGTATAAGCACATTTGTATATACAGTAGTCCTTGGAGATGATAGGCAATTCGTTCATGCAGCATTTCCTCAGTTTTCAATATTGGAGGGAAATTTGTGAGAACAAATGAAATGTAATTGAAATTGAGTGATTCGATATTAAAATGAGAAGCAGTTAACATCAACTATTCTAGCAAAAAGCTTGTTTTGTTTTATGTGTTTACGTGTCAAGTATAGTACTTGGAGGAAGGGTGAGCAAGTTATGTATATGAATGAGTATTCACTGAATATTCATTTAAATGTAGTCTGCAAGTTTTGTGACTGGTCAAGCTACTGTATCAGAATATATTGATGGTGTTCTCTTGGGTGATAAAATTTATGCTTCCACCAAATTTGGCACATTGTTATTTCTGGTGGAAAGAAGCATGAATCATTGTTACACTGAACCCAGGCCCCCTCCTGACCCTGGGCCTCGAGGCTGAAGCCCCCACCTGACCCACCCTTTTGTCTGGACTGCTGCTTGTATGGATGTTCCTGTGTCTAGGTACTCGTATGCTCGTTGAGGTGGTATCAATATATTACTGCAGACTGTAGGGTGCTGTTCATTATATTTCCACTTTCCCTCTACCGAATACTTAGGTCGACGAAGGCTGGTGGAGAGGCACATGCAGAGGGAAGTCTGGTCTGTTTCCAGCTAATTATGTGGAACTCAGACAATAGATGGGGACCAGAAAAGGAAGTTCATACCAGATAAGAAACTCATACCTAATGGAATGATGTTCTCATAACTGTGTGCACTGTGGGACTAACTCCTGACAAAGCAATGTACATCTTATCTGGCAGAGTATTGTCTTTACTGTACATCCGAGCAGGATGTAAGAAACATCAATTTTTATGACAACATCAGGATAAGTTTTGGAATCATTTAAAATAGTAACTTGAAAGGTTGTAGGAAAGATTGGTAATCATTTGCAAGAACTTTTTGTATATTGATACTAATTGTAATACTGTAGTGTGGAGTGTCAAGCAGTTCAAAATGTTGCTAACATTTTTTTTTATTGAAGTTGGTTCTTGTTAATATTATACAGAGCCAAATATATACATCCGTGACTCCCTGTGGGTTAACGCTGGGTGTTAGGTGCAAGGTGTTAAAGGTAGTCAGTATAGGCCCAAATTATAGCATGCTATAATTGTTAGAAAAAGTACTTTCCTGGAGGTCTTTACTCTCCAAATTGTTCTCAGACATTTTTAAGGAACACACAAGATGACTGAATGTCCCAGGAAGGAAAGTTTCCTTGAAGGTTGTAATAAAAACAGTTATAAGAATTTAGACCAAAGGTGACCAAATTTGAATATTTAGCATATTTGGGGCCAATACAGCATATCATTAAGAGAATATTTTGATGTTCCAGCTTCCACAATTAACTGTGTGACTTGAAAGGAATGTACACACAGCATCTTGCATTAAGTAATTAGATTACATCACACTCAAATAGGGTTTTACCATAATTAATCTTAATTAATTAATTAATCTGAAAAAGGAAGACAAGTTGTTGTGGTCTGGGGGAGAGATCTAAGTTCAGGGGTTTCACTCCCATTTTTATAATTTTGCAATATTAAACACAGACTCTGACTTATGATAGAAAATAGAGGATATGTCCAAAGAAATTTAGACGAACTCAAATAAACTTGTGCACCAAATCAAAATGACATTCTCTTAACATGGGTAGAATGTGTGCCTCATTACTCCCCACCCATCCATCCCTTACAGAACTTCACCTTCCACAGGTTCAGCGTAATAGTCATCTGTTTTGTTAAAGTCAAAATAAAACAAAACTGTTAGCAAACTGTTACTGTAACTTGTCGCAGTAACTACTGTAGTAACTACAGTAACGCAGTAACTACAGTAACTACTGTAACTGTAACTTGTTACTGTAACTGTACAAGAAAAAGATCCTGCTAGGATCGAAATGTCATGCCCTGTTACCTTTTACACATTCTGTTAAAATAAACAGAGTTGATTTGATGGATGCTATTTAGGTAATGTTGCCATTCAACTCTTGAAGTCATCCTGTAATTATTCAAGCTGGTGGAATATGGATCACAATTATTATTTGATTTTACTTAGAAACTACAACAAAATTTCAGCAGGTGTATATTGATAAATTCTTCAAAAATTGATGTGAAAATTTGTTGTATCCTTGGTCTTTCATTTTTCGAAAAGGCCAATCTTTCTGTCTCAAATGACAAATTTCTTTCATACATTGAAAATAGGCTAGCATTGTAAAAGGAAAAACACAAGAAATAATTAAATCCATTTATATATCTGTGCTTCCTGTATCTTTAAGTTCCAGAAATTTGTTTGAAAAATTATCATTTGACACAAGTCTCTGGATGATTTTCTTCTCATTTATTTATAACTTGCCTGCACAATTCTATCATGTAGTCTTATTTTCATCTTTTTTGTTAGTTTCACGCATTATATTAAATATGTTAAGTGGTTATCTTTTCTGTGATTGCAAAATATTTTCAGAGAAAATGTGGAAGAAAAAATTGCAGAAAGGATAACAGCCATCCCAAATGTTTGCAAGGAATTGACTTGTCATTACATATGTAGTTTTTTCTTTTTTACAGTTTTGTTTGTCGAAAGGGGAGGGGAGGGGGCAGGGGTGCTGTTCTAATCATAACTGACAAGTACAACTTTTTTTATTTTTTCTTATTGGTTAAATTTTTCTGTCTTCATGTTTTGATTTTTGCTGCAAAAATCAATTTAAATACACAAGCAAGGCTTGTAGATATTTTATATTAAATCAAACCCTTTTGTATAATTAGTGCCAACAATTTTACGTTTATTTTTTGGGGGGAATTTGTTTCTTCTTACAGTAGTCTTCTTTTTCTTCATAGTAGAGAAGTGTTAAAAAATGAAAATATTATGGTACAGAGGTTGTAAGAAAATGACAGAACTATGACAAAGGAACAGGGTTTGAAGATGAGACGGAATGGTCAAATTAAATTCATTAGAATTTACTATTAAATTTTTAAAGATCATAAGAAACTATGGACGATAGTATAGGACAACTAATGGGTCTTTTTTCCAATACAAATTTAAAATTTTGTTACTTAATCCTTTTGTTTCCCTAGAATTTTGAAATTATTCATTGTATACTCATGTTGATATCTGTCAAGCTGAATGGAAAAACATTAAAATCAATTTCTAATTTTTCATCAATATGAAGCCAATTGAAATAAATATCAGAGAATTTAATATCTCGAATGTGGCCCAAAGTGATAAAATTTAGTGTACATCTGAATAACAAATTTTTTGTTCAAGTTTGATTGATGAGTGACCATTGTATCATTTTCATATTTAGGGGCATTAATGGTCACCATTTTCATATAGAGTACACCTGGACACAGATTAATTTAGTTAGAAGTTAGTACTGGGTTCTCAAATGGTATTGTTTATCAATTATCATGAAATGTAATGCCCACCAGGATCACCTATTATAAACTGCAATCTTTGAACTTGCGTGTGATCCTTCGTATGATAATTTTACTCAGATGTTTGAAAACATCAACTTGTTACTTAGCATGAACTTTTATCCAGGTAAATTTGTAAGGAAGACAGAACCATTGTCTGTGAAAATCTCTTTGAATTTGGACAGTATCAAAAGAGGTTAAAATACAACAACAAAAAGAGACATTGGAGAGCTGTATTCTGCTTGTAAGAAGTAGGTCACCAGAGATTAAGAAACTTTATATCAATAGAGGATAGATAACAATTTAAACATTAATTCCTCTGATGGTTAACGAATCGGTAAACACAGCACATCGATGATAGTGTGACTTGGAAGTGCAGTGCCTTTTTCATTTAACTGTTGCACTTTATAAATTCTTTTTAAAATCTTTTAAAAATAGTTAAGCTAACCGCTATGAACGGGGGTATTTACTCTTCTCAGAATAAGGCAATGTTCTAGACTTAAGTAATTATATAGTAAACGTACATTTCATGATTTAAATCATGTAGTTTCCAGTCGTTGATTACAATAGTTGGAATTTTGTAATAGAAAAGAAAATATTAATAGTCATCTTTGTAATTTATTTAGTGTGCTAAACATGTTTATTAGGGGTGTAGAGGGGGATCATCAGTGAGCGGCATTTCTCTTTCCCCACCCACCTCCTCCACGGATACACCATTTAAGGCACAGCAATTTCCTTCCCTGAAAAAGTGGACACATGTCACTGAAATGAAGATCAACCGTCATTGTTCAACACCAGTGATATATCAAGGTCAGTAAATAGCTTTGAAAATCTTAAATTCCCCAGATACCCTTCAGTTAAGAGCAGTAGCAGATCCAGGAGTTTAAAGAGGCAGTGTCGACTTGGGGTCATTGAAACCCCCAGCTATTAAAGGCATTGAAGACTCGCCCCAAACCGCGTGCTTGCAAGTTACGTTTTGTTTGTGTCGCTACAATATGCAGACAGTAATGAAATGTGATACCTTGCTTAATTGTTATCTTTAGCTGGACCTGAGATGTCCATCGCTGTATCGTTTGTATACTGTGCTGTGGGTATTGACCGCAGCTGTATGTACTGACTGTACACTAGTGTCTAATTACCTACGGTAGCAAGCTGTGTGTGTATTTTCTGGGATCGATGGTGTTTAACACTTCTGTTACACCTCATTCGAAACTAGGTCAAATTACCAGCATTAGACATTTCTTCTTGCACAAGTCTTCACAACCTTTAAACAAAAAGTGAAATGTTGGGGATACATAACCCTCCCCAACCCAAGCCCTAGATCTGCACCTGGTGAGGCTATACTCGAGGTCAGAACTGATGACCTGGGACATCATGATATTTCCTTATTTTGACAAATCTTACTCATATTTTCCAAGTGGAGTGTGATATTTATGTTAGCAATTTCCTTGGTGAATCCCAGTTTTTGCTAACTTGTAAAAATTTGTAGTAATACTGTTTCAGTAATTTGTTTCCCATGATTCCTAGTACTTATACTTACTTATACTTACTTATTCTTTTATTTCATGTGAAACCATAACTGCTGAAAATTTGTCAAAAGAAACACAGAGAACTCAACTCAATTTGTATTAAAAAACCAAACTTTATTTTAATGTGACAAGCCACTTGCCCAAACCATACCCCATACCCCATCTCTTCAGAATTTTGGTATCTGTTCATGCTACAACAGCAAGACAATAGAAACACTACTGAAATTCAATTAAAAAAGAAAACAAAAGGGCAACTCTACATTAGAAAGTTTCTTAACAGCTACCATCTTAAAGATTAAATGACAAACCATAAGAATATTTTGTGACGTTAATAATGTTCATATCTAATTAACTGCCTTCATTGCTGATATGATCCTTGGTTACAGCAACAGAGTAAAAAAAAAAAAAATGTTCAGAGGACTTTTCATGATCATCAAATCCTACATACATTACACTCATACCCCCCTACTGACCCCACCCCCCTACCTTTCCACACCCACAAGAAGACTGAAGTTAACTACTCTGTCTTATCTGCAATTCAACAATCAACAGAATGCTATCAAACAAAATACTACGAAATGAATCTTCCACAAACCTGGGCAGTCTTTTTTAACATGTATCACATTGTGAAGTACAGAGCATCATGTCTTGTCTGCAATGGGAAGTGCATGCCTCTATCAGCCTTGCTCCATTAGAGCATTGTGAGCTTGATTAACCGAACAGACGGATGCTATATTGCTGTAATCACAACATGCAATCGGGCATACCCCTACCCCTACCAAAACTCTACTTGATAATGCAAGTAATGCAATATAGTTGAATGTCTTTCCAATGAAGTCCTGTGCCATCTTGCAATGACCACTCATCCCCCCCCTCCCAAATAAAATTGCTTTCCTGATTCTTTTTTGTTGTTGTAAGCAGGTTCATTTTCAAGGCCTGCTTTCATGTGTGACCTTTATACAGACTATCCAATGTCTATATAATGATTTGAACTACATGGAAATCAACGGTCATATCTGCTACTGTTCCATCTGCCAACTACCCAGCTATGATTCTGTTTACAACTTTGTACATCTTTTCCTCCATATCATGACCTGAGCTGAAGAAATTGCAAGGAAGGATTCAAAGTGTCAATGAAATCAGTTGGGAGGCATGAAGTCGATCTTCTCAGCTGAATCCTTGTCTGTCTTTTGGCTGTACATGACTTACAAAAAACAAGGCAAACTGTACAGTTTTATGTATAACAAACATTTACAAAGGAAGTCACGGAGGGTTTCTGCCGGTGTCATTCCTGTTGTACGTTCTGTATCAGCGTTATGTTATCTCCTTTCAGTAATATTCTACCTGTAGACAAGAACATAAATAAATAAATGAATTAAATAAATAAATAAATGAAATAAAAGCAGAGAATACCAGAAAGTATTTTTGAACTTACACAGAGTACTAATGTTTGGTTTCATGTTAACAGCAGAATGAAAGGATGAAATTTCACACCGTCTGACTCTGACAATCCTCTTATGCATTACAAATATATTATTTGAGAACGAATCATGATCCATGTCTTTCTTCTCCACTTTGTGTGGGGTCTGATGGCTTCCGTGCTAGACTAGGTAGTTCAGTCACTTTATATGATGAGAATTTATGTTATTGTGAATTTTGTGAATTGAAAAGGACTTTCAAACATCTAGCACATCTGAGTTGATAGCAAAAGTTGATATTTCCTTAATTGATATCCTACCTAGTGGTTTTCTTGTCTGAAGTTTCATGTGGTATTCCTCAGCATCATCTAATACAAGATTCATGTATTCGTCAAAACCCTGGAAAAGAAACCAAAAAGTGATATTATATTACCGCTTAATTATTTAATGACAACAACCATGAACAACTGTAATGGCATGCTTGTACTACTGGTGTTAATAAATTAGCTTTTACATACTTCTTACATTTTTATCTTCTTACATATTTTTTTACATGTATATCTTCACATATTTTTATAAATTTCTTACTCATATTTCTTACGGAGCAGGAGGAACGTTCTGATTTTCAATGTGTAATATTTTTACACATTGGCTGAATAAATGATTTGAATTGAATTTAAAAGGATGGATACTTACAATAATGTGACCTTCTATTCTAATGTTTATCTGATCATATAACCATACTTGAATTCTGGATCTCTGCAAAAAAAAAATTAATAATAGTAATAATAATAGTAATGCTTGTCATCTAAACACTTATGCATCCATTACTCAACTCAATGGTATAAACTAAAAGAATTCTTCCAGGCTAATAATTTAATAATAGAACTTTAGTTTAAATTATTATGGAAGTTTTACTTTATATGATTCAGTTGTTCAACAGTATCATTGAAAACTTACTTGTTTCCTATCAATACTGACAGTCAAGGCTTATGTGAATGTTCAAGATGGGCATTCAATCACAGATCTGTCTTCTTAATGGAAACACTTAACATGATTTTAAAAATGTCTTCGAACTTGTGAAAAATATGCAATAAATTGTTTAATTCTTTTATCCCTTGATTGAAAGAGATGTGAAAGGAATGCAGATTCAACAAGAGATCAAATAGCACCTTAAAAAATATGAAATATTAAGATAGAAAAGCAAGCTGATCTCACCGTTTGAAGGTACCTGAAAATCAAGTTCTGATGATGTATGTCAAGGAGCAAATTCTTTAAAACCACAGAAAACAGTATATCTGTTACAAAACGAAAATACACTCAAAACCATTTTATAACGATAGTAATAATTCTATGCTGTGTGATCACAATTCTTAAAAACCACGGCAACGAAGGATGTTGAAGTTAACCAAAACCAGATCGAAATATGGCAAAACTCAAGTTACTTTTAGTCATTTTAAGGCATCCTTCCTGCTGATGCTAGACCTACACGCAGTAGCACTAACTTAAGGCTAGGCTACGTGTTAATGTTACCATTAGGCTAGCTCTACCAATTCGAACATTCAATATTCCAAGTCCTGTTTTTTAAAGGATACAATAGGCTGGACCATCACTTTCTGGACTTTTTGCCCTTTGTAAGCCATGACTATCTTTAATTCGGAACAGCTAACTATCAAATTAACCAGGAAATGGACAAAAGTTTCCACGGAAATCGCACGTGAATCGTTGTGAGCGGCGTTCTTCAGGCTTTGTTAATCAGCCGTTTTCCGATTCCATATAACATTTTACCACTGAGAATCCGCTTCGTACAGAAGCTTTATAGTTGCTACCCAAACGTATATCACATTTGGAATAATACTTTATTAGTTCGTTCATCTATTTTATTCATTCCCAATGTTCAATTCCTTTTTCGATAGTAGTTGTGAATTAGCATTTTTTCATTTAATTTTTATAGATAGTATCTATTTAACGTGAATAAAATTAAATAAAAAATCCATTCAAAGTTACCGTACAATTATAACATGAGGGCGTCGTATATATTAAAAGTGGGAAAATATACAGCGGTATTTTCGAAAACTGGAAGTTTACAAGTTACAACTGACATCGACTACTAAACATTACACAAGGTTTCCAATAATTTTAGGTTTGATTATTTCTTAGCTTAATATAAAGTCCTAACTGGTGCTTGCTACCGTCGTAAATCAGTCGCAGTCAATCATACCTTTCATAGCATTAGGAAGGTTAGGTCTAAGTAACACTGTAACAGGCCTATGCTAGGCCTAGGCTAAAGTTAAGTCTCATCTTTACACAACCCTATATAGCCTAGGCCTGTAGTGCAAGCGTACACTGAAAAAGGAATGATAACCAAAGTTGACAGTATTTCAGCAGCATAGACAGACAGTAGCTCTAGGCTTCATATACACAGATTGCATGCCATCACTGAAATGTGCATAGACTTTTGTAAAACTATGGATCTAGCCTAGCCTAATGCCATTCTGCTAGTATAGCTTAGGTATGTATACATATCACCATACCTTTCCGCCATAGGTTTGGATCCTTTCCGCCATGGCGGAAAGGCTCGAAACCTTTGGCCGAAAGGTACATTTAAGGATTGGATTTAACCATGGTGTACAGGAATGTATCAGTGAAGGATAGGTTCACCATCTTCAAATATGATCAAATGGATAGTTTGAATTGTAGTTAAGACAAGATAAGGGAATTGATACACAGTCTTTAATGTACAGATTGATTTAATAGTTTTAATTGTAAGTTCGTAAAATTCGATACACTGTCTTCAAATATATAATAGTTGGTTGAATAAATCAAATTACATTAGGCTCATTGTTTTTTATTAGAAAAGTTTGATTCTGATTGTGGATTTAAATTACCGATTTTGTGGGCCTAGGTAGAGTGAAGTGATGCAAGCTGCAAGTTCATATTTTGTTGAATTTAATAAAAGAAGAACTAAGAAATACTGAGTGAACAAAAGAAATACTGCATTTGAAATTAAGAGTGAATCCGAACTTTTTTTTGTTTACCCTTTTTGTTTACCCTTGCACTTTGCAGATACCATCTTTACTCCCAGATATATAAAAATCAAGAGATGTCGTCTAGTATTGGAACTGTCTTGGATAATATTGAGCAGGGGAATGCTGAAGATGCAGTGACCAACATCATTAACATGTTGACTAATCCTGAGGAAGTTGAAAAGATTCGTGAATTCGGCGATACCATGAGATCAGTTCAAGCTGAGCAGCAGAAGCAACAGAGCCAAGTTCAAGACATAATAAAAGGTTTGTCTTGAGGGTGATTCTTATAATTGGTGGCCAACTTATGACAGTTTTACCAAATCTCTTTTGCAGTATTTTTGAAAATACTTCGACATAAACGAAGACATCCTTCTTGTTGCATAGCCCATTGCAATATGAATATTAATTAAAAAGTGATGATACCATTTTGCATGCTGAATATTTTCATCACCCAACTCTTTTGTATAGGAATTTAAGTCAAATTTTGGACTTTATAGTAACACGATATGAAGTAACATTTTATTGGCAAGCTAATCAACTGCATTGCTATGTATCAATAAAAGAATCAACAACTTCACCAAATTGATCAAGGAAACAAAACCTGCTTTGAAGACATAACCACAAAGTTATTAAAGTGAAATTTGTCATGAAATATTTACAATATCAGCTCTATAAGGGGGGGGGGGGTAAACAAATAAGAGTAAAAGATAAGGTGAGAACTAAGAAGGGTTCATTAAGCCCAAATTAATTGAGACATGTTGATGATGATCATGACAATCCAAAATTATCTTTAAGAAATTCTGTCTTTCTTAGAATGTGGTGAATTAAACATGTGCATTCTCAGAGATTGAGAGAGTTTCATGTATTTGGATAAACATTACTTACATACAGCACTTTCATAATACTTCATAATAATTATTTCATGAATATTGCATTCTGTATATGCAATATGTTAATACATTTATTACATGTAATATTCATCCTCTGTGGTTCTTCAAAAGGCCTCCTCACACTGAAAGACGAAGAAGGTGCCGCTGCAGAGGCACTGAAGTCGTCAACGACGCACGAAGAACAGAACAAGGAAGCAGAGAGGTTGTTGTCTGATGCCTGTCAAGAAGTTGAAAAAGTCCAGAATGGAGTACAATATCCTTTAGAACCCAAGATAAAAGGAGATTTGTGTTGTTGTGTTCTGTGTAATATCTTGGTAACTACATTAGTGCAGATTTTCTCATAATCAAACATTGAGCTAGAACTCCGTACCTCAACCATTAAGGTATTGTATGCCATGGCGTAATGTTTGATATTTCGTTTTGCAAATCAGACTTCCTTTAAAAAGCAATAATCTGTCACCCTAATAAATTAGTGCTCACTGCTTACACATTTGTATGACCCAGGTCTAAAACTATTGCCAAAACAAAACAACAAAACAAAACAAACTAATATTAAAATGAAATGGAGAAAAAAAACAGAAAATTGCGACAGATTTTGTATTGAATAAACTGGATAAATGGAAGTAGTTTATAATAATATGTAACATTCCAAATTTCAGTTTGGATGGAACTTTATCATGTTTGTAGTCAGAACTGTTGCAATAATCATTGCCATAGGATTGTCATTTCTATTTGAAACTAGTAAACAGCAAGCAGATGTGCAACATCAGTTCCCGATTTATGTTAAGCTGTGTGTTTCCTTCTAGGCAGCTACGTTTAACAGACAGAGCATGCGCATTCCACCACAAGGCAGTAGGCACCATCCTCTTTGATGCTTCAATTTAATTTAAAGTGTTTTGCAATTTAATTACATATTTTACTAGCATCTGACAATGCAAACAGGCAAGTACATCTAGTTGGGTTATATTTTAGTCTTTTTTAGAGTCCTTTACAAAGAAATCACAGATTCTCAAAGACAGCTGTACGAACTGGAAGAGAAAGAATCTCGACTTGTAGAACAGAGAGAAATTGTGAAAGAGGAAACCACTCAGATCCTCCCGAAGACAAGGTAAGTGAGTTGGAAATGTTTCACCTCGGAAACTTTCTCAAAGTAATGCAAAAACTTTTATCCTGTTCTCTGTTAGTGCTTCAATGTGACTGGATTCTAAGTCCAGTCTGAAGGGATGGAGTCTGCGATATGGCAAGGAATATCTTTCTGTAGAGAAATTAATTACAATACAAAATATCAAAAGGTGTCTTTCATGTTAAGGAGAAAATCAAAATAACAATAATGACGCTATTGCTATTTTCCCCTTTTGTGTTTTAGGTACAACATCAGTCTCTACACCTGTATCACTGGTATCAAATGGGACTACGAGTGTCCACCGGAACAGATCAAAGGATGTATCCTTACCAAATTTACAGAACCTCTTTTAAATTGCCTGATTGAGTTCATCACATCTTTGCAAAAGTTGTAATTAATTGACCTAAGTTATCTTATTCACATATATCACTGTAGTTAATACTGAAAACTTTACAAAAATTTGCTCATTGGTTTAGAAAATGAGTACACATTTAACATGTTCTTGTGAGAAAGATCATTTGAGCCATTGGGAAGGGAACTAGGTTAATATTTATAAGTAGTGGAATAAAGTTCAGGCAAAACAAAATATTTTATTGTAACGATCATTTACTAGAAGCATGAAGAGCCAGAACAGGCCTTGGGGACTATTGCCATTCTGTACTCTTCACTCTTTCTTAATGAAAATAATAAAAGTATTTTTTTCTGGGCTCCCTTGATATCAGTACTTCCTCTTCAGCCCCCCCCCCCTCCCCCTCTCTCATCAGGCCTATTCATTACTTCTATAGTAAGTTTTCCTCATGTTAAAATGCAGAGATATAATTATTATGACTATCATGATAAACATCAAGACACATTTTGCAGGAATATTACATTCTTTGTGGTTTTTGAAATTATTGAAAAGACTATTTTTTAAATAAATTTCTAATATCTTTCCTTGACACATTTCTCTTTGTTTTTTA
Organism: Apostichopus japonicus; assembly: GCF_037975245.1. Taxonomy (NCBI): domain Eukaryota; kingdom Metazoa; phylum Echinodermata; class Holothuroidea; order Aspidochirotida; family Stichopodidae; genus Apostichopus; species Apostichopus japonicus. Next base: position 1,913,008 of record NC_092561.1, read on the forward strand.
GACATCAGCACTACCACAGATGTCAGGCCATTCTCTCTCAATAGCCAGCAGAATTCTAAATATTTCATCACCAATTATCTGTGGGATCTTGTAGGTTCTGCTTATCAAACCAAGTGAAAAGGAAACTCTCACCCTTAAGGGACAGGTTGTACAACTGGTAGATTTCTTCAACCTGTTTACATTAGATAACCAGGATCAGTACCCCAAATCTGTCATGAGTATGGCATAAATGATAGGTGGTTTCGGGGCATCAGCATACCAGGAAGGCATTGCGATACTATCTGTGCTGTGGCAGTGAGCAGTATCTTCTGCCGATTTGGGATTTTCAAATGTCATAATCACTTTTGAGAGTTTCTTGTACTGTTTGTTTACCTTGGATGTAAATATTGTAAAATATTACCCACTGACATAACTTTGTAACCTTAATTATTTACCACTACTGAAACACTTATTGCTATGAATTAATGAATGTTTTGTTTAACTTGATAATGAATATGAACTGAATATGTCATGTGTTAAAATAAGTTGTTATGTGTTGTAAAGTTTTGTACATTTGTAAAGTAAACAAAAAATGTTTGTTCATTAATGTCGTTTTACTGCAGTTGCTCTCATTTTAAAGCAGTGTTCTTTGGGACGTTTTGTATTATTTGCAACAAAAGATTTTTCAACAATACCCATTAGCACGAAACAAAAGTATCACATCAATCTAAATATCACTTAGGAGTGGCTATTTGGCTTGACAAAGATAAATTGCTTCTGTTTTTCATATTGAAATCCCATAACAATGTAGTCCTTAAGCATGAGTTGTCAACCTTTCATTTCAAATAATAAAGTTAAAGGTGAATATTTTGCAGTTTTCCAATCTTTTGTACTCATGTGACTCACTAACAACTTAATCTTGGCATGCCTGAATTTAGACCAGGCACAGATCCAGGTGGTGTATGCCAACCCTATTCAATCCCACTTAAAAAGTAGTTATTAGGATTATGGATAACATTGCATGTACAACTAATTATAGCCTAAATGCTTTGCAATGCAGCATTTTCTCCAGGGTGTTTTCTGGGGAACACCATTCCCCATAGATGGGAGTCAGTTTCATATCCCCAGGGCCAAACACTTCCCCTCCCCACTTTAAAAATCTTGAAGAAACCAAACTTAGTGTCTGGAATGATTTGGTGAGTCGGCACTTGTAAGAAAATACTTATGGAACTAAGCATTTCTCCCAGACTAAATTCGAGACCAGCATGTAATTTTATGCAACAGCCCCCGTAGTGAAAACTGACTAATATAGCGACTAATAATATGACGGCGTTCCATGTTAGCTTAGTACTTTTAATTGTATACTGGAGTCGATTCTGTGCAGTGCGAACTTCATAAGTCGGGGCGGAGTTTTCCTGTTTATTTATAATAAGAAGCAACCATTATCGTATCAGAAATAGCTCTACTCGAAATAAAGGGAGACGTGAATAGCCTAAGTTCCCTGACGAGTATTAAGACGGAATTCCGTAAGCTGGGAATTTGCCCATACTAAAATTTCGTGAAACTAGTACAAACAGTAAGTACATGGCAAGAATATAGTATTAAAGACTAGTCGGCAAATGAACATGAACTAGGCCTAGAAAATCTGATATTGCGGATAGCACCCATTGTAGAACAGAAGCACTTCGTTAACTAACTTCTCCCCTTGACTCAAGACATGCATAGGCTAGGATGGCCAGACGTATGTCACTTTACTCTTCTAGGCAATTCAGTTCACTGGCCTCCATCAACATGACCTTGACCTATTGCTGGACTCAAGACAAGTAGGCCTAGGGGCCTATGTCTGGCATTTCTAAAACTTGTGGCAATTTTTTGAAACTTAGCAGCCTACTTGTGTGAATAACCTGCATCTAGTTGATGATGCTCAGAGTCATACCAGAGTTTGTGAGTACTACAACTTAGGCTCACAACAGTCACACAAATCAAGGGCTGTTAGAATTAGCATTAGGCTGTGTACTCTTTATGTTACATGTTAATCACAGGCGTTTATTGTTGCCATTATCAAAGAAAGTTACTTTTCAAAGATTCCTCATATTAGCTAGTACAAAACATGAATTCTCTCATTTTTTGTCCATTATTCAGGTCATGTTGATGATCACTTTTAGATATTGTACTATAAATTATGTAACGAATTATGAGCATAAGTGATCAAGTGCAGAATTGACACATGTGATGGTAAATTTGCCTTGAAGTGAATCCTGGATTAAAGAAATATTATGAGTTTCATTTTTATCCAAATGGAATGAACTTGATAAAATAAACTTTGAAATACTTCTATGAAATATCAGATAGTATACCAGATTGAAGTATTTAATGATGACATTCAACAGGTACAACAACTGTTACAACAAGTAAGAATTTGATCAAATATTCTTTTTGTTTGCCATACACAGAAACTTTTGAAGCACCATGTCTGAGAGAAAGGTTTTAAATGTGAGTAATTTTTTATTATCATCATTTGCATTTTACACTTAAAAGCAGAAAGCTGGTCTTTTGCAACATTTTTTGGCCATTTGAATATTTCTGAGGTAATGTTTGCATTGCATTTGATTGCCATTCAAAATCTCTTTTTTTCTCCAGAAATACTATCCACCAGATTTTGATCCTTCCAAAATACCAAAGTTGAAGCAGCAAAGGAACAAGCAGTATACTATCAGAACCATGGCACCATTTAATATGAGGTAATGAAAGTGTTGTCTTGATGAAACACTTGGAGGGTCACAACCTCAAGCAGGGGCCGGATTTGAGTTGTGAAAGTGGGGGGGCAAACCTGCCAGCAAGACTATCTAAGCGGAGCGCCACCATCGGTTGGCGCGGAGCGTACAAGAAATTTTTTGGCTTTACAAACCCTCCAAATGGCCGGAAATGGCACTTCCCGAGTGCTCTAAGCTGCATGTACCCCTCCTTGAAATATGGATCTCATGTCTGCAATTTGTATCTAGATAGTTAATTATTGTTTAAAACTTTGAAGAGGATTGATAGTAGAATTATGGTCAAATGGTGATGTACAACTTTTGTTATACGTCACTATCTAAGCGGAGCGCCATCATCGGTTGGCAAGGAGCGTCGAAATTTTCGATGAAAGGTACCCTTAGATCGGTAAAATTAACACCCATATAGGCTTTAAATTGCATCTAAACAATTAATGAACGTGTGTAAATTTAGGGATGGCGGATAGAAGAACTTATATGGTGATGTACAACTGAAGCTTATACGTCACTATTTAGGCGGTGCACCACCATCAGTTGGCGCGGCGCGTCAAAATTTAAGCAAAAAGGAAATCCTAGATCAGCAAAAATGACACCTCTGGTAACAATAAACTGCATCTAGACAGTTCTTTCCCCCTAAAATTATTAGTATATTGTACATCTGGACCGATCAAGAATATGTTCAGCACCCACTTCGAAATTCTCCCCGCGGTCCCCACGTCTTGGAGCACTTGGCAAATATTGGGGCTGAACATACCTTTACCTCCCCCCCCACTTTTTTTCATGGGGGATAAGCCCCTCAAGTCCACCGGTTCCGTCGCCACTGAAGTCGAGGAGGGGTGATTTCGAGCAGTAAAGAAATTACATCGGCATATGCCATTGCATATTGTTGAATGACACGGGGGGGGGGGGGGGGTGTCATGTGTCAGTGTATAATTATTGATATACCCAATATGCAAATCTGGCTTTTGAAAATTCCGGCAATATGCTAAGAATGTTTCGGGCAGCTACTGAAAGAAAAATCATTTGCAATGTTTTTTTTCAATGTTAAAACTTATTATTATTGTAACAGCTTACCCAATTAATTATAACCAATATGGAAGGGTAATAAATAACACGGCAAAAGATTGTATGTTATTGGCATGCGATGTAATAGCCAATGCCTGCCTATATGATATGCACATTAAGATGTTGAACTCCGCGCATTTCGGTTATATTTTGGGACAAGTCGTTACAGCCCTTCCAAATCAAATTGGGCTCCTACGCATACTGTTTGTGTGTCACTGCTTATTATCAGCAAATTATTGTGGTGCTCTAAAGAGGGAGTAGAGTAAATGATGTGTGTTGTGATTCAGGAAAATGCCAGTTAGAACTTGACTATAGCCAGTAGATTCTAAGCACTTGCAATTTATGAAATTCTGTTGTGAAAACATGACACCATTTCTCAGCCTAGACATGAAATATATTGTAATATTGTGACGAGCCCGCTCCTCCGATAGTAAAACTATATCGGGACTCGCGATAGAAAGGTACTGGGATATCTTGATGCCGTTTTTATGCTTCTTCAGGAGATGTCTCGAACGGAAGAAAACAATGAGTTCACACAAAAAACAAGTTGACGAGATAGGATTTGATTTAATGATTCGGTATAATTTCTTCTCTGTCGATTCTCTTAACAAATAAAACTAAATTACAATGATTTGACTTGACTTGACTCCGTCAATTAAACAATTAGGAGTGATGAACTTTCGGCGGAGTGATAAATTTGCTGACCAAGTCATAAATTTGCTGACAGAGTGCGTAAACTTTCGGCCCCCTTTTACTTTTATACCCTATTTCTATAAAATCCCACTGCGCATAATCAGTAGGCAGCCAATAACCTGACCATCCTGTATTTACTTAACGATATAGAAATAAGTGCGCTGGCACTGATCTGCCCTGATTGGTTGGGAGTTTGGAAGTCCATCCCCTTTCTATGGAAACTTCCATACCACGTGAGAGAACCTTCTCGAATGTTCCACAGACATAATGGAATCTATTTTGGGAAAAGGCCCTGTACCAAGATTCAATAAGATAGTTAAAAACTTCTCGTGGGAAAACTGAATCCATGACCTAGATAAATACATAAGAGGCCTGTAAGGTGTCTCGATGGAGTGTTTCGGTAACATCAAAGAGATGGTATCACTATTTCATAACATCCCCCTCAATCTTTTAAAATTTTTGGATACTCCAAAATTTTAACATCATACTGCTTTAACTTATCATAATCTCAAGAAGGTAGAGTACTGTAAGCACATTCACTAATATTCATTGACTTCAATAAATGGTCTTCATATATCTCAAAGGTTAACATCTTGGTTACGAATTATTAAAATGATCATATGGTATATACATTGACACTATCTCCATGAAATTGAAGTGTACCTCTTCAATATTGATGACATCATATGATGTAATCTAAAAAAAAAAATCATTAAGTTATCTTAAAGTTACATGACACAGCAAAATATGCAGTATCTCTTACAAAATACATTTATGCATTTCATACATCAATAATACATTTATATCAAAAGTGAAATCATGCCGTGAATTGGGGAGAGATCAGAGAATACTAGACTTAGTTACCTTTTAACTGAACAGAACACCTTACTGTAGCATTCCATAAATTTTCGTACACTAAAAAAAGGAACCTTAAAATATTACAAACTCATTTACAAAACTCCTCTTTAATGAAGGCATAGTTTCAAAACTGCTTTGAAACCCTGTGAATCATATACATCCACTTCAAGAAAATCAACAAAATGTGACTCGATAGCATGGTGACCCTAGGTATGCACTCCGAAATGATCTAGTAAAGTACCAAAGTACTAGATATTCAATACCATAAAAGAGACCCCATAGACTATGACATCAATAAATCTTTCTTCAAATTAAATAATACTTAACATCTTGTCTTTTCAACTTCTTGCTTCATCAAGAAATTAACATTTGCATGAATAATTGAGGAAAAGAAAATATATACATAAATTCCTCGAAAGATCTATACTTTCACTTGCTTCGATAACCGTTGCCGTAAGCAAAAGTTGCACATCACCAATGCTGTCTCTAAATAGCCTTCAATATATAACCATCAATGATGCAATGTAAATATCCTTAAAATATTTCTCAAATATATGAAAACCCATGTTGCTAATATTCCGGATATGTTCTAATTGCCGGGTAAACGTTTGAACGAATTCATAAGGAGAAAAAGGTATACTCATTACACATTTGTTATAAAAGATGAAACTAGGTCACTTAGTGGTGTTTTAACAATAAAGCTTATATTGTTACACCATATAGTACAATGACTTCCACTTAATAGGTATGCAGGTAATTGCAATGACACATTCCATTCATACAATTGTGGGTAAAACACCTGTTCATCTGAACTTAAAGCAATATGCAGTTATACATTCTAACCATATAATGTTTGCAACATCCTGCCTGGATTGCCTGTAATGTTCAATCCCTTTTCATGGAGAAAATTCATTATTTCCTCTGTGTTGGAATATTTTCCTACATTCCACCAAAAATCATGACTCTTAAAGCCTGTTGGAAAACATGGTGTCTGATAGGTGACCAGAACCTGTAATTCACCCAATTTGTATCGAGCACGTTGGACTTTCATGTCTCCTTGTGGAGCATTTGCAAAAACTTTCTTTTGCCTTAATATGCTATCTCTGATGGAAGGATATGGAATTGCTAATCCTTCATTATGTGCTCTATTCTCTAAAAAGGATGCAACATTCATTGGCTTAGTGGTCACAAGACACATGATGTGATCTGAAGTTACCCCTGGCAAAATGTTACCAAACTCATCATGAAACTCAATATGTGCATCTTGCATGACATTAACATTTTCTGCATTAGAAGTGTTACTACTCAAAACATTTCGCATTCGTGCAACCTTTTCACTTGATGAACCCTTTGTTTTCAAGACATTCCGCAATTTCTGAATGTTGGTGATATTCTTAGTTTCAGAAGATGCTCTTACAAAACATGGTTTAAGCCTGTTATAATTGAATACATCACTAAGAATTTCTCCTTTGAGAGTGGCCAACAAATAATGAGTCCTATCCAAAACTTGATGGATTACTAGTGGTCCACACCATTCTGCAGCAATTTTGCGAGAGTTCGCAGTCAAGGAGGAAGACGTTGGCTTATATAGATACACTAATTGACCCGTTGAATAAATTGCACCTTTGTCTAGTTTTGCACTTATCTTAACATTTTGAGCATCTTGTTGCTTCTTTTGTAAGACTAACATTACCCTTGACAAATGATCAAATCGTTTCTTTAACAATGCAGCATATTCTCCATGAGATTGTGATAATCCTGCCATTGGATTGAATGATAAATTTGTAAGATTTGGTGGCTTACGTCCAAATGCAAGTTCAAATGGGCTATAGCTACCTAACTGAGGAGAGGAAAATGTGTTATATGCATAGGCTGATGTTGGGACAAATCGTACCCAATCCGTACCAAACTGATTTAAGTTCACTTTGAGGAAATTTGAAAGAGTCTGAATGTGTCTTTCAACCTGTAAGCTTCCATGATTGCTTACACTGATGAACTTTTGTTCAATGCCTAAAGCTTTACTTAAGAGCTCCACTAATTTTCCTGTAAGAGAAGCTGCCGCATCACTTATGATACAAGACGGTGGACCAAAGGTTGTGACTACCCTCTGCAATAATGCTTCACATATTGTTTCAGCATCAAGAGTCTTAAGAGAAACACATACAACAAATCTAGTGATCTCATCACAAACAACCATCAAATGTTTAAATCCTGTAGCCGTTGTGGGCATAGTCTTGAAATCCAGACTAAGTCTGTCAAAAGGACGATAAGAATCAGGAATGCGAGCATGATATTGTCTCAATTTGTCCGGTTTCTTACGGAATTCTTGACAACGGAGACATGCCTGAATATAATTACTGATGCGTTGAAACATATTGCGCAGATAGAAATGCTGTCTAATGGTCAAATATGTACGCATTACACCCTGATGATTACTTAACAAGTCATCATGATATCGAGATATTATCTGTTCTACCATAGTCTCAGGTACGACTAACTGAAGAGTCATCTTAGCATCATTAGTCTCATGCAAAAATATCCTGAATAACAAACTATTACATAACAAATAATCCTCTGCTTGAGAACGAACAGTTCTAGCATGCTTAACATTACTTGGAATAATGTCATGTGCAAGAAAATCATAAATTGGTTTGTAGTAAGGACAAGTTTGTTGTTGAATTTGCCCCGCTCCTCCACCATGTAATATTGTGACGAGCCCGCTCCTCCGATAGTAAAACTATATCGGGACTCGCGATAGAAAGGTACTGGGATATCTTGATGCCGTTTTTATGCTTCTTCAGGAGATGTCTCGAACGGAAGAAAACAATGAGTTCACACAAAAAACAAGTTGACGAGATAGGATTTGATTTAATGATTCGGTATAATTTCTTCTCTGTCGATTCTCTTAACAAATAAAACTAAATTACAATGATTTGACTTGACTTGACTCCGTCAATTAAACAATTAGGAGTGATGAACTTTCGGCGGAGTGATAAATTTGCTGACCAAGTCATAAATTTGCTGACAGAGTGCGTAAACTTTCGGCCCCCTTTTACTTTTATACCCTATTTCTATAAAATCCCACTGCGCATAATCAGTAGGCAGCCAATAACCTGACCATCCTGTATTTACTTAACGATATAGAAATAAGTGCGCTGGCACTGATCTGCCCTGATTGGTTGGGAGTTTGGAAGTCCATCCCCTTTCTATGGAAACTTCCATACCACGTGAGAGAACCTTCTCGAATGTTCCACAGACATAATGGAATCTATTTTGGGAAAAGGCCCTGTACCAAGATTCAATAAGATAGTTAAAAACTTCTCGTGGGAAAACTGAATCCATGACCTAGATAAATACATAAGAGGCCTGTAAGGTGTCTCGATGGAGTGTTTCGGTAACATCAAAGAGATGGTATCACTATTTCATAACAATATCTTCAGACAATAAATGTAACAAGTCATATTTTGGGCAAGGCTAATATATTTCTGTTACGGGTGATGTCAAGTTGCAAAATAATAAGTCTATGTTAAGAAAGTGTGAATGATATGAAGAGCCTATCTTTATCCGTTTCAGATGCAACACATGTGCAGACTATATCTACAAAGGTCGGAAGTTCAATGCCAAATGTGAAGTCGCAGAGGGTGAAAATTTCTTGGGACTGAGGATTTACAGATTTTATATTCGATGTCCAAAATGCATCACAGAAATTATGTTCAAGGTAATGTGACATTGAGGTTTGTGACTTAAGGCATAAAATATCTACTCTACTATCGGTCCCTGTTTCCAAACTGCCCGTTTCAAAAGAGACGTGTTATGATATTACTATAAGCAGCAAAGTCCAAGATTCTTCCTAACTTTGTTTGATGTGGATAGCTTAAACCAGTCTTCAAACAAGCTATGGAGGGATAATGTAAAGGAGGATAAAATTCATGTCACTAGTCTAAAGTATCATTATCCCAAAAATGTGTGATGTCATAACATCCCTATTGGGTGCCGTTTGTTACTAGCACACTTTTTGTCTGGTTTTAATATTTTAATTTTTGCAATGAGTGGTATCTTCATTCACAAATGGAACATAATTCACCAGGAAGTAAAGAAATGGTCCAGTTGCCAAACCTAGAGGATAAAATGGCAAATTTTTATCCTAGATATGCAAGAGGTATTGCTGCTATGTGACAAGAAATAATATCTCTTTGTCATCTGTTTTGTGTTCAGACCGATCCTGAAAACACCGACTACACTCTAGAAGTTGGTGCCACTCGACTCTTTGAAGCAGCAAAACTGATCGAGGAAGCAGAGAAACGAGATCAGCTGCAACGTGATGAGGATGCTACTAATCCTATGAAGGTGAGTAACTATTTAAAGGATGAGCTACTAATCCTATGAAGGTGAGTAACTATTTAAAGGATGCTACCAATCCTATGAAGGTGAGTAACTATTTAAAGGATGCTACCAATCCTATGAAGGTGAGTAACTATTTAAAGGATGCTACCAATCCTATGAAGGTGAGTAACTATTTAAAGGATGAGCTACTAATCCTATGAAAGTGAGTAACTATTTAGAGGATGCTACTAATCCTATGAAGGTGAGTAACTATTTAAAGGATGAGCTACTAATCCTATGAAAGTGAGTAATTATTTAAAGGATGCTACTAATCCTATGAAAGTGAGTAACTATTTAAAGGATGCTACCAATCCTATGAAGGTGAGTAACTATTTAGAGGATGCTACTAATCCTATAAAAGTGAGTAACTATTTAGAGGATGCTACTAATCCTATGAAAGTGAGTAACTATTTAAAGGATGCTACCAATCCTATGAAGGTGAGTAACTATTTAAAGGATGCTACCAATCCTATGAAGGTGAGTAACTATTTAAAGGATGAGCTACTAATCCTATGAAAGTGAGTAACTATTTAGGGGATGCTATTAATCCTATGAAGGTGAGTAACTATTTAAAGGATGAGCTACTAATCCTATGAAAGTGAGTAACTATTTAAAGGATGCTACTAATCCTATGAAAGTGAGTAATTATTTAAAGGATGCTACCAATCCTATGAAGGTGAGTAACTATTTAGAGGATGCTACTGATCCTATGAAAGTGAGTAACTATTTAGAGGATGCTACTAATCCTATGAAAGTGAGTAACTATTTAAAGGATGCTACTAATCCTATGAAAGTGAGTAATTATTTAAAGGATGCTACCAATCCTATGAAGGTGAGTAACTATTTAGAGGATGCTACTAATCCTATGAAAGTGAGTAACTATTTAGAGGATGCTACTAATCCTATGAAAGTGAGTAACTATTTAAAGGATGCTACTAATCCTATGAAAGTGAGTAACTATTTAAAGGATGCTACTAATCCTATGAAAGTGAGTAACTATTTAAAGGATGCTACTAATCCTATGAAAGTGAGTAACTATTTAAAGGATGCTACTAATCCTATGAAAGTGAGTAACTATTTAGAGGATGCTACTAATCCTATGAAAGTGAGTAACTATTTAGAGGATGCTATCATCTGACTGATCATTAGTTACATTTTGATAATTGCAAAAACTTTGAAGAAATTGACTCTAATAGATATAATTCCTGTGGATCACATCCTTGTAAGCTCTACTGCAGTATCTCATAAACTGACCAAATCTGTCTCATAAATTTACCCAATCTGTCCTGTGAAAATGAATCACTATCCCACAAAAAGTATCAGCCGATAATCTTGCACTGATCCAGTATGCACACCCTTTTAATGTATTAATCCAGAACTAATCCTAATCCAGTACTAATCCAGTACTTATGTACTAATCCAGTATGCACAACCTCTTAAGGCATTAGGCTTGAACACCCTCCCTGTCTGCCATGCTTATTACTCAGTCCAGGTATAGGCTAGTTGGATTTTGATTCTGTGTGGCCCTTTACTCCAAGCAACATTATTATTCTCTCAAGTTGAGGGTCAAAAATTGTCAAAACAATATGGTGCTAAAAGTTTCTGTTTGAATTTCAAAATTCCAGATGTTGGAGACAAGGACAAAAGACTCCAAGCTGGAGATGGACATTATGGAGAACCTCGAGGATCTAAGAGAGATCAATACTCGTAAGGAAGAAGTAGATTACACAGTGATATTGAAGAAAAAGGCTGAGGAGGAACAGGAGAGGCTAGTGAGACAAGAACAAGAAGATGAAGATGAGATCAAGTGAGAATTTCTGAGCTGTGTTGATACACAAAATAACTGTTAGATGTGGTTGTTTCATATTTAGTTAGTTAGCACTGAGACTGAAAAGTTTTCATGGAAAATTTTTTTTTTAAAGTCTTAATGTTGTTTCATTTGCAGACGTATATTTGGAAGAACTAGCGAAGGAAGCTTAAAGAGAATCCAAGATGACCTGGAGTCAGATGAAGAGGAGAGTTCACCGCCTCTCAAGAAACAATCAAAAGCAAGTGACTACTTGATATCGGTAAGTATCCGCACAAAATAATGAGAAACGAAGAAAAACCGATGACAAGAACACTAAATATGGACATACTTTGGAAAAAACATTTCACAAAAGAATTGATGCCTCAAAGTCCAAACCGATATATAGCAAAGGGAGAGTCAACAGAACAGATGGTTTCACCTCCTTACTACATATTTTTATTTATTTCATTGCAGTGGTGCAAAATATTAAACAGTAAAATTTTTCTTCCTTTTTATTAACAGTACCTATGAGTATAGTTATGCTATTTCCATATTTCTAGAGCAGAAATCAAATCGGTGCAGATTATCCTCTCTTTTCTTAATAAAGCAGTTGCCATGGTTTCTGTCGCAGATAACAGTTTTTATGAAATTGGTAAAAGACATGAATAATCTTTTGTGTTTGAACAAAAATGATAGCATCTTTTTCTCTTTAATAAGTACAAGTTACATAATAGCATAGTTATGTAATATATAAGTATTTTCTACTTAAAACACTACACTACTGAAATTTTCTACTTAAAATTTACTTTTTTCTTTTTAGGAATTTCTCTCTAAATCTATATTATTTTTTAAATTATTCCTTCGTATATATATATATATATATATATATATATATATATATATTTATATATATATATATATATTTTATATTAATATTTAAGCTGTGTCAATTTTATTCTTCATATTCATATTTTAAGGGTCTTGTCATTTTGTTGTCATTGTAAAGCGCTCTTGAACGTGCTTAAGCATGAAAAGAGCGCTATATAAATTTGGCAAATAATAATAAAATTAATAATAATAATAAGAAAAGATAGAATTTAGTACTATGCTCTCATTCTTATTGGAACCGTTGCCATGGTTCCCTTCATCTTTTAAATTTTATATGAATGAGGAGAAGACCGGGATTGATCCTATAGACAAATATAATTGTAGGACTACATCCTGTGAGTTAATCACTTTTGGAATTTTTTTATAATTTGCTCAATCTTTGTGAAAGATCCAAAATAAAGTAAAACAGGTTTTAATCATTATATAGTCCTAATCTGTACTGATAGAGAAGACTTAAGCTGACACATCATATAAATTTTTAGTGAAAATTCATGACAAAACAGGTAATTAGATTTTAAAAAACATTGGCTAAGAAGTAGGTAGGCAACATTTTTGTATTTTCCCCCTTAATCTTTATCTTCTTGTATAGGTGTTATTTGGTAAACATGTCAGCAGTATTTAAAGTGGAAAATGAAATTAATAGTATTCTACATTTCCCCAGTCTGATTTTGTTTGCTTTTCTTTTATCAGGGGGACACCGCACAGAGCAAAGGTAAGAGCCCAGCAACCAACAGGCAAAAGATTTTAAGCTTAATCAAAAGAAAACAGCCAGTTGATTCAGATTCATCTAGTCTGGAAGGAGACTCAAACAGTGCATCGACCAGCTGGACAGAGCAAATTCCAACCACATCGAATGCAGTACCTGTTCATACTACAAAAGACAGTGGCAGGAGGCAGGTGCCTCCTGGAGACATGGACACACCGTCTGCGTCTGCCACACCGCCTGCATCTGCCACACCACAGGGTAAATTGGTGGACAGCAATGCCAATGGAGAGGTGGAAAAAGGAGATGGCGACGAAGATGATGATGATGAGGATGGAACTGAAAATGAATCTGCAAAGATATTTGACAGTATCAAAGAAGGATTGACAAAGAGCAGAGCTAAATTAAATAAGAAAGAAGAAGAAATTAAAGGGAGTTCTTTCGGTTTCGGTTTGTTAGTCGATTATGACGGAAGTGGCTCTTCCAGCAGTGACGGAGAATGATTTCATGATTTGCATAAGTGGGGTGTGTAAGGTGAACCTTCTCGGGGAATTCATGATAATTGAAATGACAACATGAATGTCTCATACACCCATTCTGGAGTTCATATAAAGGTATCACCCTGTGATGATCCCAACAGCATTTTGGAGATTTTCGGCGTTGCCATGGAAACTGATCACAATGAAGGTGTGCTGTGGAACACAATTCAAACTGAAGGAGAGAGAGATATTTATAACTGTAGATATTCTGTTTGTAATAGAGATACTCGAGAAAGACGTTCAGTGTCTGCTAAAGACTTTCATGAACAGAAAGTAATACAATGTTTACCGTCAACACTGTTAAAAGCTGTAAATATGGAAAGTCTGTATTATGAACGTAAAAGATTGGGCAAATTATGGAAGAAGTTCAGTTCCTGGTACACACTTCCCCAGACATCTCTTCCAAATTAAATCCCCTGAACTAAATCAAATCCTGATTTTTTTTTTTTTTTTTAATTTGTACAAATTAATGGAGCAATAAAATAAGTGAAGCAAGACAACAGTTTATCAGTGCTTCTTTCAAGCCTAAGTTGGGGTAGAAAGTCATATCTTCATTAAAATATGTCATATTTGTTGCCTTCCTTTCATCTAAAAGTAAATGGCTGCTGAATTGAATGCGACAGTAATATATGATATAATTCTTCCTCGCGTGTTGTGGAAAATTTATAGTATATAAGTATAGTGGATTTGATGTCTAGTTCTCCAAATATGTTTCAATTTAATATATTCAAAGTTTTTTAATAGTCAAAGTAAATTGTTTTCTTTTGTAGATTTATTGTTTGTGTCTCTCCTTTCAACTCTCACCACTCTAAAAGTATTCCATAAAGGCTGGGTTTGTGGTGTTGTTTCAGTGATTAAATTTATGGAATTAAAACTGCACATTTATAACATCCTCAACCATTAATTTCCTCTCTTTCTCCTCCCCTCCCTCATCTTTCTATACTCCTCTCCTTTCCCCTCACATCTCCCTCTCCTCCCATCCCCTTCTCATCTCCATCTGCCTCCCTGAACTTCCCCTTCTCCTTCTCATTCCCTTCTCTCCCGTCACTACCCCTTGACCCTCATTTCCTTCTCTTTTTCCTTCCATCACATCTCCAGGCCTCTGCCTCCTTCACATTCCCCGTCTCCCTCTCAATTCCCCTCTCATCCCCTCCACCTCATTTCCCTCCCCCTATTCTTCCCCTCTGCCTCTCTCATTCCTTTCTCTGTCCCCTTCCCTTCTCCTTCTTGTCACTATGCTTCCCCCTATACTTTCCTTCAATCTCCTTCGTTTCCCCTGTCCCCTTTATTCCCACTTCCCACTCCCCTACCCCATAAAAGGCATAGAAGACTTGTCCCAAACCGCGTGCCGCGCTCTGAAAAAGTAAACTTTCTGTTGTTGCAAATGAAGTTTTCTTCTTGTTGCTACAAAATGCAGACAGTAATGAAACGTGATACCTTGTTGTCTTTTATCTAGACCTGAGATGTCCACGCTGCTATGTACACTGTGTTGTGGGTATTGACTGTTACACTAGTATCTAATTACCGACGGTAGCAAGCTGTTTGTGTATTTTCTGGGATCGATGGTGGTGTCTAACACTTCTGTTACACCTCATTCGAAACTAGGTCAGATCACCGGCATTTCTTTGTGCGCGAGTCTTCACACCCTTTTTAACGATATGTTTGCTTCTGCTGATATGCCATTTCTAATTTTGTTTCCATTCAAGACATTTTCATTACAAATGGTGTGAGAAAAAAACTACATTCGATGCGTAAGGCATGTTGGGACATGTTTGTTTGTTGAAACATTAATTTATTAATAAATTCATTGGTGAGGGGAAATTTACCGCCATCTTTATCCCACTTTGCATACAATAAATTGATATAGTAAACAAGAAGACATTGGGTGGGGCGGTTTATCATCTTAAGTCTGACTCATCCTCCTGGATAGAGTTGTTGGTGATTTCCTTATGGTCTTCCCTAGTGTTAGTCACTTTGTTTGAGGTAATGATTACACTTTTAGAACTTGTGCCGCATATAATTACAACATACACGCACGTACCAATGTAATGTATAGGCGAGTCAAACTTACGCTACATGCTTAGTCATTAATCGTTAGAAAAAAATCCAACTGTCGTCGCGTCTTCGTTACGCACTGGATACTAATACTAATACAAAACTGCTTTACCACAGCCAAGTAAAGAAAGTCTGCTTTGGACTACGCTGATAGTCAATAAAATTCACTGCTTTGAATATATCAAGAAGGTAGTATTCTTCAGTTGTTTATCTTTTTTGTTTAAAACACCGTGTTAAGTCGAATTTCAAAGTAGGCCTAAAAAGTAAAAGTACATTTACTTAACTTAGCCTAACAGATAGTGGGATACCAAAGTTACCAGCCTAGTCCTAAGTTAGGGCC
The DNA here is from genome assembly GCF_037975245.1 of Apostichopus japonicus. Taxonomy (NCBI): domain Eukaryota; kingdom Metazoa; phylum Echinodermata; class Holothuroidea; order Aspidochirotida; family Stichopodidae; genus Apostichopus; species Apostichopus japonicus. Next base: position 1,929,071 of record NC_092561.1, read on the forward strand.
CAGCCTACGTAACTTAATGGAAGGCCGTCATTGTAGTTAATACACAGCGTGAATACGAATGTTAGGCCTAACGCTGTGGCTAGCGAAAATATGCATGATTTCAGTTGTTGCGAGTGATGAAAAGCAGAACTTATTTATCCAAAGCCTTCGCTGGATAAGACAAGTACTACGGCCTAAGTTGGTCACTTTGTTGTCCTGACTTTTTATTTCAAAATTTGGCTCACTTTGCCATCTGTGCAATGTAACTTTGTAAGTAAAAACAATCCACATGGAATGTTCTTAGATCAAGCTTATCTTTTTGGAATTCAAAAACAGCATGTTAAAGCAACTGTTACTGAAAGGTAGACCTAGCTGACCTTCAATTAAGAATATCAAAATTCTTTGTAAGAATCACATATCAAACCAAATAGAGCAAACATATGCCAAAAGTTAGGCTATTTCAAATGTCCTCAGAATTGGCACACTGTGCAAAGTTCAGCCAATGATATGTTGAAAGCCTTTCCCTTCTCTCCAACTCCCCAATCGATCATGCAAATTTTGGCCGCCTTTTGCTATATTGTTGATCTGACATGACAAAAAATATCATAAACTTTCCATGTTAATGACTGTCCTACTGTACCTTGTTATGTTAGTGTATCTCCAAATAAAATTCATGAGGCCAAACCACTGTTGCAGATACGTAGCTCTGCATTATTCACTGTCCTTTCACCCTATTAATATCTGTAGGTGAAACAGGATTTCCATGTGTTCGTAACTGGCTGGCTTTCTTCTAGTGAAAACATTTTAACCATTTGTCCTGAGACAGGTTACAACAAAACGTTTTGAAAGCAGTAGATCATTAGGCTACAATGGCTTATGACCTATTGCTGTGTTAGAATTTTGCCTAAGCAATTGCTTTGATCTTTAATAAATGTACAAGACAAATCAATTGGGAAGTTATATCCCGTATCATATTTTTACTACATATTTCAAGTAGATCTTTATTTAACAAAGATCCTTAATAAAATCTTACTAGTCAATATATTTCTTCATCTTTTTTTATTTTTTACTTCTCATGCAGGTTTATAAATGATAACAGCCAAGGAAGTACAACTTGAAGAGTCTCACAAGACCAGTATCCTGTTATTAAAAAGCTGTTGATGGTTTTTATTAATTTTTTACGGGGAAAACACAACAACTAACATTTGACAAAATGGCTAAACAGAGCACGGTGCAAACAACAACAACAGTCTCTCCTGACTTAGAGGAGAATGTTAACGAGCAAACGGAAGGGATAGTCCAAAGTTTCTTTTACCAGCGATTTCAAATGGACATGCAAAGTTCAGAGAGTGAATTATGTGTGTCAACTCCAAGTGTTCCAGAGTTTTCCCAGTATCAAATGAATCCTTTGAGGTGAGTTTTAAAGTTCTATACGTACTTGTACTGAAGCAAATTTATAAGAATGGAATAGCTGGCTCGAAAAAAAATGGCGAATTAAGTTTGAAATCTGAGCAAAATTAATTATTACCGAGCTGGAATTTCAAATGGCATTTACCATACAGTGAACTAATTATTGTATACACAAAGTTAGAGATATATAAGAACAGTTACCGATGCAGCAACAACAGCAGTTATAAACGAAGTCATTTGAACGGTATTCAGAAATTAATCACTGGTCAGTAAGACCAGTGACCTTAATTATCATCCAAATTTAGAGAATATTATCGACATAGATCTATAGTGTTTACTTTGAAAGTATATTGTCAACCTTGTGGGTATGTACTACACTACTGTCTCATTCCTCATTATTGCCCTAAAATATGCTAGGGAATCAAAGTCACTCAAATCTACATTTAAGAAATTTCTGCCACACTCCAAAGAATTCTTGCCTGCAAGACTGTGAGACATGTTGTTTAGTTTCACACTCCTGTATATAGCTGGGAATAATCTGTACGTTCTGACTTTAAAACTGAAGATAATTTTCTTAAGTTCTGTGTTTTCACCTTTACACATGTATGTATGTTTACACATGTTTACAAAGGTTTACACAGGTAACCATTTAACCTGCAGCAAACAGTGTACAGTGTATGCAAAATGAATATAAGCAGCAATTTGCCATGTAAACTTGTTCAATTGCTACACAGTTGAAAAGAATTTTTTGTATGCTCATAAAATATTTTTGGTCGTGTACAGAAGCAATAATAATCAACAAAGTCCTTTTGCAGAACGTAAACAATATGTAATAGGCCCCCTGAACTTGTGATATATATTTTTATGGTTTATCTTGTTTACAGTCCTTCGACACAGATAGGCAGGAGATTGGCAGAGATCGGTGACCAAATCAACGACCAGTACGAAGGAGAATTCCGTTCCATGATAACATCTTTACACATCACTCCATCCACAGCTTACAGTGCGTTCGCTGGTGTTGCCAGGAGGTGAGAGCTCTACTATTTGTGTTTTTTTTTTATTCCTGGAGTAGCATTGCAATGATATGACTAAATATTAGTTTATGATGTCAAGAATTTTGGGTGAAGCATTGGTAAACATGTGCCTGTGATTCCCAGCTGTGATATTTTCATTATTGGTTCAAGCAGATGATGGTATCAATTCCAGGTAATAATATGCAGGTGTTTTTTTTTATATTTTGTTATATATTTTGTTATTTATTACTTGCAGTTCCTAGCAACTCATTTACCAGCATCATTAAGTTAATTTTTAATTGTGAACAATATGTAAAAAAAACATCAATTGGATGATAGATTTGGAGGCAAGTATGTCAAAATGTCCTACTTTTCAGACTTGAATGAGATGGAAAATTAATCAAGTGCTTTCCAATGGAATTACAGTCTGTCAAATGGAATTTGCACAATGTTTGGCTTACAACATAATTTAATCTTTATAGCAGCCCTCTTTTTGGGCAATGAGTTTAATTTTTGAAACAATTGGATAAGTTGATAAATCCTTCAGTGTAAACAGACTACTGAGCTATCAGAATATCCCATTAAAGGTAGTTGGCACACGTATGGTAGACTGTATGCATTACAAGCAGCTTGATGCTATAAGAACAGTTTCCATCTATTATCATTAACACCAAAGTAAACAAGAGGGCAATCCATGCAGTTGCAGCCCTCATCTCATATTCAATATTTAGGCTTATTTGACCTCTGACCTAGATTGATCTTTGACCTCCATCTTTAACAACCACAATAGGTACTATTTTAAAATTTGTCCCATTATTCTCTACATATGTTGAGGTATAATTACCTTTGACCTATTACATCAATCACACAAGCAGTTTTCATAGTCAGACACCTACCCACCAACTTTGAACGTGATCGAACTTACATTGTAGGGGTAGTTCGCAACACGCTGTTTCGCACAATGTAGGCCAATTTGACCTCAACTGATCTTTTTCAAATTTGTCTCATTCTCTACATATTGTGATTTAATACCATTTTCCTACATGTTGACAAACAGAAAATGGCTAAAATTGTACTTTTTAAAGTTTCTTGACCTTTGACCTATGATATCATCAATCAAGCAGGCATATGTTTTCATGGTCAGGCACCTACCCACCAAGTTTGAAGTTCATCAGAGTTATGGTCTAGGAGGAGTTTATGACACACCGATTTGCTCACACACACCCACGCACAATATCTTATCTCCCTAGATATATTACATTGTAGGGAGATGAGATATAAACCACCATGTGATAACAATGTATGCTTATGTATGATGAGTGTTAGTTGATCTTCCAACATTTCATCGCCCAGACACTGTTTGAGGTTTAAGTATATACATTAAATTAAACTCAAATTGAGACACAAAGTGGCAAATCTGACAATATATGTGACTGTTTAACTTTGTGACTGACAACTTAATTCTCCAATGTAATGGCCGGAAATGTTGTTGTGTTCATTCACTCATTTCCAGTGTTACATTCCCAGCAAATTACAAAATTTCACGGAATTATTTTACACAAAGTACTGTGTGTATATAGTACAAATACGTTTTGCGCAATATAACATATCTACTGTTATCTAGGTACTTATTGTACCTTTGTTGCATACTTATTAAATTGTTTTTCCCAGAAGTTCTTCACATGACCTTCTGGGAAGAACTAAACAAACACTTTAGAATTTGCAAAGTTGATACCTAAACAATATCGCAGCTTGCACAGTTTATCAAAGTCAACTCAATAAGCTGCTTTGAATTTTCAAGTGGGTGATAGTAAAAAAATTCAAAAAATATTTGTTAGTTTTCTATCTGGAGATGTATATACTATATACTGGAACTGTGTCAAATATTGTGTGACTTATATAAGGAAGAGAAGACCAGTGTACATATATATTCAGGAAGTACTGCATGTGATTTAGATTCCAAAGTATCATTGGCATTTACTTACACAGATTATTGTAGCCCGGAATAATGTTACCGTTATGAATGCATCGCAAAATGCTATTTCAAAATGGGCAAGTTGCTAATTCAAGTGCAAAGATGTATTTCTAGCAGTTTTTGTTTACAGCGTTAGGGGAACTATATAGTATTTTATAGGAGACAACTTTCAGAATCATCAAAACTGTAAAGTCTGTACTGGACGTTCACAAAATTTGAGCACTAAATTAGTCCCTGGTATTACAGTATACACAGTACTGTATGTGGGTGGTACTTGTATGCAAGTATATGATAAGTCAAGAGGTAAGGCCAAAAGGCATAAAAGAAATATTTCAAAAGGAGCCATTTTGTCAATATTAGTGAGCAACTGAGTGTGAAAAATACCAAAAGTGGGTCCAAAATATCAATTTTGGTGATACACGTGTGCAATCAAGCGTGAAAGTTAAACTCTATAATATTTGCTTTTGATTTGCTGCACAGTGGAGGTAACGTTGTGAAGGTTGTAAAGAGAAGATTTAGCAAGCATAATCAAAATTTGGTTGTCTCGGACTGTTAAAAAAGTTGCCCTGGGATTTATTAAGCTTGTGAGGTTACTAATTTGCTAAGTAGCGAAATTCCATTGATTAAAATCACCACTTAGATCTTTAAGTTATTTCTGATAGCTGTCCAATTTATGTTTGAATATAATTATAATAATATATTACAATAATATATGAATATAATTATGTAATAGTCTAAGGCTGTGAAAAGGAAAACCAATGGAAACTATAGGAAACCCCAATGTAAACTACATCTTTGAAGACATTTCATAATATCAAGGACTTACAAACTAGCATGTTTCTTGACAAACTTTTCTAGTGTTTCAGTTTTAGAAAAAAAAAATATTTCAGTTCTAGGTTTGTGTGGTTAAAATGAATTCAAAACTTTGATATGATTTTTTGTCAAAGAATGGATATGCCCTGTATCTCATTATGAATGTGAGCAAAATTTATAGGGAATTGAATTTGTAGCAAAGATGTAACAACTTTCTTCCAAACAATTTAGTACAAAACAAGACTTTTTCCCAAAAATATACTGAGCAGATCTGGGGTAAACTATTGTTTTTAGTCTTACAGTCAGAACTGTGGTATCCTTTTTATAAAGTTCTGCTAAGATATCTTTGCCTTGCAAGTTAGTAAAATTACCATCTCTGCAGTGACACATTGAAGCTTTCTTGACATCTGCAAAAAATTATCTTTTTTATGTTATTCTTTATGACCCTTTATTATAATTATGTTTATTTATGTATATGGCAGAATTTGGATAAAAGGTTTCGTACAGTAAATGGCTTTTGCGTCCATGTAGTCTCGCACAGTTGGTTACAAGAGTTTATGAATGGTGTTGTACCATGTCACATTTCAAAGAAATTGTATGAAAGGTATCCTGTTTCTGATTTCAAATTCAATTGGAATCCATTATGTTTTAGGTCCAGTAGTATCAAGTACTGTTATCATTACTAAGCATATTGTTTTGTATTTTCAATGTTCGTTACAGATGTTACACAACGTTTGAAGTGTCAGTTGGTATTTTTTTATTCGACGTGTAACTTTTTGATTTGATTTAATTAATTACAGGTTATTCACTCAAGGGATCAACTGGGGGAGGATTGCAGCTCTGCTGATGTTTGGTTATCGCATCGGCATGGAAGTCCAAAGAAGCTTCGGACAGTTCATAAACAGGATCATTCAAAACCTTGTGAAATTCATTATTACTGAGAAAATATCATCATGGATTGCTTCTCAAGGTGGATGGGTAAGATGCTCAATATTATGATCCTGCTCCGAAAGGAGATCACACCAATACATTATTTAATATGTTTTTATCTGAAATTCATACAATTTAAAAAAAAAATTGTTACTTGAATGTTGAATTGTAGATATATATGACAGCCATTAATACATAGAGCTGTCTTGGTACTGACCTTGTTATTCTATGCAGCATTTCTACAGCAATATTCCAGACTTCCCACTCCAACAGATTTAGCAGAAATGTATGAAAGTTTTACAGTGTAATTATAAGTTGATATAATGATACAGTATTTTGTGGGCATCGGGTGGGGAAGGGGAGTAGTAGTGATGAGGGGGTGGGCCGTGGGGGAGGATTGAAGGGAATAGAATGTAAGCGGATGCCCATGAAATCTGCAAGTCAAGGAATCTATTCAGAACTCTTTCAAATATTCTTCATAATAATGATGAACAGGCATTTCGGTTACCCAGTATGCACTACAAATTTGCACCTTCCTTTGTATCTTGTAACTGATGCAACTTCTAAACGAATTTGTTACACAAATAAATATCCTTTGCAGGGCATATGGCGGGATTGGTCGTGGTAAAGATATTGAAAATTGGTTGGCTGGCAGTGCTGTCGATGTAAATCAATTTTTATCAATGGCTGATCACGGAAAGTAAATTTGACTATGGAACAGCGATTTTATGGAATAGCAGCTAGCTAAAATATAATAATCAGAATCACAACTCAATATCATGCTTCCTGTCGATATATAATCTCTGTTCTCCATTCCTCTCTTTTCAAACATGGAACAGCAATTTTATGGAATAGCAGCTAGCTAAAATGTAATAATCCGAATCACAAATCAATGTCATGCTCCCTGTATATATAGTCTCTGTCCTGTGTGCCTCTCTCTTTTCAACTATGAAACAGTGATTTCATAGAATAGCAGTTAGCAAGTTACATAATCAGAATCACAACTCAATATCATGATTCCTGAATATATATAATCTCTGTTCTCCTTTCCCCTCTTTTCAACTATGAAACAGTGATTTCATGGAATATCAGTGTAGCAAACATAATTATTATCACAACTCAATATCATGCTCCCTGTATATATATATATATCTTTATCTTCTTCTTCTTTTCAGTATTCAGCGTTAACGTTCAGATTTGACAACAACAATGTCAAGGCCATCGTAGCCATCACGGCCCTGGCTGCATTCACAGTGTTCGCAGTCTGGATGACTCATAGATGAGATCAAATACTACCGTAAGGCTGGGGCTTCTGACTGTGCAAGTGTACTCATGGTTTTTGTTGAAGTCCGAGGGCCACAGGAGTCAAAACCTCGACTTGCGATTTAGGAGGAGGAGGAGGAGAACGACGCGCTATAAAGGAGGGACGCCAGAAGGATGTTCCCCGGGTCTCTGCTTTCTCAGATACCTTGGAGGAGGGGAGGACCGGGGGTAGGAGGAACAGGCTCGCTGGGTAAATGCCTCGTCTTTACTCTAGCTGGCATCCAAGCTGTGAAGTTGTCAAGCGCCCGGTACTTGAAACTACTTAATCGTTATGTTATTATCAATGTATTATTTCTGTACCCCATCATAAAGAGCAATTCTGTCTTGATCATTTTAAGGGAAAGTAAGTCATTTTTGTTTTATCAAACGTATGTAGTGTATTCCATTCTTGAACTATACTGTGTATATATATATATATGTATATATATATATATGCATATATATATACCCAGATAAACTATCATGATCAGAAATATTAGTGGGGAGTTGCAAATTTTTTGTGTTCTGTTAGCGGTGTTCTTGATAAAAAAGGATGTTGTTGCCTGATACACCAGAGATGAAACTCTAAAAACTTGTGGAAAACATGCCAGTTCTCATAATTTTAAAGTCTGTTGTGAAACAAGTATTTCTGACTTGATATATATCTCTTTACGGTAATGTAACATATACAGGTTTGTTATTGCTTTACATAATCAGGTCAAAATTCTCAGCGGATGTAGAAGTATATCATGACAAATTAGTGCTAAGTAATTGTTGGACAACTCTCACTTGTTTATAAAGACACCTTTGTGGGATTTTCTTTATCAGAGTTATCAAAGTGAGGTAAAGATTTACATCTCATTGTTGTTGATCAAGCTTTTTAATTAACCTAGATGGAAGAGTTTAAATTATGATGTTCATACATGACTAAATCAAGGACAGGAAACTAACTCGAAATTTATAAACAAATTTTGAAGAAAAAGATGTCGATGTCAAATTTAGTGGCAAAGTGTGTTACCATATTAAATATAGTTGTTTATAGCACATTCCATGTGCAAATAAAAGTTAAGGTGTTTTTTTTTTTTTTTTATAAATCAAGTGAATTATGCTATTTTCTGCCTGGTTGCAGCAGTTAATGGCAAGATTAATAATATTGGTGTAATTGATTTAAAGGAAATTTTGGAACTGTGCAACAGGATATGCTAATTTCCATTAATTGTTTAACCTAAGTGAATCTTGTGGAGCATGGGACTAGAGTGGAAAACATTGAAAAATTGAGGAAAACATTGTTTGAAAGTGAATTTTATTCTTTATTCACAGACATAGTAGAATGCAACTGGTTGCACAAATACATAGAAAAAGTTCCTTGCACAAAAATAGCACTAATATGACATTGAAAAGTGACAGTAGGGTCGGTGTTTCTTTGCCTAAATCAAAATTTTCAATATCTACCGTTTATTCGAGCAGTGGGTGGCCGGCATATCCGACACCTTAAATAATATTGCATTTCACAACATAAAAAAGGTAGGACTATATATTTTAAAGAGACACAAAGTCGACTATCATAGTTGGTCTATGTAAAAAAGATCACTGCGGTTCACAACTTCCTCGCCCAAACTAAGTCTCTTGTCATTTCGCTAAGACTTTAGTAAGTCTAAAGATGGCATCATGAACCACACACTCTTTGATATTTTCTTTATTTATTTATGATGTTTATTTTCTCTCATGAAGGTGGGTTCTGCTAGTGCTGAATCTAACATATCAAAGCTCTTAACATAGTGATGGCATTGGTATATTAATGGCCTTGCTACAGTTGTATTTTCTGCAGACTGACTGTTTGGAATTCAGTCAGTGTTTCAGTTTCTGCAGACACTGTTTGGAATTCAGTCAGTGTTTCAGTTTCTACAGACTGACTGTTTCGAATTCAGCTAGTGTTTCAGTTTCTGCAGACTCACTGTTTGGAATTCAGTCAGTCAATGTTTCAAATTTGTGCAAACTGACTGTTTGGAACTCAGCTAGCGTTTCAATTTGTTTAGGCTTACTGTTTCGAATTCAGCTAATGTTTCAGACTTTCAGTTTCTATTATAACAATGTACAGTAGTGATCATTGATCTGCTCTTGTGAACAGTCATTTTAATACTGTTCAGCTTAAGATTAAATATTGTGACTGACAGTAAATCCAGCTGTCTGAGATATGCAGCTGACCGTGCTGTATGGCGAATAATTAATTGGGCATTTGTAATTAAGTAATTAAGCTGTTGTAATTAAGCTGCCATTGCTCTCTCAGTATTAAATAATTTTATGTGTTTGACCAACATAGATTTGGTTTTTAGTAATTTATTAACTACTGATATCAAAAATCAATATTTGTGATGTTAAGGATTCTGAAAATGGTTGAAATTAATGCCATTGGTGTACTGATGGTGTGAAAGGTCATTATAAGGCATAGACGAGAAGTGCAGTTAATTTGACTATGAATGGTGTAAATACGATGTTGCTGTCTCTTGTTATGAGACTGTTTTACATTGAGTAGTTAATAAGGTTGTACATGTTCTCAGATAAGTTTAACTCTTCTGCACTGCCAAGCTGTGATAAGCAACAGTAAGAAATAGAGAGAGAAAGTGTTATTTCTGTTAATTGTGTAAAAACATACAGCATTTGAAGGTGATCTGCTAGGCATTGTGAGGTAGCCAACTGAACAGTGATTTTATTTAAGGAAGTCATCGTAGTAAACAAGATGCTAGGAGGAAAGGGTGGAATGAGAGAGGGGGTGGGAATGGAGCGTAGGGGTGAGGGGCCTTCTATTCCACACTGGGATGTCTTAAGTAAAACATTGAATTTTGATCTCCAAACTGCGTATATTATAATCTATATTAGCTACACATAAAGATGTATCTATTGCTCTATACTACAATGGGGGATCTCCAGCCATGCCCTAAATCAATAGAGGGACAAACTACAATCTCTGAAATTCACTGAGAATTCCTGTCGAGTAATCTCTGACTGAACCCTCTGGACAAACTACCCGCACATTCCATATACACATAGCCTGAAGATTTCTTACCACTTATAAAACTAGCACATTTTAGCAATGAAATGTTGCCCACTATTCATCCTATCAGAAAACTTCATTGAGGTATTATCAGTGACGTCCCCTGAACTGAGTTCAAGCTTTGAGCATCTATAATATTGTATCCAAGTCTCTGAATTGGAATATGCTGGACTTTTGGGATTCTTCTCTTAATTATTGAAGAAGATATATTTTCACAACTAGCACCTAGATATGTTGTGATATGTTATCAGTGCTAGACAAAATCTTGGACATCTGTAAACAGTATAGATATTATTTATATATTAGGACTCAAAGCTGTATTTACAGCACTGTTTAGGACTGATATTTGAAATTCTGAAGTTCGTCTTGTTGGTTCATGCAGAAGACATATATATGTATGGATGTCACTGCACCATTCCCTGAGTTTAGATTGACTATACTGTGGCTTCATCCATGCTAGGGTAGTAGTAGTGTTGAAAGATCCTCACACCTCTCCCTCATTTAGTTCAAGACATCTGAGGCTTGGCTGTAAAATGCACAAGTTCAAGATTCTCACAAGATTTCTGATCTTGTGGTTAAAATGGGAGACCACTGCCACAGTGTGTTAATTAGAACTTGCTAGTCAAGTGACTTGTTGCAACACTGGCTGGCATATTATGCCCGAGTACATTGTACATGGGAGTGCTATCAACTGTGACATAATTAGGGATGGTAATGTTTGCCTTATGAATATTTATATATCTTAAATTATGAATATTTGTGTCTGTTATTATGAATTTCAGAGAGTCAGAAGTAAAGTGTAAGTGAGTAAAGAATGAGAAATAAAAAATGTTTAAATGAATGTCTCATCTGTATATGAATGTATCATTTATGGTAATGACCTACCTAATATTCCTCAAATATAATTAACCTCGATTTGAAAAACTTGAGACAATGCTTTGCGTTTGGATCAGGTTTAATCTGTCATTTGTTGTTGACCAACATCTTCACATTTTTTATGTCCGTTTTTAATGTGGGGGAGGGGGTACTTAAAAAACCTTTAAACAATTCCAGCCTCTGTTTGGTAGATGCTTCTGTTGACCAATACCACAACCACATGTTTACATTGCAATATTGCATAAGTTCGAAATCCATAATTTACATTCATGTTACGAACAAATCTAGGAGTGTCTTTGTTTAATCAGTCACCATCTTTTGTGGGCCAAATGCTATAGGCTGCTTGAAAAGACCATTTCTAACACTTTGTGCACTTGCAAAGATAATTTACCTTCTTTACACCGGAACAAAAACGTAACACAAGAGAAGTTTGGTATTCATTGCGTTTTATTCAAACCTCTCCTCAAAGACATACCAACAGAAAAACATGAAAGGAAATATGATAAGCAGGCAATAAACACTTCTCACTGAAAAAGAAGAAAAATGTTTTCTTGACAACCTTCCCAATTTTTCTGCAATCCATTGTGCATAAGGTTGTGTGCATAAGCATATTAACTTATTAGGGAATCCTTATGCTATGTGACCACTTTTAAAGTCAAATAAATCAGCCAGATCTAGCATAAATCCATTTTTCTTTTCACTTTTAAATTTGTATAAACCACTCTGTTATTAATCTTAAAATCAGTTTTGATCCCTGGCCACTAAATGATTTCAAGCAGAGTGGCTGTCTAACTTTACCATGATATGGTAAGCTCCTCCTCCCCTCCCCTCCCCCCACATTCTGCTTCCACAAACCCCACTCCAAGCCTTCTCTATTGCAAATACGCATTCCAAGTAACCATTTGGTCCACTAACCAGAGTGCATTTTCACTTTGCATTTTTTTTTTTCTTCAAGGAAACAAAGTTCATAAAGGCAGACCATAGCCACCCAAAATGAAAGTTTTTCATCACCATTTTTACAATTTTAATATAATTTGAGCGGTAACAATTAGCTAGGTGGAACTGAGGTAGCTGGCATCAAAATAACACAATGTTATAAACGTATTTTGCTGGGACAAGGAATCGCACAGGCTGACACAAGACTTCTCAAGACATCACCACCTCCCATTTTCCTTCCCTACCCTCAAACTCCTATTCCCTCAAACTCCTATTTCCTATTCTCTACCAGAACAGATTTATATTATTTCTAAAGAGTCCACAACATTACCCTATATACAACCACAAACAAATCAAAACATTTTAGTGCTTTGGTCGAAAAGTACAACAGCAGCAACCTGCAAACATCACAGCAACTACCCATGGATTGGAGAAAAAAAAATTCTAAAGAGAGGAGGGGGGGAGTTGATAAAAAGATTTGAAAACAAGATAAATAAATGACAGGAGAATATTGAAACTCCCCAGTCTTCACCAAAATTTAAATAAAGCAGAAAGAATGATAAAAGAATAATTAAGTTAACAGTAATCTAGAAATAATATGTTACACCCTGTTGTTTGATTGACTTACATAATTCATAATCACTTTGAGTAACTTAGCCATTAAGTTAATACAGTTGTTACACTGAAAGTGAGACTCCCAAGTTTCTCAAAGTAGTTTTGGACTGAAGGTTCATGGAATACTGAACTTGCACTTCATAGTATCTCAATATAATGCAAGAATTATCAAATAGAGCTCAAAAGTGTTGGACCAGCCAACTAAAACTTCAAAGTTTGAATATTGCTTTCCAATTATTTTTGTGCTTATTTTGAATTGTTGTCAAACGAGATGGTGCAATCAGGGAGTTGTTACGGAACTCCCTGATGCAACATCCCTTGCAATCTCCTGGCTGGCTTACCTCGAGCAGTCAGAATTTACCGCAGAAGTTTGCGATTTATCACAGAACTTTGCAATTTCTCTCCATATCTCAATGAGTTGTTAACTTCACAATTGTAACTTTTTTTATTTGAGATTTATTACTTTTCATGATTAATCATGTCTAAGGTATTCCAAAGAAAAATCCACTGTTACAGGATTTTAAATGAAACACATTCCCAATAGTAAACATAAGTTCCTTTCTCTTTTGGAGTGTCCAAGTTACAGAAACAGAAGATATTTTCAATGACAACCATGTCACGTTGGCTATAATTCAGCACGGGCAACAAATTTGTCACTTTCATTTAGGAAATATTTTGCAGGACACAAAATGTTATTTGTTTGAATAACATAGCTCTGCGTGCAGAAACAAGAAACCTTCCGTCCACAGTTTTAACTATAAATTTGTGAGCTATTATGAATTAAACAGAAGCATACAGTACTAATCGTAAGTTGATGGTCTAATATAGGGAGAATATTTTTACATATCCCTGAGGAAATGAATGTTTTGTACAGATAAACGAGGAAAGCTTGACTATACAAGTCCCAATGCCCTCGTTCATTCATTGACAAAACTTGACATCATACCATAGATAAAACATAACGAGATAATGGATGACATTAACACATCCTCTTACAATATGTCTAAACTCTGTAGCACATTATTCCCAAAATAAACATTTCTGGAGAATTCTCTTTGACTCTGAATTCTTACTTGTCCTTTTGTTGGAGAACTCTATTTAAATCTTTGTCAAAATGGCCTCGACAAGTCACTCTCCTGGTTGAAAATCTTTTCATCTGGGTCTTTGACTGTGTCATTTGTGTGGACACTTTTGTCCCTTCGAAGAAGATGGTACCCTTCACTAAAAGACACACTAATTGACTTTCATGTTTAGTTTATACCTGATTTCATTTAATAGTTTATTTCTGCTCCTTAAAACACATTGACATTATCATCCTGTGAGGAAAGTTAAAAGAAAAAAAATTGAAAGTAGAAGCAAAAAGAAAGTAAAAGAAAAACACCATTGTTACCACAATAAACAGCAAATTGATTCATCAATGGATTCTTTGAATATTCATATGAAGAGAAAACTGCAGACCTCTTGCTCAAAGAGATATTCATATCATAGAAGAAGTGTATATACCAACCAGTTGAGATAATCTTCTAAATGCTAGCATCACTCTAAACTCTATTTTCATGTCGCACATTAAAGATATCAAACTGTACATGTAAAGATTCATTTAATGGCAACATTATAATCATACTACCAGAATAATTGATGCATGTACTTTATACAAAAAAAAACTGGGTTTGTACATAGTTGGACCACAATAATTTAATAACTATTTGTGAATACTTATATCAAGAGAAATGTGCAGCGCTCTTGCTCAGAGATATTCATATCCACCTGATACACCTGATAAAGTTTTGTACCAAAGTAAAATTGGATCGTGCTATTAATTGGTAGCATGTGCTACTGGGATTACAGTAAGAACTGAGGATACATGTAATCCCAGCAAATCCAAATTGTTGGGATTACACATATCCTCAAATCTTACTGTAATCTTAACAGCACATGCTAACGATTTATCATATTTATTAGCAGGATCCAGTTTTTACTGTGGTACAAAGTTTTAAGATTTACAGTAGTTGAGGTAATCTCTGCGTAATCGGCTGTCATATCACAGGAGTCTGCACAAGTTAATAGCTACTTAATGAATATTCATATCAAGAGAAATGTGCAGATCTCTTGCTCAGATATATTCATATCACTAGATTGTGCACAATGATTTGATAGCTATTAATAAATATTCATATCAGAGAAATGTGCAGATCTCTTGCTCAGATATATTCATATCACAAGAGTGTGCAAAATAATTTAATAGCTAATTATGAATATTCATAGCAAGATAAAACTACAGACCTCTATAGAAGCTATTCATATCACAGTCCAGTGTTTGCAATATTGCAATAGGTATTTATGAATATTCATAACAATAGAAAACATCTCTCTTGTTCAGAGAGACATCCACACCACACGAGTGTGTGCAATAATTTAATACCTTTTAATGCACAAAAAGAGAAAGTAAAAGGGAAACACCAACACAGCTCTTGCTAAATGATAAAATCCTTGCTAAATGATAAATTCACAGTCACTGGTGTGTTAAACATAACCTTAACTTCAGAACAACTTTCCATGTAATGGCAAAACTATGGAAGGGAGTGTTGCCCTTTGAATCCAAATTGCTGCTGGTTGCTGGCCAAAATAAAACAAGACCATAAGATGCTGTCTTCTCAAGTATGCTGGAATCAGAATTCTTCTAGAGTCCTTGATGGGTATGTCATAATAGCAGAACATTGTACTCCACAGTGAGTACACATGACTTATGTATTGTACCTTTACCTTTGTACTCAATAATGTTTTGCTTTGTATTTAAAAACCATAAAATACAAAGACTAAAAAAGTACAATGACTAACTGACATATCAAACTATGACAGCAAAATTACAAAAACCACTCAGCCATGATCGCCATGGTAACAGTGATGTATCAAAGTATGTCAATGCAACACATTCAGCCTTTCACAAGAGCGAGTCCTCTGTTCACAACGTATTGTACAGTAATTGCCGAGACCACAGACATATATTTTATTTCGATATTACAGCCATTTGTTATTTTAGTCAAACAAGATATTTCTTCTTCTTCTTCCTTTTTTGCCCAGTGAGGGATTTAAACTACCAGAATTGTCTCTCAATTAAATAAAGCCAAAACATCTGCGAGTGCTTTCTTAATATTGTCTGCAAACCGGGCTGCATCCTGTAGAAAGCAAAGAGAGAACCCCCAAAAAAAAAAAATGAAGCAACTTACAAAGAACACAATATGAACATCAGGAAAAAGAGATCTTATTAGTAAATATGTATTCATTTGAATTGACTTGAATTTTTTTTTTTTTCACGTGCAAATACAAAGTGAAAGGAAGTCTTCTATAAAGCCTACAATAGCTTAACAATGTAGAAGACTCCCTGAAGAAAGAAAAGAGAAGAAAAAATATGTACCAAATTAAACGTTTCGACAATAAATCAATTATATGATATTTCAATTAATATGATGCAATTATTTCTTTAATATAACATTTTCTATATGTTCTACTGGATGATTTATTTAAAGATGAAATACATTTAAAGATGAAATTATTATTATTTAAAGATGAAATACAACAGGTGTTTATAATGAACACCACCGCTTCAATGAACATTGTACACTATGAACAATGCCTTTATGAGAGACAACTGGGGTTGACTTCTTTGATTACTAACAGTCCTCTTTAAGTGCCAGTAATGAAACTATCATTCTCATATTGTGTGTAAAAGTAAGCTGGCCTGACGTTTCGATCCTAGCAGGATCTTCTTCAAAGACTAAATGACAAGTAACAGTAACAGAAGGGACAAAAACTATTGTTTTTGATTCTCATATTGTCAACAATGATAAAACTATTATTGTCAACACTAATAAAAGCTATTATTTTTGATTCTCATATTGTAAAAAAAATCAATATGTTGCCTAGACATCAAACTAACAACACAACAGCACAGCACAGTCAGACACATTGTTTTTCTAAGCTTGATCTTTTAAATAAGTCACAACCCTCTCGGGGAGCACATCGAAAAGGAAAAAGCTGCAGCAGCTGCAAGATCCCTGCAGCAAAGCTGAACCAACATCAAAGAATGGAGATAACCTCAGTACGCCAGCAGTGCCTACAATGTGAAAATGTTGTGCCTTTTGTGCGAACCTGTACGGCACAACAGATTTAATCCTGCACAGCCTGGCTGCAGGATGAAGCAGGCCCCCCACCCCCACCTCACACCCCCCCACACAACATCCTACTGTAGACATAATGCCTTAACTTTTTATCTACTGTCATTCTTATAAATAACATGTATCGGATTTTGTATCCTATCTCACAAACAAATAACACCAAACAGTATACTGGATTACGCAATACTTCAGCGGGAAATAAATGACTTACCGTCGTTGGACAGGATTTCTTGCAGGAAACGTGGAAAAATATATTATCTTCTCCGGTAATGATGTAAGATACTCCGTAACCGTTATCAGCCACCTGGAGGAGACAGGAAGTAAGATACATGAAAACCACAAATTGTTTATTTATAACAGGAACCTGGGTTTGATTTCACACAACAGGCACTGCTGCCCTCTATTGCTTGAAAATTGTTGATTCAGCCTTGCTCAGCTTTCCTTCTGATCAAAGCTAGCTTTAGAGGTTTGCTTTTCTAGCAGGCATCAGTATTTTTACTGCAATCTTGGCAAGTTCTCCTAAAACAAACAACATCTGTGTACTTCACTTCCATTTCATTTCAGAGAAATTATTGGTGAAAACTTAAATTGATAGCCCCAAGAAGATTAACAGTACAGGGTCCCACCATAACGCTACATAAATGAACAATTTCAAGATACTCCGTTCGTGTTGTCCTATTAAGAAAAGCAAATATCCAGGCCTAAAAATAAGACAGAACCCCAGGCTCGGCAACAGATTGGCCTAACAGTCTACAGACTTTAAACTATCGCAGAGCCATAATTGGCTTGTTTCGTCCAAGGTGGCAAATCCTTCGCTTGTTTCAAAATCCCGGCATCGCCAATTGGATGGCAGAACCAGTACCAATGTATGCCCCCACCGTACCCTGTCCGGGCCAGACGACAGACATGATAATCGAAAAAGATTGATTGATGATTGACATCCATAACGTATCGATCGTAATGAAAATATATGAAAGACCAAAACTTACAGGTCCAAAGCCACCTCCAGCTGAACTATAGTAAGGGTATTTCTTGAGGTCAACTCTGTTTGTTTGTGTGGCTGGTGTCTGACTGGTTGATAATTGCCATGGCTGACTTAAAACCTGCAAGATAAAGCACCAACTCAATGACTTTAATTCTTTCCTCTCTCTTTTTTTTTTATCCATTCGATGAATTTAACTGCCAGAGAGATAACTTATGAATACACGTCCTATTTGAAGTGCGTAAATATGTTTGTCTTCATTGTCTATCAAATATGCTTCATATACAGTTTTCAAGTGTTCCACTTGAAGCTCCTTCATTACCAATGTCATGATGCATCACCCCTGACACTCCCCCCCCCCATCCTACCCCTGTTGCTACCCTCCCATTGTTTAATTTTACAGTGATAGTAACTGTTTCTATGGTGATAGGTTTCTTTAGTAAGGTTTACACTTCTCACTCACTATTGTTGAGCATCCACATTACTTTCTCAAGTGTGTTCTCCCATGGGACGGGAGAGGTAACGGGAGAAGTGAGGAGAGGGCAAGGGATGAGAGGAAGAAGTTAGGGGAGGGGAAGGGAAGGGGCAAAGAGGGAAAGGGGCGATTCTTCCGGTCGTGCCTGCTGGTTTCACCACTGCTCACATCATGATCATATTTATTTCCAAACTTATAAAATATTCATTTGAAAATAATAAAACAGTGACATCAGATGCAACGGTATTAGCATGCAGCCAACCACTTTAGCAATATTATTTAGGTTTACCTCCTTGAGGAACGGGGAATCAACCTCCAGGTATCTTGATACAACGTAGAGGGTGAACAGATGCCTGTCGACACCCTTACCACACATAGCATCGCAGTAGCTCTTGACATGAACATCTGTAGCGGCTTTGAATAGTGCAATCTTTTCCTCCACCTAAAGGAACAGAAAACAGAACGTAGCAATATAGAGTAGACTTCAACTTTGCATGGAAAGTCAGAGAACCCCAGAGAACAAAATGGAAGGTAGTTGTCAGCACAACCTTGCATATAGACTAACTCTTAAACCTAAATATGCCTTAAAATGCACCATTTCATGTAAACAATTTTTTTGGGAGGGGGGGCGGGGGACAAACCCCCTACAGGGGAGTTGGTTTTGACAAGTCCACAGCCACTCCTCCTTTTAAAACTCCTGAATCCACCCCTGCTTCCTTGACATACCTGCCTGATATGGAAAAATTTAGTTTTCAAATTGGAAATATTTTTTATTTGTTAAAGTACACAAAAATTTAATACAAAAGTTACAAATTTGTAACTGGATAATGTCAATGTCCCCATAGATAAGACAACAAATTATGTGTTACATATGAAGGACATTGGAAAGACAGAGGGTTGTTAGAATGGTGCATCAAAGGGTAACTTGGGGTCACTCACCGAAACGTTAGGGTCATCCATTGCTTTGCAAAAGTTGACTGACTCGACAGTGCATGGACGGACGGTCTCTGTGCGACCTTCTCTGAACAGACGTGTCATACAAGATTCATAGGTAAGGCAGTTCTTGCCAGCTTCCTAACAGGGGGGGGCAAAGTGATAGAGTGACATTACTTATGACTGGCATGAACTGGGACTTGGTCTGGAGAGGGGAATGGAGGAAGTGGAAGGAGGAATGGAGGAAGGAGGGAGGGGAAGGGGTGAGAGTAAAGGGAGGGAGGTAGGGAAAGAGCAAAGAGGGAGGGGAGGGAAAGAGGGAAAGGGAGTGAGAGAAAAGGGAGAAAGAGGGAGGGAGGGCAAGAGAGAAGAGGATGGGGAAGGGAGGGAAGGGAAGGGAGAGGGGGACATGGGAATTGAAAGGGAGGGGAGAGGAGGGCGGAGCAAACGGAACATGGATGAAAGAAGGAAAAAAGATTTAAGCTTTACAAAAATCTCTTATGGAAGAAAAAAGTAGGTGAGATAGGGACATTACAATTGGGGCTAGGTTGGGAGAAAAGGGATGGGGGTGGACAACAGAGCAGAAGGGAGGGGAGGGGAGGGGAGGAGGGATACATGCAATAAAGCTTGAAGATTTACAAAACTCCGAAAGGAAATAAATGAGAAGGAAATGAGACAATTATACAAATTTTCAAAAGTTCTTTTCCTTCATTTTCTATTTGTTCAATTTTAATTTTAAAATGTGTTGAAAAATTAAAAACGATGCTAAATTCTCCTTCACTTGTATCCATCTTCTAAAGTCATTTTTTTTTTTTGGACAATACTTATAAGAGAACTGTTAAGAAAAGATTCATTTGATGTTTAATAAAAATGCAGCTTACCCTCCTGAAAGCTAATTGCATTGAATTCTGGATGAAAGCGTCGGGGCTAACTTTACACTTCTTCATGGCACCCTTGCCAAAGTTGTTGTGAATCAGAATATGGAGATCAAGGTCGTCGGCGATCTTCTTAGCAACGGAATAACTCTCTTCAATGATGCCATGAAGCTGCCAAATTAAGGTAATTCAGTCAACATCGTAAGAAACTGTAACTGACATGGAGGGGGGATGGGGGAGAGGGGGGTTAAAAGGGGGGAGGGGTAACAAAACTCCTCTGTGTTACTGAAATTGTTCCAAACTGTAAACAAGTTTGAGATACAAGAATCCCAAACTGGCACAATTGTAAGCAAACAGTAAAACAGTCCTACATTCCATACTACTCAACAATAACATACTGTTAACTCCATTCCTGATAATGCAGGCATCAAAAAATTCCCCCCTCCCCCACACCCTGCCCCCCCAACCTCTCTCCGGCCCCTATTTCAGAGGAACATATTTCCATTACTGATAATTATTTATTGTCATTCAATGAAGGTATTCTCCCTTTTCCCATATTACCTCTCAAATTTACATTTTTAAATTTTATTTTTAAATTTCCTTTCAGAAATGGAAGGCTCCATCACTTAACATCTGTCAGTCCCGGTTTCATGAATTAAAGAAAAGTAAAAGATTTTGTGAAATTGAGTCTAAAGTCATGTGCCCAGCTGTTTGATGTGATGATAGGTTGTGGAAGACGCACTAGTCCCTTGCCATAACGGACAATAAAGTAACTTGCTATCTCGGTTAGTTGATAGAAGACACGCATGGTAGAGCTACTGTACTATTAGAACTGTGTTTGGGATAAGAATCACTTCTGAGATATCATACAGAACATAACATGAAACACATTTGAGGATCCAGAGAAAGGTGTGGCATAGTGAATCATTTATTTTATTTGGGGGGTGGGGGTTGGATGGGGGGTGGATGATGATGATGATGATGCAACCCTTTAAGGTGGGGTCCTAAAAATAGTGGTGTCCTAAAAATTGCTCAGCCTTACCTCTTCGGGTATGTCCCACTTTAGCCTGTTTAGCTGTGGTAAGTTCTTGGTGGAAACGCCCTTACAGTGGCCATCGTCATTGTAGCCCATGCTCTTGTCGTTGGACATGGCTTCTTCATACAGGTGCGCTACAATTGGTGCATCAGCACTGAAGATAAACAAAAACCATAGGCATGGTTACCATGGCAACTTCAGGGTCTGAATCAATTTATTATGTCTTTGGTTTATTATTTGATTCCCAATTTCACATACTTGACCATTCAAGAGAAAGGTTATTTTATTTGAAAACAATTGTGTCCACCAAAATATACCAGAAACAATGAAATAAGCAAAAACCTTCACTTCTTTGCAAACAGAAAGACCAAAAAACATTACATTATTACTGACTGACACACAATTTTCTATATTGTAATGAAGAAGACAGCTAGCTTCAACTTGAATTTAACCTTGTGTTACTACAACCAAATGAAATTCACACCCTTTTGCATGTACTACAACCTAACTGCTCGCAGTGAGGAAGGTTAAATACAATCAGGCTTGTCATGTGACCAGCATTATTGTACTCTATAGGTCTGCTTGTATTCATGTTCAGATCCTCTGAGTAACAAAATACAAATATTATTTCCTCAATCCTGTTTATTTATCTGACATCATTATCAGCTTGCCAAGAGTTCAGGAAAGTGAGTTTACTTTATTGGTAAACAAGTTAATAACTTGTATAAAGTATCTTTGCCCTCGTAAAGGAACTTGTGATACTTCACTTGACCTAACACTGTCACAATCACATCAATGCAGTTTCAATGTTTTGGGGTCTAGAGTGGGATCAACCTGTCAGGTTTTTAACCTGACAGGTTGGTAACACCTTCACTGTTTTTGTCATACTTAGTCTTGCCATTGTTGGACTTTGTAATTTTATTGTCTTATTGTTTTATGTGAGTCAATTTCCATGTGCTGTATTTTAATGTTATATCCATCTTATTCTGTACAACAAGCATTTAATTACCCGAAATGGGTTTATTAAAGTGAATCTTATCTTATCTTTTGTCGTGTCCAGGCTCTATCTTTGGTGACCTTTCTCTAAAAAGTTAACAACTCACTAGCTGTGTTCTGCATTACATCCAATACGTCCGTTTGTGAACACTACAAGATTGAAAGACTTGTCAAACCAGCGGTCGTAACATTTGCCGTGAAGCAAAGCTTTTCCGTAGTCGTCGAGATTGAAATTTTTCTGTAAAATAAGAAAAAAAGATGGAAAGGTCAAAATATTATACTGTAAAGATTCACAGATAACTGCATTGCCTGGAGGATGTTACCATGATTTATCACTACAGGGATCTGCAACAATATGTAGGCGTTAGGACATGGGTGGGGGGAAGGGGCAGGGTAGGGAAGAGAGTGTGGGGTTCCAAAAGTTCCAAAATGACTTGCTTGTGTTGTCGTGTAATCCTAAACAAAAGTTTTATTTTATTGGTTCATTATAGAGAATTTAACAAGTTGAAAAGGACTCTACTACTCTACAAAAACATTTCCTTAACTCCTCAAAATGTCAACTAATATCCAGATATCATGTTTAAGACTTAAAAAATCAAAAATAATAATATTTCAGGAAATGTAATGTCGATAGATAAAATTTTGCACCGGATGATAGAGAAATTTACAGCAGAAGAAAACGATTTAAACAATTAATATGGTGAAGCCAGAATACTATAGGGCAAAACTGCCAAATTGGAGTAAAGAACCATGTAAGTTATCTAAAGCTTTTGTCATCCTAAACAAAGCAAATAGGTTCACAAAATGTATCTTCATGAAATGTATTAGGATTTTGACCACTACCTTTCCCCAACCCCTCCCTCTGATTGAAGTGAGTTTGTTCTCAAATTTGAAAAATGTTGGAGAAAATGTATGAATATTTCTCAAGAATCTGTCATTGTTTCCCCTCACCACCCCACCCCCTCACACCCCACATAGGGAATAGTGTCTTTATTTCTCGAACCCAAGGTGAGTATCATCTCAAGGCATTATGGGAAGGGAGACGACAAAACAAAAATTGGAAGGAATGTGGAAAACATTGAGCCTCCCTCCATAGCAAATGAACTAAAGGCCGCATCTATTTATTTGACACAATTCCTCTCATTTATTCTACATCAGTGGGTACTGAAGTATTGTTTTCTTGGAAATAATGACATGCAGAGGGGCTACTAGAAAGGTTGAGGGCAAGATGAGGGGTTACAGGGGGGGGCTGGTAGGATGAGGGGTTACAGGAGGGGGCTGGC
The DNA here is from genome assembly GCF_037975245.1 of Apostichopus japonicus. Taxonomy (NCBI): domain Eukaryota; kingdom Metazoa; phylum Echinodermata; class Holothuroidea; order Aspidochirotida; family Stichopodidae; genus Apostichopus; species Apostichopus japonicus. The sequence goes on from NC_092561.1 coordinate 1,952,727, forward strand.
AGGAAGAGGTGTAGAAGAATCAAATCAATTGTGTAAGGTAAATGGAGCACACACACAAAAAAAAAACCCAAATTATTTTGAAATTAAAACTGCAACAAAATTCCTTCCGATTCCAAATTCTTCCAGAGCACGTCCTGTTTCTCTTCTGGTTTTCAAACTTACCTCCCTTTGATAAAATAATCTTCCTCACATTAGGAGTCAAGAAAACATTGATCTTGACTCTTGACTGCCTTTTGTGTCATACAGCAATAAGAATTTTCATGAAAAGTCCATTTGAAAAAAAATTACAAAATGAGAATAAAACAAAAATGTAAAATCTTCAACAAAAAACAAAACAAATGAGAACCAAAGGCTTTGCAAGAGAGTATGTTAAAATCAAGATGAGTCAGGAAAGAATATTGAATAGAAAAGTTGGCAGCAAGCAATATGTTTGATAATGAATAGTGCTAGTGCTGATATATATGATGTAAGTAGATGCTTGACAACAAAAACAAAGAAGCAGACATTTGCCAGATGCAAAAAAAGGTCAGCTGATTTGTTATGAATTACATAAATAAATGATAATTTTTCAATTTTCTCCATCTCCATTTTCTGACTTTACAGAAAGAAATACATGTATCTCTTCGGCATTCTTAATAATATTTTTTTTTTCAGTTTTTAATCTCAAAATATGTTTTTGTTTTGCTTGTCTTTTTATGTTCTTTGTTTACTGTTTTATTTCTTTATTATTTATATTTTTGGCCTATTAAATTTGTGCATAAAGGCAATTTTTGTGTGTTTCATATCAGAGTAGAATTAATTTCAGTCCAAAAAGAGTATAATTCTCAAAGATTGCCAATTTTTCTCCCCTCCTCATGCCTTCCCTGATACCACCTACCCTAATCCCTCCTCTCTTCCCGCCTGCTTGCTTTTCTCTCGTCGGTGTCTAGCAGAACTAAAGGATTACTCAAAATAATTTACATTGCACTCCAGACAAAGTAACCATCACTGACTCCGAACATAAGTCTAGCTGTCCTGTTTAATTTTTTGTGTGAAATAATGATCGATGCTCTTCCTAAGATATGCAGGAATACGACTGCCTTTCTGCTGAGCTCCAGCCCTGCCTTGACAAGTAGCCCTGCCTTGGCAACACTTGTATGCTTGGTCAGAGCTACCCAGCACTAGGCTTGAACAATAAAGTGCACCGACAGTGAAATCTTACTACTTCCCTTAAGTTTGCCGTCAGGCCTCGTAGAGATCTACTCAGAGGAGGCCGAGAAGCTGCCCCACAGACTCAAAATATAGAAGTGACATTACTGTCTTAAATTGATGGAAGTTTTTGCATCGACCATTTCAAACATTCTTTTCAATCCTGTATGTATTATCAGGACTGAAATTGTAAAATTTTGAAAACTCAATGACTTTGTTTGGGTGACAGGAGAGCATGTTTGGGAAAGCTCGGATGGGTTACAGAGGGCAGGTTTACAAATAATAAATCAAATAATTACCAGTTGCACATGATGTCATATATTAGCTTAGTTTAGTAGAAAAAAAGGAACAGGAGGGAGGGACACTCAAGTCCCCATCAAGGACATAGAAGTGGTGATGGTGCTGTGCACTGTGTGCTAAATTGAATTATCACACAAACACACATCACACTGTTATTTTAACAACTTCCTGAAGCAATTTAAGAAAAGAATTATTGCTTAAAGTAGTAATCAGCAGGAACATAGCAAGCTTCATGGAAATGACTGAGCAGTAAGTTTGATTAAAAGTGAAAAGCAAAAACCTGATTTCTTATGACTTCTTACTAAAATGCTCACTGCAGTTTTTTTTTTAAGTCACGATGACTTAAAGTAAATCCTGCCTTTTAGCAGAAAGATTCATACCCATCCTGGTCACATTGTAAGGGTTGCTAAGGTAATTTACCTGTAATCACTTACTAAGCTATCAAGCATTATTTTGATGTGAACAGAGATGTTTATAAATAGATTAGGCTTCAATGTGAAGATAACCTATCCACATCATGTGAAGAAAAAAGAGCTTCTTGTAGTGTAAAAAGTGGCATTTTTAAAAAAAAATTGGGGTGAAAGAGTGGGGGGGAGGCAGGGAGGGAGGGGACTCCAAAGCATCATAAGGTACTCTACCTTGCGCAATTTAATGCTGTCAAACCATTTAGGAAGCGGCTGGTCCTTCACCATCTCACAAATGGTATCCTAGAAGAGCATCACGATGTGATGATAGGGATATCAGATGATGAGTAAAAATATAAGATGAGAGAGAGAGAGAGAGAGGGCGAGAGAAAAAGTGGAAATGTTAACATCAGAATATACCAGTGACATGTACAACAGGTGCTAGACTCATTGTGCTAGACTAAGGTGCTAGACTCATGACACACACACACATACCTCTCACTGTACATTATGAGATGCATGAACCTAGGCACGTGTTCTTTGCCTTAGAACAGACGGGGGGGAGGGGGGGGTACCAAACCAATCTAAATCAAATTATCAGCATGTACAGCGACAGGGTGATTCCTTCAGTCATTTGTCCCTTTACACTTTTTAAGTAAATGTAATATAACACCGTCACTTTGACACTGATCCTAAACTGACACACGACTAACCCAGTACAACGCTTTCTCTGTTACAGCAATGGTTCCTCTGAGTTGTCTTAAACGGGAAAAGTTTTACCGTCGCTGACAAGAAACTGCAAGGCAACTTTGCCAAATGAATAATGAATGTTTACTGCTAGCAGGAACAACAAAGGATTTCAATCTAAATTCTTTCATAAAAACAGTGACTTTCTATTTAACTAATTTACACATGTTATTTATGTAACCTAACACCCCGTACTGTTAGATGTTGACTTTGCTCTAATTGTGTGGTTTCTCCAAAGAAACTGACTTTCCGGTTTTCAACTGCGTCTGATAAATGAGAAAGGTTGATGTTTCTAGTTGATATGGTGCTGTATAGTAAAGTGTCCACTATCCAAGGATTGAGAAATCACTGCCACGATGAAGATGGAGAGGTTTTCCGTCGTGCAAGTACATATTTTCACCACAATACAATTGTGCCTGAACCATATAGCATACAGCTTTCACAACATAGCAGCCCTTAGCACCCAAGCTGGTTTTTTTTTTGCTTTGGTTGACTTCTCTTTTTCCAATATTAAAGGTTTGGTCTAATTCAAAGAAACTTAATTTTACAGACATACAAAAAAAGTGACAAAAAAACTCTAATATGAATGGGCCAACCACCATTTGTTGACAATGTCTGCATGGCAGAAAGCTTTGCATCGTTAATTCAACCAGCTGAATTTGGAGAGACTCTTTTCCCCCAGAGAAGATGGAACCACAAAATGTTCTGCAGTCATGCAATTTATCTTTGATTGGGTTGTTATTAATAAGATATATATTGGGAGTAATTATGGTGCAGTATTAGGATTGGAATGTTATGTGTACGTATATATATATATTTATATACAGTGTGGGTGATTAAAGTCATTAAAAGATGGAATCCCCTTTACCCTTTTTACCACCTATTAAAGGTTGTGCTATATACATATATATACAGGTTCTCACATGAATGCCTATGATAAACACGAAACATACATCTATTACTACAGGTAGTCATTTAGAGTGATTCGTTATTAATTCTGGAATGGAATAACATAATAAATAAAAGGTGCTAGAACGACCAAAAAAGAAGACCAAAACACACACCAACTATTTTGAACCGGGAAATGATATTTGGTACAATTTTTTTGAGTCCCTATTTTTTAATGGTAAGGTGTAAAGAAGTATATGGTGTGACTACATATGTCTCTAATACCATAACCTAATTGGTTGAAATTAATAATGGTTTCTATGGCAACATGCACTGCAAACACACACAGGGAAGAGGTTATTTAGACTGATGCACAGGCAACCATTTCTTAAGGATCTACGAGGAAGAATGATTCTTACAAATATGAATGAAGAGCATTTTATATGTCAAACTACATTACACTGGTCTCGGATTACATTTCAAAATGCTACGGGAGGTGTCTTCACCCTGTACAATTAACTATGAGATGGAGGTGTGTTGGAGAAAAGAGGTGTTTCACACTCTTGAAAGGGAGGTGTCTGCACCCTGTACAATTAACTATGAGATGGAGATGTGTTGGAGAAAAGAGTTGTTTTCACACTCTTGAAAGAGGGGGGGGGGGGATTCTCATTTCTTAAAATTAGAAATAAAAGTGTCCATGCAAGACACTGCTGAACAGATCAAGATTTGTCTGGGTTTTGGAACAGCCTCTTAAACTCTTGCAAACAGCTTATTTTGCTTCGAGGTTGGAAACCTTAAAATCCTGTAAGAAATGCAGCTCATTAAGTTGATAACCAAGTTTTATTTTCAGTCATATGCCAAAAACTAGGTGAAAAATTTGGCAAATTTCTGACTCCTGCTGCTATTGTTATTTTTGTTTGCATGTGAATACTACTAATTCCAATAATGTGTATAGACCAATTAGAGCTTTTAAAATTGATAGGAAATGATGAGCATTTCCTAATTGACGTTCCTTTGATGAGGTGTGAGAGGACGGTGAATTAACCTGGGTCTATTATTTAAAACAATTTCAATTTTTCTCCCGAGACTTGATAAACTTATCTTAAGGGGGGGGGGGGGGAGGGGGACCTTGATCAACAGCAAAGAGCTCATGAAATAATGGGTAGTCTTGCATGAGATCATGAGTTATAACTTTTCAAATTCATTCTTCGGTACAGATGAATGGAGGGAGTTAGTAATACCTGAGACCAGCGGAATGCAGCAACATCCTTAACATTCAACCACAAATAAAAACACAACTGAAGACAATCTTCTACAGATCGACTGTAAAGGGAAGGCTTAAACAATGACTGTATGTTGCAAATAACGACCATCGACAAAATGAAAAAGACTAGGTCACACAACAAATACTTACTACTCTGTTTGTGAAAATGTTTTTCTTCCTTTGACTATGAATGACTATCAAAAAGTTAACAGTTCAAAGCCAAAATACGAACATAAAATTTGCAAAATAAATCAATAGCATTTTTTGATGGCAATATTGGTCAGGGTAATGAGCAGAAAATATTTTGTGAAATTTTATGTAATGTTTTCACGTCCGCAATGATAAAAAATGTAAATGATACAAAATTCTACTTTATATCTCAAAGAAGTACATTTTGATGCTTTCCTTTTTTATCTAAAACTACAAATTTTTGGAATGAATTTGAGCCGTTTTGATAACTAATACGCAATTCGTCTTTGGATCAATTATTCTGCAATGATGTTTAGATATACATAATTAGCAAACAACATCTTACCTCGTTGTAATCATACTCCTCCGTGTCAAGAACGAGAACGAATGCAGCGCCCTCTATGACATCCAGAGAGGTCTTATTACAACCGCTTGAGAAGAACCTCTTACGAGCAGATGCCCAAGGTGTCCTGTAAAGGAATTCACAACAAATGCACTTTTCTTCAGATATCAGGGTCACTTTTTTTTAGGATTCTTAGTCACAGGTTCCGTAGAACCTCGTCCTTCCTTTTCTTTTTACCTAGATCTAGCAAGCCAGCCATGCAGGACACCAAAAAACAAAGGGGACAACAACAAAACGAAACATTTTTGAAGCTTTAATCAAATTGTTCCAGGAAGATCAATGCTCATGTCATGGTAACAGACTTAGGTGAATTTGATAGCAAAACTTATTAAGCTTTACATTGTAAATGAATATTCATGTAGATGAATTTACATGTCAATGAATATTCATGTCGATGAATATTCATGTATAATCATACACTTAGTAAAGGTTGTTGTTTGTGATGGATATATTCGTAAAAGGATACACTCTCTCGTTCCTAAAAATGCGTTTTCCTTCAGACATAACAAATAACGTTCAAACCTAGCAGTAGTTATGAGATGTGCCATCAAAGACTTTATTCATATCAATGATAATTCACAATTCAGGAGTGATAGACACAGACGTTTATTTTATTACTTTTATCTGTAAGTGAAGTAAACCATGAGTTTCCTTCAGCTGATTCAAATGAATGACAGGATGGTGGTGCCTTTCTTCAATAAACCGTTGTTAATACCAATGGACACCATTCTCACTTGTGTTGTAAACGTGGCATTCTCTATAATAAGCTGACGATTTACCTAATCACCCGACGATCGAATAATAAGTGTTACATTTCAAATGCAAATGTATGAACATTTGGCTAGGCCTAGATAAGAACATGCTATGAAATGCTGAACTGTAAAGCAACCAAATTTTACATATAATGTCATTGGCATATATTCTACACATCACTTGAAGCTATTTCTGAATTTCTCTTTTGTTTTGAGTGAGTAAACCAGACCTACCTCTCTCCTGCAGTCAGAGCAGGCAAATGGAGCTCAGCCTCTGTGGGTTCATAAGTGTCTTCAAGAATGCTTGTAAAAATCCTGAAGATTAAAGAAAGAAAGAATAATATGGATTGCTCCGACAACTTTGAAAATATGTATCAAAAGACGAATATTACCTAAATAAGTCACATTTGGTAGTTATTTGCATATAGTTCAAAAGATAGACTTTTTTGTTCAGTTTAACAACAAGTTTGATCAAATCAAAAAATGTATAGGGAAATAATCGCTATGACGATGTTGTCAAGACTACCCAACAGAGTCCCACGCCTGATAATACATTAATGTTATTATTATAGTATTATTATTTACATTGCTGTTTGTGCACATAAAATTTGTTGCAAAAATGGAACCACCGTAAACACACAGAGGTGTCATCACATTAATATGAAATCCATCTTATTGACAGAACACAGACATTAGAAGCAACTTCAAGATGAAATGTGACACAGAAGCTACTCACTTTTCTAGATCACAGGGCTCCAAGGTGGATCCGTTTAGCTGGAGGGGTACCTTGTAAAAGCGACCTCGGTTTAGAACGGCTATATGACGACTGTCGTTCAAGTGGACATTTCTTCAAAACGAAAAAGATGTGAAACATTACATTGCGACAGGCAATCAAGGCAAAATGCATAACAATGAAAATGAAACACTTCTTTCTGTCAAAAAATCAACAAAACCAACACTTACATAAGGAATAACGACTCATCACAAACAAAAGGCATAAAGAGTGGCCGGGAAAATGCATCAATCGATAACAGCAAGTCTTGATAACAGTTTTGTAAGAAGTCAGTTCATTTTTAATGTTGAGTGATGGCGAGTTATTTTCCCGAGTTAGAGTTGTGTCATTGCCAGTTATTTTCCTGAGTTAGAGTCCAGTCATTTTCCTGAGTTAGAGTCATTGCTAGTTTTTTTCCTGACTTAGAGTCCAATCATTTTCCCGAGTTAGAGTCGAGTCATTGCAAGTTATTTTTCTGACTTAGAAGTCCTGTTCAATGTCTCAGAGGTGCAAATTAGCGGAAAAGTCCAAGAAAACGCATCAAAGAGGAAAGCTGCAGTAGGTTTAAGAACACACGCTCGGGCTAGAATGAATTAATATCAAACAATAGTTACTATCTCTGCAGACCTGACGAGTTCTATTGTGTGAAATGCAGAGCACAAAGATTGTCTTAGTTTTGCATCCTGGCTGCAGAATGCTGCAGCCCTAACAGACAATGCTTTACGATGTCTCAGGTGGGATCCTTACCTATCTGTCTCAATGCCGGGTAATCTGGTAGTGTTAAAGACCCTCTCATACTGCCAGGAGCATAGAGGTACAGTACCAGCTCCCATAATGGGTTTAACATCCTCCCTGTCCAGAAGCTTACGGAACTGAAGTAATGCTACAACGCAGTTAGCAGCCCGGGCTGCTTGAATATATGATAGTTGGCAAGTGATTGTATCCTGACGTAGAAAGCAGAGAGAAAAGTGATGAAACAAGATTTATTGAAAAGCCCATGCCTAATTTATATCATTTTTAGTGATAAGTTGATGGTGTAAAGTAACAGATTTATGTTCACAGGTAGGATACCAACGCTTTCTGATCAGGAACAGTACCATTGAAAATAAGTAAATTCAATGAAAAAATGCAGCTTTGAAGTTTAAGGCTAACCCTGTTTCCATTTTTAAATGACCCCTGACCTTCCTCTCTCTACCAGTTTCATACAAAATAGTCCTTCACGAAATGAGTGGGGTCTGTAAGGAACATACCATTCCGTAGTAGTTACTGTTGACCATGATTGGAGAGCGCCCTCTGAGGTACACATACTCCTCCCACCAATCGCTGACGTAGTTTGTCGACCAGAGCCATTTGAGGTAAAGGTATCTTTGAAATCTTGGTCCTACGGTGTCTTCAAATTCTTTGGCAAGTTTTGAAATACGGTCATACTCATCGTCCTCCAGGAGGCCTCTCACTGACTTTAAATACTGCACACCAAAGAAAAGGACGACAAAGAAAGAAGTTTTACAAAAGATAAACAAACAAAATTATTTCATTTTGTAAATAGATGCTGATGCAAGATTATGTTGTTATTCGTTCTCATGCTGTTGTACTCATACTCATGCTGTTGAACTCGTAATCATGCTGTTGCACTCGTATTCATGCTGTTGCACTCATAACTATGTTGTTGAACTCGTTCTCATGCTGTTGTCCTCGTACTCCTGCTGTTGTACTTGAAATCATGCTGTTGTACTTGAACTCATGCTGTTGTACTCGTACTCATGCTGTTGTACTCTAACTCCTGCGTTGTCATTGTACTAATGCTGTTGTACTCATACACGTGCTGTTGTACTCGTACTCATGCTGTTGTACTCATACTCAGGCTGTTGTATTCATGCTATTGTACTCAATACTCATGTTGTTTTACTCATCTCATTCTGTTGTACTCGTACTCATGCTGTTGTACTCATTCATGCTTTTGTACTCAGTCAATTTCTTGTAGATACTGCAGTCTAAAAAAATTTCAGCCATCTCTCTCTTTTGACGATTTAAATGAAACTTCAAAATTAGTAGTATTCTGGTGAAAGTCTAAAAGATTTTTTAGTTTAACTTTGTCCAGACTTACACATACTACAAATTGTATGCTTAAAAAGTACCTACTGGTTTTGTAAAACATATTGCAGTACTCGGGTCAAAGGTCAAGATCTTACCCTTGCTGTGGTATCTTTCAGTGCTGGTACGGGCATATTAGGTAAAGATCCTTGGTAGCTGTATAAGCCTGGTTTCTTGGCACAGAAAGTCTTCATTACAGCCTGAAATAGTTTTGAGGACAGAATGTTATAAAGATGAAATACATGAAAATACATGAAAATACATGAACACTATTAACATGAAAATACAACGACACGCCTGTAGGCTGGGGAAGGAAAATGGCGGGAAAACGTAGGCAGTTCGCGGAACTGCTATCCCCGCAAATAAAACCTAAGGGCGGAAACGCACTAGGAAAAACAGTCCCCAAAACCCTCCCTTTCAACAAAAAGGATACTTATCGGGCTGGAAAAGACTGCTACTGTAATACTCCTAAGAATCCAAGGAAAGAAAACTTCCAACGATCGCAAAAAAAACCAAGACGAAATCCAAGGGAAATTTTTCCACAAGAAATCTGTGTAATGACACTTTTATTGGTAGAATGAGAAGGAAGGGCAGAGACCGGGGGGGGGGGTCCGGTCATAGAGGGCGCACAGTGTTACTATTTTACCAGGACTTAATAGGCACGGTAGAACGAGGTGCTTAGTTTGTGAGGAGACAGGTAAGCGAGGAGCAATGTAAATTAAAGAGTATACATATGTTGAGAACTAAGCATTCCTTTTAGGGGTCACTTTGGTAAGTGATGCTGTAACCCATACGGAAGCAGTATGTTAGCTTAGGTACCTTGTCAAAAATAGGATGCTGAGGGGGATGCAGCTTCCTGCAGCCAGGCTGACCTAGTACATAATATTATGTGCTGTGCAGTTTCACACAATAGACACTGCTGGTGTTAGGAGATAATCCCTATCATTTTGTATTGATTCAGCCTAGCTGAGGAGCTTGCAGCTGCTGCAGCTTTTCTTTTTGACAAGTTGCCTTTAACTAGTTAAGTTTGAGTATTAAAATGTGAAGATAATGTTGAAAATTAAGTTGAACATAATAACAGCTTGTAAATGTTTGACTGAAGAAGAAAAAAAACACTAGCAAGCTGTCTTAATTTGAACTGTTTGGCCTATTCCTTTGTTGAACAAACTTTGGTACCATTGATAAATTTGGGAAACAAACACAAAAAGTTGTTTAATGGAAATTTTACCAACAAGTAATCTGTCCTGAAGCATTTTATGTCCTCCTTAAGCCAAATCTATCAACATCTTAAAAAAAAAAAAAAAAAAAAAATTTGGCTCCTTCCTACGACAGTAAACTTGGAATCGTATCACCCATAATGCAACCAGGCAAGTAGATTCCAAAAGATGGAAAAGGGGGGACTAGGCACTTCTAGGCACCAATGGTAACAGGTCGTTAAGGGCGTGCAATGCTAAAAATGTTTCCAATTCACTGTAAGGCATGGCAGAGCTGGAATGGTTGTGCAGAGACAGGTAATGTGAAGAAGCAAAGTCAATTCATACCATCCATATTGTAGTGCTCCAGGATGTTCTCCCTCTTGGTTCATACATGTAACCTTTGTAGTATAGGAGAGCCTTCAAGGAGTACCTCAAGAAGATGATGATTCCCAACCAGAGAAACGAGGCAAATAGAAAACTAGAGATGAAGGTGCCGGTAAGTTTATTAAACGACCTGAGGGAGAAAGAGCACAACAAAAATTCAGAGAAAGAGCTGATTGACGACAGCTTAATGTAACTTCACGTCTCTCTTAAAGGTCATACTGTATTTAAGTATTTTGTGTTCCCAAATTTGATGAAAACTAAATTGGCCTATAAGATTTTTACAAAATTAGAATTTGTGAGTTTTCCAAAGTTTTCCAAAGAATCATTTCCTACAGATACCTGACCATTGAAACTATTTCCTTAGTTATGGAACTACTGTAACTGTGTCATTGAGATCATATTCTTGGAGGCAGGAGGGATAAAACTTCTTGAAATTTCTTTCGCATCGAGCTGCATACGCAGAGCCGAGACATTTTTTTTAAACTGTGTTAATTTATTCAATTTTTACAGCCAAGTGTAATTAAAAGACCTACTCTACAATATGTTGTTACACTACACTACTGTACATAGGTGTAGCTATAGCAACATACTATGAAAAATGGCCAGGTTGCTACAAAAATTCAAAGAGAAAATAGCAGTTTCTTTTGGTACAAGAATGGAGGAACCTATTTAGAGTTTATCTGTTCATTTCGGAAACACAGTATGTACAGGGGGGACCACTCACGTACTTTCAACATTATTAAATGTACAATGGCATACAGGTCTATTCCATTTCTAAGGGACTAAAATGTGATACCTCACTCCATGTAACACCATCCTCATCACACCATGTAACACCATCATCATCCCACCATGTACACCATCATCATCACACCATGTGTAACACCATCATCATCACACCATGTACACCATCATCATCCCACCATGTAACTGGTCATCATCATCACACCATGTGTAACACCATCATCACATCATGTAACACCATCATCACACCATGTAACACCATCATCACATCATGTAACACCATTATCATCGCACCATGCAACACCATCATCATCACATCATGTAACACCATCATCATCACACCAAGTGTAACACCATCATCACACCATGTACACCATCATCATCACACCATACAGTACAACACCATCATCATCACACCAAGTGTAACACCATCACCATCACACCATGTGTAACACCATCATCATCACACCATGTACACCATCATCATCCCACCATGTAACTGGTCATCATCATCACACCATGTGTAACACCATCATCACACCATGTAACACCATCATCACACCATGTAACACCATCATCATCACACCATGTAACACCATTATCATCGCACCATGCAACACCATCATCATCACACCATGTAACACCATCATCATCACACCATGTAACACCATCATCACACCATGTAACACCATCATCATCACACCATGTGCAACACCATCATCACACCATGTAACACCATCATCACATCATGTAACACCATTATCATCGCACCATGCAACACCATCATCATCACATCATGTAACACCATCATCATCACACCAAGTGTAACACCATCATCATCACACCAAGTGTAACACCATCACCATCACACCATGTGTAACACCATCATCATCACACCATGTACACCATCATCATCCCACCATGTAACTGGTCATCATCATCACACCATGTGTAACACCATCATCACACCATGTAACACCATCATCACACCATGTAACACCATCATCATCACACCATGTAACACCATCATCATCGCACCATGCAACACCATCATCATCACACCATGTAACACCATCATCATCACACCATGTAACACCATCATCACACCATGTAACACCATCATCATCACACCATGTGCAACACCATCATCTTCACACCATGTGTAACACCATCATCATCGCACCATGCAACACCATCATCATTACACCATGTAACACCATCATCATCACACCATGTGTAACATCATCATCATCGCACCATGTAATACCATCATCATCACACCATGTAACAGCATCATCATCACACCATGTGTAACAGCATCATTATCACACAATTAGAGACTCAATGGGTTTCATGCCCAGACTCTCTCTTGGATGCCTCTTGTTAAAAAAGTACAGTATATAATAATATTCAGAATATTATGGCAACATTTGTCATGCATAATTTACAGCATGCAAGAGTTACAGTTAATTGATTGCCACATTGGTTGCTAGTATATATATGCCAACAAATTCTGCACAAATTCTATACAAATTCTTGGGCTTTCTGTCAACAGTGCTGGTTGAAACCTGTATTGATCAACACAAATCCTTGGCATTCAATTTGAGCAGTGAGGCTTATATTTCTTCCAATAGGTTATATTTTGAAAGATACGTCATCATTGCCAAAGAATATCTTGTGGAATTTTTGAGCTTACCAATGAATATCACCTTCATAAGGACAAAAACAAATTCGGTGGTGCAATACCATTTCTGAAGATCACTTTGTCAAAGTTGGATTTTGTAATAAGAAGGACAAAGTTTAAAAAAAAAAATGTAAATACAGCATGTATTGCTATATGGTTAAATTGTTATGACATTCTCTGTGTATTCAACTAATACACAAGAAAAGCAATTGTGCAGTTGTGAATATACAATACTGTATATATTTTTACATTTTTTTAAAATATAATCACAATGCAAAATTAAAGAAGAACGATAGTGACAGAAAAAAAATCTCTCATTTTCATATATAATGTAGTTTGTAAGTTACCAAGCAACATATTTTTTTAATTTTCCAAATAGCACACCAGAAAGTTATAAAAAAGGGTATTAAAACATCGTTTTTTCGCCTCCGTAATTTGGGAATTTGCAAACACTGCAACGACCTTGAACAGCCCTCAGGTCAGTGAATGACGTCACTGTGATGATCTTTTTCTGTTGTGAACTGTTCAGTACGGAGCTGTGCGTGCATTTCGTGTCAGCATAACTGTTATTTTCCGGCGTAATGTTCAAGACATAAATAGATAATGAATATCATAGTGTTTCTTGATTTCTTCACCACGTGTTTAGAAGGTTTTTTTTACGAAATTTGCGGCGATTTCGCAACGATTTCCCAATATCTGAAGAGGTAACTCGCAAGCTGACCCAAAGTAACGTAAATCTCAAGATCACGTTTTTGGCGGGTTTTATACAGAGTGATGTATGAATGTGCTCTCTTACCAGTCAAACTGGCACAATAACAATAGTGATGATAGTCTCAAACGTAGATTAGTATAACATCCGAAAGAAAATCCAAAGTTCTAAACAAAGTAGATTCGCTTGTATGCACTAGGCCTACTGTAAAACATAAACGTTCCTTGTTCCGTGCGTCATGAAATCCAACAGAAAGGTTTCATTGAGCTTGAAATACAACTGCATTTGAACTCAATCGAGTTGTTAGTCTAGCTCGAACAATTTTCTCACTACATGCAATGCCTATTGCGTTTATTCACATGCATGCCTCGTGGTTTGGGCTTCAGGAGGAATCGTATTCTAGCCCAACTTCACGTAGGTCCGCAAACGGTACTTTCACACTGTGCAAACATAAGTGACAGTGTGCTCTACCGTAAGTAATACTTACACGATGTTTTGTTTCGCTCGAGCATACACACATTTCCTATTCGTATTACATTTAAAGTGGTTTGGAGGGTATGAACACATCTCTGCCCCAAAAAAACTCTGCCTAAGCGACGTCCATGCCCCAATTGAAATTTGCACGTTGATTCTCTCCTCACATACCGTAGTCATTAGGTTGTTCACGTCTGACATGTCTTCCAGTTCTAACACTTACTGTTGCATTTATCGGGATATATATAAATAATGCGGCATAAAAGCATCAATCTTTCAAACTTTTATTACTTTAGTGACCTTGCCACACGCAAATTTCAATTGGGCCCGAGAAGCATCTTCTGTGAAGTGGGCAGAACAAACTTTCACATTCTTGCCATGAGAAACTCCTGGTGCGATGAAGTCTTTCCTGGTTCTCCTCACAAATCGTATCCAGAGTTTCCGATATCTCTCACTACTTTTTCCGCTTGGAAAATTGAGAAAACTTATTGTAGAGTCCACATTCATTCTGTTGCATCCCCTTACAACGCAATTTCTTGGATTTTGCTAGTGGTTTACGTTGTTTGTCGAGTCTAATATAGAGTAGGTTGCAACTAAACTTACACACTAAGTGCACACTGCTGAAGTACACTACGCCGAGCTCACGTTGTTATCATCATAATGACGTCACATGTCACTGTAGATCACGTGATCATCATATCGCTTTTCGCGAAAAGCCCAATTTTTGTTTAAAAATCAACGAGTTTAGGAATTTTTTTTAAGCCTTTCCCAACATCGGATTGACTTGAATTTTCACATGTGTAAAATGGAAACCAACTACAATACTCTTGAATAGAATCGTATTTTTTCTTCGATGGTGAAAAATCACTATCGTTCATCTTTAATATAAAATAAGGTCATTTGAAAGAATTTTTCAGTGCTAGAGGATGGAGATCTCACCTTCACAGTAACTTAACAGTCAGGTTATGCTGTAATATTATATGAGGTCACTTTGAAACACTCAACACTTATCTTTTGAAAAAAACAAGTCACACTGTTTGTTTACATTCTAAAGCAAATCTATAAATGCAGATTACTTTATTTGCAAACAACTTATTGCTTTCTTTCTTTACATCTGTACTCATTGAGTGACTCCCTAGCAACCATAACGCTCAACAACAGTATGTACTTGAAGTTTCTAAAGCTAGGGCTGCCATCAATTTGTCCCCCAAACTCTACCGTCCCATTCTTTTTTCTTTCTTTTTTTAAAGTAAAAAAGAAGATGATGTTCTGACCTGTAGGAAAACATGCTACTGTACTTGTTCCAATTATTACCATGGAAACGAGTACTTTCCTGTTTGGTTAACCTATTTAGATGTTCATAGTAATTTACAACAATGTGTTTTTAAACAATTACCCAGTTTTCTACAACAGCAGATTTCCTTATACAAAGTTCTGAAGTCACAAAGGTCTAGATACCTTAACATGATACAGTGCGGTTGAAAGTAGGCATAACAGGCAGTATTGTGTCAGGGACATATTTATAAGTATTTACATACTGTATCAAAATGTCATGCAAAATGTGCAAGTTTCTATATGAACAAGTGCCAAGATGTAGTTAATAGCAGTTTTTGTGCATGTACAGGAATCATATAGTATTTTATAGTCCTGAGACAAAAGTTCATAGCCTTCAATAGCTGCTACACAAAGATTGAGAAACTTAATTATTCTCTGTGTGTGACATTCACCATAGATATACAGTATGTAGTAAGCGTAGTTAGCGAGACTGGCACGCTGATAAGTGAACCAGTCTTCAGTTAATTATGATCTGCTTGGTAAAAGTCTCAGGTCAAACTGGTCAGTGATTACATTAAGTGTATCTATATGTACTGTATATCAACTGGCGTGACAACGTGTGGAAGGAGGAAATTGTTCCATCCAGCTGGACGAATGGACGATGCAAATAAATGGCAAGTCTAAGGCAGAACACACAGCTATCGCTACTATATCATGTCAGACTTTTGACTGACTCTATTCAGCAGACTTGTAGCAAGTCCAAACTTGTAAAAGTACTTGTGTATTAAACTCACATTTAAATGGACTTGTACTCACACTGGTAGCATTTTGGAATGTTACAGTAGTATCTAGATACTCAGTACTACAATGAGAGTAAGTACTAATATGTGTACTCATAACCAGGGGAAGTCTACTGCTAGTTGTACTTGCATGTGTTGTTGACACCTTAGTACAGTACAACTCGGTTACGGTATGTACAGTAAACTAAATTTAAAATCCTTACTACCATGAAACAGAACGTTCTGGCAGTTACTAAGCCTTTTCAAATGACAGTGTTTGTTAATGCCTGCACACTGTAGTTATAGTACTACAGGTCTATTTGTACATTTATTGATATGAAACATTGCATGGTACGCTGCGACTGTATGTTATAAAATGTATTCGTTAATGCCAGTTCATGTTCTGCAACCACTACCAGCAATAAGAACATAGCAAGTACTGTACACATAAAGCAATATAAAGTGACAGGCAAAATAATTTAAGAAAGATAGATAAATAAAAAGCATTTAGCCCAGCTTCTATGTATGTATACATGTCAAATTAACATATGTACAGTAGAAGTAGACATACATGTACAGATGGGCTTTGATCCAAGAAAAGTGATAAAATATCTTATTACAACAAAGCAATATCTACTGTACAGACACACCAAATGGATGAATTCATCGCACTTGTGGTGTCACAACGTACTGTAGAAAGAGACCTTCAGTTTGCTCTTAAAGGGACAACCGACAAGACTTTGAGATCTGTTATCCCCTTGACCCCCCCCCCCCGCCCTCCAAACACCAAAAACCGTCAACATTTCTAGCAAACCCATCCTTAATTTAGTAGTTAACTTGGCCGCACCTCTCTCTGCCTTTCTTGTAATCTTCAATGGGGTGAGATTTTTTATCTGGTTAACCAGAATTAAGCTCTTTCCTGGTGGAAAAGATGACTTCAGGCCAAGTTTTAGCCTTGAAATGATTATATAGTACGAGGAAAAGAACAAACTTGAATGCTAATACCGTTTCTATAGCTAATGCAGTTTTTCAAGATATTCAGCTTTCAAATTAAAAATGTCTGGTATGCTCCTTTAAGGCTCAATTGATGAAGACACTGGCTCCTCAGTGCAGACCTAAATTTTTTTAGCAATTGCTTTACAAATTTGTTCTGTGGGGTAAGTCAATCAAAATCGTCATTTAAGACGTAAGAACAACAGTGTACTCTTGGATGACTTGCAACACCCTTTGCCCAAGTTTACAAATTTTAAATGCATTTTATAGATGGCCATAAAAGTAATAAACGTGTTGCTATTGACATTTTGCGTTGTGTTAGACTAGGTCACCTATCAATTTAATAAATGATAAGCCTCAGATGTTCAAAGGAGCATTTCTCAAAAACTAAAAGGGATCTACGGAAATACGACCGTGACTGACAAACAATGTTTTCCAACGGTCCAGAGCATACCAACATTAACGTCATGCCTCATGGCATCCTCTGACTACAGTTTGTTCACCTATGATCGGTACAATGCCCAAGATGCACATTAAATATTGCAAAACAGTCAAATATATGTAGCAGTGACTATTACGTAAATATAAAATAGATTTAATTCTTTTTACAGTCATACTGACCTAAAATCAGAAATAAAGAATATTGTTTAATTAACTGTAGTTTGAAAGACTCGAAGGGTTGTAAATTAACTTTACACCTTGCTGACGAGAGGGACAATGGAACACCACTAGTATGACCCATTTATACTGTACAACAGTTTAGAACGAAACTCTGGGGTAAATGGCTACTGTAAGGCAATGTTAACCCTCACTTTCCTTGACCTGTTTTTAGCTCCATCCAAGGAGAAAAACTGCTGGTAGAATCAGAGATATTACAGATTAGTTTTCACAGTTGTTTGCTTTAATATTGATCGTAGAGTTGTATATGGGTTTCTCAATATAATTACTGTACATTTACAGATTTATGGATACAGGAGTTAGCTGGGAAAATACTGAGAAATGGTAACCAATTATTAAAAAGAGTTCTCACTACTGGAGATAGACGAAAGACTGTTTTTATGTTTTTATGGTAGGCTAACATAGAAAGTGAAAATATCTTGGATCTAAATTTACTTCCAATGGTATCACCATTATGCAATTGAGTACCTTTAATTTGGTAAAAAATGCTCAAAGGTGAGGGGGATCTCACCAGTATGCCCTTCTATATTGGTTACACTTTTCAGGCAAATCGTTAGTCCCCCTTCACCCCCCCGCCTCCCACTCAACGTCAAATTGGGCTCCTATGCCCATGAATATTTAACACGATAAAAGAGCTAGCCTTTCCAAGTAAAAGCCTTACATTGCTGTACGAGATACAGTATATTGCAGATTTACTGTAGGTAATTTTTAACAGGTCAATAAATGAGCAGTTGGTGATTAACTACAAGCTGTGTAACCTCCAACATCAAACAGACCCCTATAAATATATTTGCACAATAATAAATAATTTCCCGTCACTGAGGATGAGGGTTAGCTTTGTTCTGTATATACCGTATTTTATACAAAGTGACCTTCTCAAGATGAAACCTGCTTTACACCATCTGGGCTGTGTACTTTAGTCCTTGAATTACCACTAAATACACAATAAACAGGTAATAAAGACAAACCTTAGTAGATGTACTGGGTTATTTCTTATGTATATACATATGGAATATTCCATCTCCTAAATAGTCACATGCCATACATATCTAATGTATGATCCAACCGATTAGGAGTGGCTGTGGGAGGCCAATTGGGCAGTAATCAAAACAGTTGTAGTTCCTTTTTCACTTTCAAGTTTACCATACTAACTTCTCTCCCCCAACCCCCCCCCCCTCACCCAACCCACCCCTTTCCAACATACACACAGCAGTGAGAAATGTAATATGTTCCAAATTTTGTAGAAATTTTGTTCCAAGTCTTGAATTTTCAAGATTGTAGATAAGACTAACTGTACTTCATGAATCTTTGCACTTTTTAGTATGGTACTGTACAGTGCAGTTATTTGACCATTTCGCATCTATAATACTTTCAATTACTTTGCAATGTGATAATGAATAAGTTATTCCCTGCACACATACACAGACACAAACATACAGACAGACAGACAGACGTACAAAAATAATTACAATTGGTACAGCAGAATGTTACCCAAGGACTTACAGTAAATATCTGTACTGTACCAAAGTCCTTGTTTGAGTCCATCCTACTGTACGATATGGCCAGTATACCATTTAATTTTCACCTTGACTTTGAGTCCTGTAGGATATATACTGTATATTTAACTGTCGGGACAAACACTATTAAACTTTTAAGAGGTTACTTAAAATGTAAATTGGTCTAAATGGTGACATTTCGATCAAAGTTGCCAAAAAGAGCCACAACGTTATGAACGTACTTCCTACTGTGTAGCTAGGGTTTCAATTAGTGTTGCGCCGATATTACCAATATCGGTTTTGGCCGATATCCGATATTATCATCCCAATATCGGTCCGATACCGATACCGATACCGATATTTTTTAACAGACAAAATAAAGGCAAAATCGTACTTTTAGTCATGCATACATTCACAAATAAATCTTCAAGTAAACAACAAAATATGGTGTTTTGTGTTCCTTTTGTCCTAAGTTGAAAAGAATGACTTTTTTCCTGATTTTGAAAAAGAGAATTATAATTGAAATCCAGCCAGAATCTTTTTCACTGCAGCGCTGCACGCGATAATAAAATGGACGCAGTAAATGTGAGCCTTAACATCGTAAAGACTTACAAGTAGCTATAGTGTTAACGTATGCTTGCAAAATTGCATCTTAATTAGGTTACGAACTGTCGATCACAATGTAAAAATGATAATTTATTGAGTTTATACTCAATGTACAACTTATTCACTTGACCGTATAGAGAAGAAAAAAACTGAAAATCAGTAGAGAAATGACCAATTGTGTACGGAAAGTAAGGTGGTACACCTTTCAAATATTACGAAAGATCGAACAAAACACTTTCGAAAAATTCACGCAAAACTGGCATATCGTACTAAATGCAACTAATGTCATGTAAACAAGGCTCTAGTGCATCCATTTATGAATATACCGTAAGACCACATCTGTTTTTAAGCGGGGGAAAAAAGAAAGTATTTTCTAGAATTTCCAAAAATACGGAAAAAATAATATCCTACCATAGTTAATTGTATAGCAAATAGCCTAACCACCTCGGCGGTTACGGATCTCACGTAACTGAAAAGTTCCCTGGCAACTTGCCAAAAAATGTTAACAAACAGGTGTTACACAGGGGATGAGCTTACAGTGTGTTTGGGAAGGTACCTGGGAAAATTCGCAGCACATGTACGGCGGTAGTTGGGTATAGGGTTAAACACCGCAGTTGTAAAAATGTACGCATTGTGCACGCTATTCATTGTTAGGCAGTCTAGAGACAGGGCTTTGCTGAACGTTGTTTGTTTCATAATATCGGAAGTTTTGTAAGTTGCACTTTTTAAAGATTGAAAGACAGATTAAATCTCTTTTCATTTTATAACATAATATAGCTACTCTAACTTGTCATTTTAAAATTTTCGTCTGTTTCGTGACAATTTAAATAAGAAAATTATTTTGCATACTCAACTGCGATTTTTTTTTTATCGCCAGACACGCAAAAAAAAGCCAATTTTTCGGGGCTTTATCCCCCAGGATCCCCACAAGGGGTTCTACCCCATGACCCCACCAAGGCCCTAAGGCGGGCCCCTGGACACTACGCCTTTTATGCTCGCGTGCTCGGCGTGTTCGCTGGGCGAACACCGGCGGGAAATCGGCAGTGTGTTCGCGGAAAATTAAAAGTGCAGTTATGCATCATGTTCAAGGTTTTCACGGAGGCCTTGGAGAAAATGAATGGTTAGTACAGTACAGTGTATACATGCTGCACTAATGCTATGTGTAGGCCAAGGTTCACGAAGGTCATTGGTTATATTCGCGCGCCGTAGACGTGTTTTAGAGGTTACGGAGGGTCAGGTTTCCATGGATATTAATCGAAAATGAATAAGAGTTTAACTGACGCTAAAGAAATGGATCGTCTTGGGCAGATTAACAAATCATTGCAAGTATAAATAAGTAGCTCTGCTGTGAAAAAAAAGTTCAATATCGGCTTGCTGTTATCGGCAATTAGGCAAAATTTTACCGATACCGATATGCTGCCGATATTGCAAATATCGGCCGATACCGATATTGAAAACGATTATCGGCGCAACACTAGTTTCAATGAAATACTTTTCCCATGCAGTGACCATTAACAGCATATTTTGCCAGAACTTTCAAATTAGGCAAAATATCATCACAGAAAAATCAGGTCTACAGTCATTTTTGTTTTCCAAGTAACTTACCCTGTAAGTGCTGTACTGTACCATTTTCAAAGTTTTGTAGTTATGTTGTGTTTGTCAATCTTTCTATGCAAAATTAGATGCAAATATTTTTTTTGTGATAAAGATAAACTCATACTGGATCCTTCCCTTACTTAAACAATCAGTCTGATGTTACATTACATGTACAGGGATGAGCCTGGGGTAAAAAAAAAATTGCAGAACTTTGCAAAAATAGCGGTATGGGCTCCAGTTTGCATATATACTACAGTGTGTTAGGATATAGTTTTTGTCCCTTGGAGTTTGGATATCCATAGGTAATGAAAAACATGCGAACGACGGATCAATTGATACAACGCTGTTGTTAGAAATTCATTGAATTGAGAGGTGTAAATCTCGGAGGTAGAAAATATTCCGCGAATTCGCGGAAAAAGCTCATGCCTGCATGTATTAGTTCAGACAGTCAGACGAACGGAAGGATGGCCCTGCCTCTTTAATTTATGGATCCTCCTGGAGGAATACTCACGAAGGTAACAGGTTGGATCTGATTATTTCTATGAGCCCCATCGAAGGATCCATCTGGGCATAAACACATGCAAGCACAGCGGTTAGAACCGCTAACCACGTAGCCGGACTCACTGGGTACGTATTCCGATGCATACGATTCTGAATAAAAATAAATAAAACAACGGTGAAAAGTGGAAACAATAATTACTAGCAGTTTCAGAGATGGCTGTACACTAAGTATATAAATATATTCAAACTTACTGTAGAATTTATGGTAGACCAATTGACTGCTAAGGTTGTGGGGATACAGGTAAGGGAGGAGGGAAGTAAATTTGCAGAATACTGGACTAAAATATTAATAAAACAACAGTAAAAAGTGGAAACAATAATTACTAGAAGCTTCAGAGTTGGCTGTAAACTAAGTAAATAAATATTCCAAAACTTACTGTAGAACTTACAATAGAACAAGAGTGTAAATGTTGTGGGGGGACAGGGAGGAGTGAAGTAAATTTGCAGAAAATTGGACTAAAATACAAATTGTGTGGAGGAGACTAACATTTCCATTACTTCCATAAGCAATGGTCGTTCCTCTGATATTTTCCTCCACATATCTCTTTCCGTAATGTTTTTTTGCTACTGTATTTATAAAGGTTGGTGAACCCAAGCCTTTGAGAAGGACATGCACTGTTTACCTTTCAAAGTCAGACAAAATTTACATTGGCACGAGGTCTATTTACAGGAAAGATTATATCAAGGGATTACTACATTGTGACTCACTACTTAAAATAGATTCCTCACTAGTTATGCAATCATTTGCAGTGTTTCTGACCTTTGTACACCCCGCCATTCAGATCTATCATAACCTACTGGACTTTATCCGAGATTTGCATAACAAGAAAACAAACAAAAAGTAAAGTGTTACTGATACAGTCTACACTACTAGACACTACTACAGTACAGTATATAGTCACATGGCTTGGAGATCTTTGGACTGATGCCAAAACGGATACTATACAGTCTAACAGATATAAAAACAACATAAAAATGTTGAAATTGATTAGATTTATGGGATAAAAGAAACCTACTTGAGACTTGATCTATTAACAACATCAATTAATCATGTGTCATATCAGGGATTTTGCAAAATACATAACAAAGTTTATTGCTTGTCGTTGTTGATTATATTGTGAGTGTGTGTGTACTGACTACAGAGGGCAATATTCTTCTCCCTTCTCCCTACTCCATCCCCCCACCCCCCCCCCCAACATTTTCTACTCCACATAAATGTGACTTGACATCAAACATTAACAGTGCTTAATTAATTTTTCTTTGTCTCTTGGGGAGGATGATTCCAAAATCCAATACACAAAGAGTCGGTTTTATAAAATCTTGGGGCTGCCCCTGAATTCAGGATAAATTATTCACTGATTTCTACTCTACACATATCCTTTTACAATTCAGAATGGGAGCTGTTGCATAAACATTGTAAACTGTGATACTGTTGACTGAGACTTTAGGAAACCTATTACCCGTTTGCTGTGGTTTCCATTCCTGTGTTGAAACCAAATAAATCACTTGTTACCAAACAAAAGGATAGTGGGGGGGGTGACTTAATATGAAATAACATTCTGTACGATTCAAATTCACAAGTTGTTAATACCAGGAATGGTTAGAAAATGTTCCCCTTTCATCACTCTAAAACAAACTTTCAAACTGTTATTGACTCAACCTACTTTATTCTGAACTTTTGTAAACTACATCCTAGGTATAATCTGGATCTGAATCAAATTCAACCATTCAAACTTGGTGTTCTAATAATCGCAAATAACAAAGCACACTTTTTTTTTTCAATTAACACGCTGCACTGCTTCTTCAGTATCCCTGTGAACAGGTGTAAAGTATTTAAAGGGGGATATGGAGGGGGGATTTACATCCCCACTTTTTTGTCTTAAATCCATACAAAATTTGTTATTCACACAATCTTTCATTTAGATCTAATTTATTTATAGTCTAGACAATACCACAAAATTCCCACAAAGCCTCACAATATCTCAAGCATCGTTCATTCACACTTGAGCACAGAGAGGTCACAACAGTGACAACACCATAAAGTAGAACTTTTAGGTTCATAATATATACATATCCAGTGTCATGCTAGAAATTATTCATCCATAACACACTGTGATTGAAAATATGAAATAAACACAAGAATTTCATGACGATGAAACTGTTCTACTCGTTTTATATATAGCCAGTACAGGATCCTGGTATATTTTAATTGAACCATACATGGACTTGCACTCCCTTTCTTCAGCACTTCACCTCCCTCCCCCCACCCCTTCCCCCACCTCTTTCATTTTTACTAAGTTCTAGAGGTAGCACCAGAGGATTCATTCTGGGGTTGGGAGGGAGAGGGGTGGAGGGGGGAAGAGGTAGTGTGAACAAACTTTAAACAGACATGTGACTTTGCTTTGAGGGGACAACCACCAATTTACCTCAAAATGCTAGATTATAAAATGATACTACCCACCCCCACCCCATCCCCTGGGGCTCCACAATCCTTGTCTATTACCAAGTGAGCCCATGCAGATACCTACTGAACCAATGTTGAGCACAATGAGTTATGTACAGTCCAAACTGAGGTGTGGTAACTACTACATACAACAAAAATGTTTAAAATACTGTACAGTCAAAATAATGATTCACCTGCAATCTTTTCAGCTTCTTGATCCAGGTTCGCCTTCCTGTCTGGTAGATTTCCTTGAGCATTTCATGATTGACATCGAGATCAATCTTACCCTCATGGGTGATGGTGAACTTTAGGGCCACCGCCTGGTGGGCCTCCGCCATTCTCTACCGGCTTCCGTCAGCTATGGCACTTGCTATATTTAAGGCCCTCCTACCGATCGATCGACTGTGTGGGGTGGCAAAGGTTACAAATGATGAAATGAAAAACATTAAATTTACGGAGTTATTTATATACTTAGAGTAACAATAGACCATTAAACAAAGAAGACGAAGCTTATAATGTACAGTCATATCAAACTGTCTATGGCGATGTCTGTGTAGTTTGTGTGGATTTTAATGTGTTTATGGGCATGGCTTATCACTGCATACAGTCAACTACAGAGTGCAAAAGTTACTTAAATATATACTGAACAAGTGAACAGCAGACAATTTAAAGGGGAAAAAACAAAGAAAACATTGCACCTGTGATACTAATGTCACTTACGAATCCCTATTTTCCTGGTCTTGTCACATGTATCATGTTTTCATCCAGTGACTTGCTGTTCTAATGTACACACTTATAATGCATTGCGTACAAACAGTATGTACTTATATTTTGTATTAAATGGAGTGTTGTGCACAGCTTTATGACCTATATACAGCAAGACATGCTCTGGCTGTGTTTCATGAATTGTGCAAAAACATACAACAAATTTCAGACAATCAACAAGAATAGATAAAGAACTGGGCTTTGGTCCAAAGTTCACTAAGTATTTTGATATGAATCACAGTGACTGTATCACATTTGTGATTATTTTTGGCTTGCTGTTATCATGTTATGTGGACATGTCTGTCTGTCTGTCTGCTGTCTGCTGGCAAGTAAACAACGGACTATATATACATGTGGCTACAGCTACGACTTCTACAGCATGATAGTTCAGCTTTGTTTATATGGATGCAAAGAGTCACAGCTTTAATATCAAAGGCGCAGGGCATAATTTGTCCGGTATGCTATGCATAATGGGCAAGATCTATACCAATTTTATTGTACACAAGAAACAGAGTATTTTGTAACCTGGGAACATTCAGAGGTTTGAAAACTGAACTATACAAAACTCAAGCACTAATTATTCCCTGCAACGGATGCTGTAGATTACACAAAAGGTACAGCATATCAGACATAGGTCTATTAGGAAACTGGTCCCATGGACCAACGTTCAATGGTCTTAACTTCACTACTTGCTATGAACCCTGTAACCTGCACATGTATGTATGAATCCTGTAACCTGCACATGTATGCATACAATTTGTTAGTTTATTTTCAAGGGTAAGAAAGTAATTAATTTCATTGAAATTTCTCAAGAGCACTATGAACAATGAACATGTAACTGACACGGCCTCTGAGTGAGTAAATATGTTATCTTTAAATGCATTTGGTTAATTCCAGGTATAGCACACCACCAAACAAACAATTGAGTCACAAGTCACATGAGCTCTTCCCGAACCTACCAGCATTTTCTCTCTCTTCTGTTGCCGTCCGGTCTCTTTGCCGTCTGCTCAAGTTGCAATTGTGTACACATTGCCGATTAAACTGCCCCGTGCAGACCAGATGTTTAAAACTATGTTTTTATACCTAGATATTTCCATTCATCTTCAGAGAGATCACTTCATATTGACTATTGGGGGCAAGAGAGTGGGGGCGGAGGGGGGGGGGGGGTGAAGAGAGGTACCATGGGGATTGGGATTCAATTTTCAAATGGTACTGTCAATCTTTTGCATAATATGTATGACCACGCATTATAATAACATACATGAAACTGAGCTGGAAAATCATTTTGTTCAAGCCTCAATGAAATCCATGGCACTGAATAAAGGAGATACAGTAATGTTATATGGCAAGTTTAACAGCAAAAAGGCAAATATCTGTGATTGTGCAGTGCAGATAAAAAGGGGGGGGGGGGGTACTTATTGGGCCAAATTTGTTCCAGTTGCAGAGACATTGAACACTGAAATTATTCATAATTTAGTTTATTTCGATAGAAGTGCCTTGCACAGTAACCAGTGACATCACATACATGGCCAACACAGAAAGGCCGTCTTTGTTTTGTTTTTCAGTTTATTTATCACAACTGGAACTTGATATACATCTGACATTACTACAAAAGATATGCCTCACAGTGGTTTTGAATATAAATTTCCAAAAATTCTATCCAGTTTTAGAACACAACAAGGAAGTTACAGCAAACTTGTATTGCTTGGTAAAATTGCGTCTTCCTGACTGTGATATGGGTTTACTGTGTATACATGAA
Source organism: Apostichopus japonicus (assembly GCF_037975245.1). Lineage (NCBI taxonomy): Eukaryota > Metazoa > Echinodermata > Holothuroidea > Aspidochirotida > Stichopodidae > Apostichopus > Apostichopus japonicus. Next base: position 1,979,867 of record NC_092561.1, read on the forward strand.
ACAGCAGACCTGTGCCATACATCTATTTTGGTATTTGTGCAACTATTTCCTGTTACAACCAGAAGACCCTTCCATTGACTGAACAAAACTTCCTGCTTAGTCTACATGAATGGGTAACTCCAGGTGGCTTTCAATGTACGTATGTATGTAATTTAGATCCTCCTGCAAGCAGGAACTTGCGAAGAAGCCATCATTGGCTTATCAAAGCCGCAAGCTGACCGAAGTCAGTCTCTTAGATTCATAATTAACATTGTGGGTTAATATGACCCATTTAACATGCTGAACCTTGAAGATCAACAAAAGTGATGAGAGACATTTCAGTGTTGGTCCCCAAACTAAGGGTAAGTGAGCCACGGAAGAAATACAGTGGGACAGGATATTTCCAGACATCAAAAAAATTTATCTACAGCATTCAGTCTGTCAACAGAGATCTCTTAAGTTATTTATAAACATAAATATTCAGTTTCATAGTCCATAGCTAATGTTCATGCATTCAGAGGATCGTTTTCCTTAGGGGGTGGGGGGGGAACGGTGATCGATCATGACTCAGTACTCGTGAACGATCCTGGGTTGTGGGTCTAAGAATTAGCAGACTGCTGCATTACAGTATACTACAGAAGGTACTGTTACATAATTCAAGCACAATACAGCATATTAGATACATACATAGATATTCAGTGTGTGGAATGTGGTGAGACAAATTACTGTGTTCATGCCACGATCTCTAACTATGAGGTTGCTTCCCAAAATGGGTTGCCAGGCTTTGATGGTGGGTTCACAGTGATGAAATTTGGTTTGATCTACAGACACTGTAGAGTGACAGTGCAATGGTTTGTAGGGTTGTGTGTCAAGAAACACAAAGGTAAAATATCATTCATGATCAGTAAACGATGTTTCCAATAGAATCTGACAAAAAATGTCCTCTTCGTGACTTGGTAATTCTCCAGTTTTGACAAAGGTGTGTTTGCAGTTCTTAACTTATTTCGGTCAATGTGTAATCAGCTTGCAATCACATGTATTAATTAGAATGACCTATCACAACAGATTACACATATATATTGGGTGATTTTAGGCCTTCGTCATACATAGAAAATATAGAAAATAGTGGCTAGCCTTGGCCATAGGCCAAACTCAATACAGGCCTAAGTTAACTTAACCTAGTTTGTGAATTACAACGAGGATTATACTGGCTAACGCCTTTTCATTGATACAAAATTACTTCCCCGAAGACAAACATTTTATCGCCACCCTTACTTACCGATTGTCTTCGTAATATACCAATCAGTTCCAGATGAAAGTGCGTTTGTTTCCTATATGCGATACAATGTTTTTTAATGTTAAATTTGCAGTCAACTTACATACACATGGTTTTCTTGTTGTATGTGTAAGTTCCCGGCGTTATGTATTTGTTAGTTCCTCGAATAACTACGTCACTATTGAGCCATTCCATTATTGTATTTTGAGAGGGGAAAAATATAGTATTACAATTATTTTGTCCTATTGCTTCTTTATATCAGTAATTTTGATACTTGAATTTTCATTGTTAAGAACTTTAATAATATTTTAAATTTTCTAAATTACTAATTGTTAAGTTTTATGAATAATATAAATATATATTATCAAACTATTACCTATATTTTCACTTCCCGTTTTGGAGGCTTGGTCGAGGACGATAATGGGCGTATCTAGCGCGAGCTGCATGGTTTGTTTACTATAAGTGACCTACAGATGACTTTCACATTCTCTTCACTGTATAACTATAATGCAACAAAACTACTCTACGGATTTTCAACTTGAAAGTCACCTTGGCACTCGGGTTATGTGTTACGTTTACAAGTCCGAGTAATACTCAGCCGGAAACTGTTCATATCAAGAATAAATTCTCTTCCTATGACCTTAATGAATAGTCAGTTACTAAACGTACCTATAGTCAGCTTCCGCAGAATTTTTAGTGAAACAACATTCAGTGATTTTCTTCATAGAGTAAAATATCAATGCGACCTCGATCTTTTCACATATGCTAATGACGGTACCAAACATTCTCGGTACGATTGAGGGGAGGGTGAGGACTATTGTGAAGAAACCAAGTTTTAAATCAGCCTCCGGGACCCGACAGAGTGGTGCGGTGGTGAGTGGAGGGGAACTTACTTTTGAAGCCACCGAGAAGGAAAATTGACTACGTAGTGTTAATTAACGGGTAGTAAATTAATACGGGGGTATAAACAAATACAAAGGTAGTATAGAAAATGATCAAAGAGGTTGAACGCTGGGGCAGGTGACAGCTATAGGCGATCGGTAGCCAGGCCGTGCCACTATCCCTCTTCCCGTGCTGCAGACTGCTGTGTCCCCCCCCCCCTCATTTCTGTTTCACAATCAATTTCACACCTTACAGGACACGAATATTGCACCATCATTTCAAACTTCCTGGCTACGAGTATGACTGGGGTTAACTACCAGGATTAGTAAACTGTTAATGGCTCTTTATGATGTCACAATTAAAACTTGTTCAAGTGGTGAGCAAAACCAATGCTTGAGCTAACTTTGTTGTTTTACTATGTTAGTAGTAGTATGAATGGTTGGGTTTACGTGCTGCTCTGTATAGTATTGAAGTCAGCTAATATACCTATTTAGTATAGAGTCAGATATGTATACAGTGACGGGTGTATGCTTTCTCAATACCCAGAGCGTAGATAGACTTCTGTATTTAGGGCCTCGATGCTCTATAATTATAACAGGGGTTAGGCATGCATGACCTATTTCTGTAAAAAAAAACAATTCTGACAATTATTTTTCTTGGGAAGGGGGGTGGGGAAGCTGACAGGTATTTGGGTCCTAGCCCACACCCTGGCTACGCCACTGTATTAGCGTTTACGCAGAGTTTTTTATCATGGGAAGTACCACACAGTTTATCCGGACTGGTTTTGTCAGATTAAAGTGGATTAAAACATATAGCTTCCGGGACTTTCCTCCAGGTCTCCGATGGGGCCGGTGCCCTCCGAACACAATGGGCTTCCACTATATAAGTGATGTTAGAAACATTATGATACAATTTTCGTTTACTAAAGATGAAATATTTAGAGGGCTCGGCGTTTTGGTCTTATAGCAGGACGGCTTCTTCCGGCAAATAACGAAAACTGTTTGCTTTTGAAGACGATTCGTCAGGCCCTCAAAAGTATATGTTACCTAAAACAGGCCCTTTGCAGTAGATGAGCAATTTGTTAACTGTTTCTCTTTCTTGAATTTAAGATAGAATATTGATAACATGCATGTCTGAGTACTACGTACGGTGACCGTATCTGGCATCCGTGGTGAAAGCAAATATATATATATACTACTAATTAAAAATGTTACTAATTAAGGAAATCTTGATTAATAAAAATAACAACAACAATAATAATAATAATCAGGCGGTTATTAATTCGATACTGCTATATAAAGCAAAAAACGAAAAAAAAATTCCACGTTATCGTCCTTTAAACTTTTGTATATATCCATTGTTGTGTTTCAATCACCAATTAGATGCCCGTACACATTTGGAATCATCAGGGCATGCTAGCCACAAAAATGTGTTGGATCTATGTGATGCTATCCTTGTAATTACATCCGCCATTCATCGTTCCGATACAATGAATGTATAGCCCTCTTAAATGTCTACTTTTGTTGATTGCCACCACATTATGAATTAATTAGCGGTTATTGTTCTAGCTTCCTTTAAGCTGAACATCAGTAAACGAGTAGTAGGCCCATACGTCTGTTCTGTCAGGCATACGGCCGTAGCCGGGCAGTAGTACTACAGGTTTAACGTCTTTAATTAATCTATGGTGGCATACGCCATATGGAGTCTATATAGTCAGTCCGCCCGAGTGTTCAGGAAAAGTGCAGAAAAACATCAGGAGAACATCTGGTTTGATACGTTATGAACTTCTTCTTGGGGCTTGGATGTCAGAGTGCACAAATGGAGGTAAATGTGATGCAAAACTTGGTAGGTCAATTGAGGTAATTAATTAGGCAGCATACGAAACATGTTTACTACTGAATAAAGAGGTTTGTTTACAAGTGACGAGACCTTCAGGCTCCCACATACAAACAATCTTCCTAGTCACAATACTGAAATTTGAAAGTGCCATGAGTGACCAACGTGTTAGCTATCCAGCTATTGAGAACTTCTACAAGGACTTACATACCAACGTTACTTTGACGATTTCATGTGTTAGTCAATGGAGCAATAATATGGCTGTGGTACCCTATGAGGAGTACGCATAAAATAGATGGCGCTCATCCGAAACCATACCATATGCGCAGAAATTAACCTTGAATCAAGGAATATTCTTTATATATATAGTGTGGTATAGTTCTAGAAATAACCATGTAAACAGCTGCGCTTAAAGTGAATGGACTGTAAAGTATATTACAATGATTTTGACAATACTAATTTAAAAAAGTTATCCGTAACCATGGGATGGGGAACCGTTGAAAGGTCTTCTCCTGATATAAGACATCCAGCAGCAAATAAAATGTAACTACAATGTCCATGTGTATATTTATTGCATCAGTACATGACCGTACGAAATGTTATAGTAAAACGTATTACGAATTCAGCTCTACACTGTAAGACTTTCAACAAGAGAGTATACAATGAACAGTAAGCTATATAGAATAGTCCAGGTCAAAATTTCGTTTTGATATGTTAAATAGGAACATAATCTAAGCATTTTAGTGAAATTTGCATTTAATTCCTATGTACCCTTTTTGAGATACTGACAATTGAAGTTAACACCTTCCCATAGGCGTACGAGGCGGGGGGGGGGGGGGACCAAATTTCTAGAGGACAATAAATTCGGGCAAAAGTCGAGAAGAGGAGAAGAAAAATATATATATATATATATATATATATATGCCGTAGCTTGCCCGAATCTTTTTCAAATTTTTGCCCGACAATTCTGTGGAGAGCGTTTTATGTTATTTGTTTTGCGACATTAATATTCATATAGGCCTAATGATTTTCTTTATTTAGCATCATGTTGCCCGAATATTTCCGTGTAACACCACCGTAAGCGCAGCTCATCTGGGCTACCACGCTTTTTGCACTATCAAAAAATTTCTAACTAGTACGGTCAACTGTATACCTGGACATCCCCGACATGAGTGTATATAAGAAACGTTATCTTGTTCATGGATGGTGGGTTTACAGGTTTATCATATTCTTTGTTATTTTTCATACTTTTTTGTGAGACAAATTGCAGTCTCACCCGACACAGCGACATTATCCCGCCTACGTGTCGTTGAACAATGTATGTTTTTCTGGAGGTAGCTGAGTACTGTGTTAAAATAATAAATATGGTAACTAAATAGGAGCTTAAAAAATATACTGTCCTATTTTTCCCCTTCAAAGTGATGTTACCATTTTTTCTTCTTCTAATTTACCAAATTTTTGGGGAAGTGTCCATTTCTAAAACGTGAGATTATAAAATAAAGAATGTTTAGATGCAACTTGTAAGGCCTCAGAAGTGCCATTTCCGGCAATCTGAGAGGCAGTTTTTGCCAACAAAAATTCTTGTACGCTACGCGCCAACCGATGGTGGCGCTCCGTTTAGATAGTGTCACGGGAACTTTCGGGCACAAAACTTTCTGCCCCCCCCCCCAAACTGAAATGGTCCCGTACGCCTATGCACCTTCCGTACCATGAGTGAACTTGGAGCAAACAGGTGTGACGTCATAGTTACACACTGACAAATAATGTTTTTTTTTCTTTATTTTTCAGTCTATTGAATTGACCTTGGATTGGATTACTACTTTGTCTAAAGGAAATGTGAAGTTTATAAAATACCAATACCTATGGTACATTCACATTATGGATGCATCCAATTGTGGAGTATAAAATTAGAGGTACATTTTAAAGGAAAACAAAACATTATTTATCAGTGTGCAACAATGACTTCACACCTGTGTGCTCCAAATTCACTTTTGGTACTAAAGGCGACAACTTCAACTGTCAATATCTCAAAAAACTGTTAATAGGAATTGCATGAAAACTTCACCAGAATGCTTAGATTTTGTTCCTCTTTAACATATGAAAACGAAATTTGGACCTGCTCTATATTCTTTTAAAGCCCGGCGAACACTGTACGACTCATCCCGACCAGTCTCAATTCAGACCGTCGTTAAGTGGAAATACTACGTCGTTAAGACTGTTAGTGCTACGTACGACTGACCTACTGATCAGTGCACACAACGACTATAACGACCGCCCCCCCCCCCCCCTTGAGCATAATTTGTTTGTATGTGTTATGATATCGCTAGTAATTTCAAGCTTTGTTCAAGCTGTACAGTTTAGCTGTGAACCACAGCACACAGATCGCCACTCGATATAAACGATACATCTTCAGTTTTCGCGACTGAAGCCTTTTTACGAAACTTTAAACTGGCAATACCAAATCATGGTTTTAAACCCATGCACTCACACCACCCGACTATCCATGATTTCCCACGTAATGACAGTTGTGTAGTGTTTAGCGCTATAATAATACAGGTATCTCTCTATATATAATATAAACATACATACTACCAATATTATCTGTTACGAAATACATTGGTAAAATATCAAGACTTTGAGCAAGTACTTCCAATAATATGCATATTGTGCGGTCAATGAAAGACTTCTACACTTGCAATTGATTAACATATCAAGTTAATAAAAACAACTGAATATATAATAGACCATATATGCATAATTTCGTTTCTATTTACAAATAAAACATCTTTAATAAAATGTAAGTAAAGACATGTTTATAATACAAGATAATTTTCTTCCCCCATGCATAAATCTCTTTTCCAACTTTTCGAGTGGTATATTCTACCAAACACAGGATAGCTGGTTACCTCTTAGAGTTGGTGCTAAACAGACGAGAGGCAAGTTTAGAATATTGAATTTCTCGCCTAGGAGTAATATCCACATCACATCAAAGAATTTCTAAAATGATTAATTTCAATATCAATCCTCGTTAATTTCATACAATCTGTACTTTGGTTTATGCTCCTAAGCAATCAGGGAAAAAAAGGCATTTAAGATTTCTAAAAATATGAGTAAAAAATAACTGCATTTGGTTTTCTTTGGCATTTTACCCGACAATGGTTATTCCTTCGAGCGGACGTATACTGTTATTATCGTATGCCACCTGTAGTGGAAGAAGTATGGGGCGCCATAGGGAACAAATTCAATAGCTTTATACATTATGAGACTTATGATACGAACAGCAACTTGGCAGCATAATCGCTAACCGCAGCATTAAGTATAAAACTAAACAAAAGGAATGTATGAAGAATAATTTGATTGGTATTTAACATAAAACTTTGATCTAACGGTATAAAGAAAATAATTGACGTCTGTAAGAGGGCTTTTCTGGACTGTCAACTGCAGTTCTTTAGCGACTGAGTCTCTTTTCTCTGGTTTCGTCGTTCACCCGTGGGCAGCAGTTGCATTCACATAACACGGTACAGTAAACTGTGCGTCTCCTGTAGCTATTGCATTGATAGCGGAGTAAGATGATGATATCCCACCAACGATACCCACAAATATGATCTCATAATGTATAATCCACTGGTAGAGAGGCAAGGGTCTGTAAAAAAAAGATAAAATTAGCAAAAAGGAATAGAGATGAATGGTTAAATTATCAAACTGACGCCCGCCTACCCCCCCCCCTCGTTCACCCCACCCCATTTATCTTCTCATTTATGCTCATCCTGCAATAAAATGAATTTGATATCTTCTCTCCCCGCCTTTTACAAAACACAGACTGTTGGTATTGAGACTAGCAGACTTGGTAAATAGCAAAGAAAGAAAATAAATTAAATAGCTACTACCTCGACCACGACGTCCTCGCCTAGTTTACACCCTTCCACCCACTCTACACCCATTTCAAATGCCTTGTCAGTAAAAGATTGCTACGTTTTCTGTCAATTGCCAATATTTGGGTTCAAATATGTTTATAAATCTATTTAGTTGAGAATGTCCTATTCAAGCTTTAAAAAAATGACTATAAATAACGTGTCATTTTAAACTAACAGACCCATAGAAACTGATTAAGAAAAAAACTAAAGAAAGTATCAAAATGGGTGTAATCTCAGTGAAATGCTGCTCGTTATATTTTCTTTTGAAATATGAAAAGAAAACCCAAGGAAAACTAAAGGGTTTTACTTACTTGATTTAACTATATGAAATCACACATTTGATGGCAGCCCCAGACATTGACTTTTAAACTAGAATATCTTCCAAACGATGAGAGAGCCTTTTTTTCTAGAGTTCTGGGCGAGTTATTCATCACAAAATCTCTCTAAATTAAACTAAAGATGGTGATTGGGTTCGATTTTCTTTTAAGACAAAAAAAAAGGTACGGTCGCAAAAGAAAACCACTGAACTTACATTCTGGAATAAGTTTGATTCGGACAGCTGGTGGAACAAAGTTTCAAATAAAACAGAGATGGAAATACAAATGTAAGGAGAGTCACTGTTGATCCACCAACAAGAGACAAAATGGCGCCGAACTGTGGTATCGTCTCCGCCACAAATAGGATAAGTCCCATTATAACCGTCCGATTTATGACTCGCTTCCAATTAAACGCTGCAGGTGAAAGAACAAGAAACCACTGAAGTAATTACCGGGAAGGGGGAGGGAAGGGGAGGCAATGGGGAGGGGAGGGAATGGGGAGGGGAGGGAAAGGGAAGGGGGTAAGGGAAGGCGAAGAGTAAGGGGAGGGGGAAGGCGAAGGGTAATGGGCTTGCTTACATGTATATATGTGGGGAAAGGAGAGAACACGGAAGGAATAATTTTATCTACCCCAGCGCCTGCCCCTCCCCCCTTTCTCTATCTGCATCTCTTTCACTTCCCATTGATAATCAAGCACTCTCCCTTTAGGAATAATGGATCGGTCCCATGTATGAACTGATGAACATACTGTATAAGAAGAGAACAGTTACCCAGAAATCGAATAAGAAAATTTGGAAAAATTCGATTACCTTTATCAATTCCTAAGAAATCTTCGACTTCTTGGCTGAGGGGGTTAATAACTATTATAAAGCCCATGATAAGATGCACGGTAATCAGACACGTAGCTGTGGTGGTCAACCAAGACGCCGACAGTACACCTAAAATGTTGTCTTCGTTTTTGTCTCCATAGACGAAATAACCAGCCGTAGATACCGGTAAATACATGCAAACTATTCCTGAAATATTAATAATAATAAAAAAATAATAAAAAAAAAATAATAAAAAAAAATGAAAAGTATAAATTAATTTGAGTACTTTAATCTTGGTATATCTGGTTCGGAATTATGTAACAACACTACACAATTGTATACGGGACGCTGCATGTGAATTGTAGGATGCACTCCACCGAAAAAAAAACACATAAAGTGATGATGGCGGAATATATCTTGTACAAATATCATCCTCTGTATATATAGATTGCCCACTCTATTTCCACGTGTGTTCGCATTGTCTTCCTCCCTTGCGGTAGCATATTCACATCGAGTCTATATATAACCGCGCTAGCCCTCCTCCAGGAAAAAGTGTCGAACAGCATCCGGGGAAGTGTCGAAAAGCATACGGGGAACATCTTGTATCGATATTTTCATCGAAAAAGGTTTTTTTTGTGTGTGGCTGCGATGTCAGCGTTACACACATCGAACACATGTTTTGCGAAAAGTGTAACAAATGAGGCAAGTTTAGACCACTGTAGGTCCTCCAAGATCGGCAAACGAAAATTGTCATTGATGAGGCTATTAAAAGTCACAGAAACTTTGGGCTCCCATATATAGCAAAACGTCTACACAGAGGGTCATCGTACGGAAACTTGAAGGTGCCATAAATGGCCAACTTGTCAGCTATCCAGTGACGAGTGTAGGGTTTACCTAGTGAGAACTTCTACAAGGACTTACAGACCACATCACTTTGGCGATATAGTGTTTTAGTCAATGGTGCTGTTATTTGGAAAATGGTACCTTGTTTTTACCATTCCAAAATAACGGACATTGGGGTGGGATGTGAAGCAGAATGGCAACACCTCTAAACCTCTGCGCTCAAGACATGTGACGTATTTAGAGTCTAACGACAATTCGACAGCATTTGTGTCGTTGTCTATCAAATTTTCGTTCCGCTATGTTATACGGAGGAGGACATTAAAGGTGATTTTCGGAAAGAGGAGGGCCGGGGGGGGGGGGGGGGTGGGAGGAGGAGGCGTGGTTTAAGCTTGCATTGACACTGTGCACCAAATAAAAGTGAAAGTAGCAGTCAAACTCACCTGCATACGCCACAGTTACAACTTTTGAGAAATCCTTTGGATTTCTCATATCATGTTGAATTGTAGGAAAGGCAGCATGTCCACCGAAGGCAAAGAGAATCACACCAAATGCTAGAAAGAAATCAGAGAACCCAGACGGAGGATAAGTTGGTGTTTCCGATGCATTCCGATCCAGCAGAATCTGAATGAACATGGCCAGACACGCAGTGGCTGTTGCACACATTGCACCAATAGCCACAGGCCTGGAGAGTAAAATAAGACAAAAAAGCTGACATTAAATCAAGAAATTATCTGGAATGAAATAATTTGAATAGACCACTCATGTGCCTCGACAATAGGGAACCGTGCGGCCGTGTCCACCCCAATCATTTTTACAGCTACATATGGCAATTTCAAAATCCCTCAATAGTGTAACTATTGCTTTCGACTCTCGTCCCTCCACACACCCCCATCTTAGACATGTGTCGGGACCCCGTGCACAACATTGATGTTAAAATAAAAATATATCTATTAAAAACAACTTGACTCACCAGAAATCTTTAGGTGTCCCCAACCAAGTGATGGGCCATAAACATACGGCTATGATTGGTAGCAGAGCACAAAATGAAAAGTCCTTATGCAAAGTTGTAAGAAGCTCCTGTATATTTTCAGATGCTATGAGAAGAAACACTGTACCTACACCAAATAGTGTGGCATTGACACAAAATGAGACCAAATATCTAGAAGCAAATATAGAAATAAGAGAGAGAGAAACTATGAAAGGATTTTAAATGTTCTCATAGTCACATTGGAGGACAAATTGAGTTAACACAATACAAATAATGAAAAACATGACGTCATCGTATGCAAAATGGCCGCATGCAATCTCACCTTTCATTTAGCAATGTGTAACAATCCTCTAAGGCAGGGTCTCCCTAACTTTATGCCCCCACGAACCCCCTGTGGATGTCAGAGTTGTCCGTGAACCCCCAACTTTCGAGACTACTATAATACGCATGACAGTGCTTCGTAAAAGAACAAGTTCATAGTGTTGTAATGAAAAAAAAAAATAAGAGATGAACAAATATTTCATAATTCAGTTATTTATCATTATGTACGGTACGGTTATGGCAAGCCATATGGGCAATAATTCGACAAACCGAGTTTATCGTTGACTTAAATTCGGTGCCTTTCCGATCCTTCCACACATAAAAAAAATTGTTTTCCTTTGTGTATCCCATTACATCCTTATCCCGGTGTCACTGTTACATCTAGTTTACTTCATAAATGAACTTGATCTACGGTATATTAACTCACCTTCCCTTATTTCCATACGTCTCATAGCCGATTGCAGGGTATGGAAATCTGGTCTGTTGTTTGTATATTGGGAATCTGTCTTGAAGTATGGTCCAACACCGTCCAAGGATAAACCCGGTATATGCAGACATAACTGCACACACTAGGATCATTACTATGCCTATCCATCCTAAAATAGAAGAAACATATGTTTATGTAAAGGATGGCGAATTTATGCAGACTTTCTAATTTTTAATAGTTATAGTCCACGAAAGAATTAACTTAAATATCTCATTGTCAATAATTAGAAATTTTGAGTAGGGGTGATCATTTTCTAACTATTGGACATACTCGGGGGTTGGGTGAGGTGGGAATACTGATGACCTCTAACCTAGAAAAAAAGACTGCACGATCGTGGGGCAGATCAGTCTTGTATAATGGTGGGGACGCGTGCCTATTCTCTGATACTATCTAAGCGGAGCGCGACCATGGGCTCGCGCGTAGCGTACAAGAATTTGTTTGGCAAATATACCTCCCAGATCGCCGGAAATAACACTTCCCACACCCAATGATGCTCCCAAACCTCCTTAAGCTTGAGATCTAATGGCTTAGAAATTTAGTTTGGGGAAATACATGGGCGTCTGCAGAAAAAAACAATGGACAAATTTCAATTTCCAATTATCATGATTGGATATGTTTAATTTTCTATTGTCTATGGTTACAAAGGCTTGATCGCGTTAAGATATCCTCTCTGGGGAGGGAAGGGGGGGGGGTCCTCGATAGCATGAGCAGGTAAGATACTAGAACTTAGAAGGTCAAATGAGACTTAATCAATGATTGTCTCTTGTATGAATGGAAACGGAATAACCGATGACAAGAATATATTCAAATTAGGTCAGTTGTTCTGAATTTTACCTGAGTCCAAAACTGCCTTTGGAAGAGCAAGGACCCCACTGCCTGCCATTTCTCCAATAATGAATAGAGAAGCTGTTACAACCGTCAGACCACGAATAGTGTGAACCTTCAAAAGAATTAAGAGTCTCTTATAAGTGTACGGAAAATCTTACCGTTTAACGGTGAAGTTATACAGACGTAGGAACCGGTTGTGTTACCAGGAAGTTATAGTACCTACGAAAACGTTGACGTGGATTTGAATTTGGTCTATCCCTGCATGTGCTCATCATCTACAACTATATAGTCCCCACCAGGTAGCTTGTTGTAAAAGTGAGCAGTTTCTCCCTATTCGCTATAGCTGTTACATCGTCGTTGCTGGTACATACATACAGTTAAAGGGAACAATATTATTGTATACCCTTCTAGCGCAAACTTGTATAGGTGTAGCTAGGGTCGAAAAGGGTGAGAATTTGCAAAGCAGAATAAGAAATGTCGGATTAACTGTCCGACATCTTAAAGGGCAGGGCACCGGCTTCGGGTGAGGGGGTAAGTGTCCATTACCCCACAATATGTTTCGCAGCAATGACATTCGCAACAATGACTTTCGCGCCGCAAGTAAACATGGTGACACCAAAGCGAAACTTTTACCTTTACTGAACACTGGCCGCCCCTCTCCCCTCCGCCCCCACAAGCCCAGCCTCAATTCTGTGTCGGGTCCCGACTGTAAAGTATAACGGGGTTTATTTTAAGCTATAGTCGATTTCTTTTTCTGGAAAAAGCTGTCAGAAATAGAGTCATAGTGACGTCAACTTTGGGGATTGTAATTGCTTTCGATTTAGTTTCCGCAAGATCCCCCTCTCCTCCCCTCCATTCCCCTCCCCCGACACCACAAGAGTGGTCACTTATTAGCCTAATACAGGCATAGATGCGTATGATACGTTATGGACTGAATGACTATGACATTATACGTGTATCGGTGGCGTCAAATGTGAAGGATGTAGAAAAATGATGACAATTTTCAGACTAAATCCGCAAGTTGCTCCGAATCTCAGACACGGGACCAGGGTCAATGTGGGGCTGTGTAAAACTAACTGTTTTCCGTCCCATTTCCTATCTCCTAAATAAATCCACGGCTCAGAAGTCACCTATATATTTATATATTTAGTTCGGTGTATAGTGTATACTGATACATAAATACATGTACACAGATTTCCATGGAAAGAATACATGACTACACAGACAAGGGCGGCGGAAGCACTTTTAATCTGGGGGGCACCGACATCAAAGGGCACTTTGCAGAAATTCGATTGCACTGATGCAGCCTTATATTTAGTACCCTTTATAACTCTTATTGTATTATCTTATATGCGTATACACATCACTCCATCAAGGCCCCCCCCCCCCCCTCAAAGAAAATATGCATACTAGTACTGCAATATCCAATGTGCAAATTGGGAAACAAGTTTTGAGACAAAATGAGGTGATATCATGCTTGTTGCTAGTGTAGGAATCTTCCAAATTAGACATTATTTCTTGTTTATATCTTAACAATATTTTTCCATTCGAAATAGCTTTGAGTTTGACCCACAGTTATTCATTAAAAGTCAGGGGCGTAGTAAAGATTTGCAAAGTTGTATGCACGACTATCTGAGCGGAGCGCCACCATCGGTTGGCGCGGAGCGTACAAGAAAATTTTTGGTTTTACAAACCCCTAAGATGGCCGGAAACGGCCCTTCCCGAGTGTTCATTGTGGTTCCCTAGCCTCTTGCTAACTTGAGACACCTCAATTTTTATGTAGAAAAAGGGCACATTTTTAACCTGAGGAAAAGTGGGGGGGGGGGCACGTGCCCCCTGTGCCCCCCCGGTTCCGCCGCCCTTGTACACAGAAATGTGTACCAGGAATGCTCGCCTTTTAAAAAATATCATTAGGGATGACTGGAGGCAGGGTAAGACCCAGTTCCTCACAGGCTCTTGACGGTTCGCCTTGGGTAATAATATATTCATCTGTAGGCCTATGTCGTGTCACGTGAGTCCTTCATGTAACTCTCATGTATGTATATGTATGTATGTAACTTAGATCCTCCTGCAAGCAGGAACTCGCGAAGAAGCCTCATTGGCTTATCAAAGCCGCAAGCTGACCGAAGTCAGTCTCTTACATTCATATTTAACGTCCATGATTATGAATTGTTAATTGTCAATAACTCTGTAACTGGACGGACATACATTTAATCTGGGAGTGTCTCGAACCCGGGACCTTATGATGGAAGGTATCGGCGTTAACCACTGAGCTAACACTCCAGCATGAAAGTACTACCTCGTAAACTCCGAAATATACCAGCTGTGTATGTACCGGTATCCTATACTGCAAAGGTGTCTTTTCGTGTGACGGAGGCTTACAAATCAACCGGCTCAAGTTTATAACAATTGGAGACAACTCTGTCTATATGTGGCTTCTAGATGAGAGCTCCTTTATATACTCGATGACCTTAGGAAATGTATATAATCCCTGTTTGTACATACATATCTCCGTCTATATTAATTTATATAACCATGTATTGGGATTCTGTACGCTGCATCCATTCACTGGCATCTAAACTTACTTCGCCCTTTCCGTACAAACTGTACGTCCACGTGTAGTGCATGTGTAGACCGTTGTACAGTGTACAGTAGACCGTTGTACAGTAGACCGTTGTACCCCGTCATACTATAGAACAATATATAGTTCATGGAAACAACATGCCTTTGTGCATTTTAATTTCACTTTCACTAAGAAAGAGCCTGAAGAACATCATCCAATGAATGAAATGAAAGCTATAGGCAATCAAATAAAACAATGAGACGTAAACAGGATATTGTCCAGAAGAAATGTTAATTTTGTAGCCTTCTTCCCAAAGGGTTTACACTTTGGAATTAATAGTGCATCCACTTATATCCTCATATTCGGGTGTCTATAAAACAAAGACCTAAGATCTAAGACCTAAGACCTGCACAACTAAGACCCTACTGCAAAAGTAAGACCCTACCAACTGCAAAACTAAGACCCTACATCTACACTAAACTAAAAACTAAATTCCAAATTAAATTTTGCATCTAAAGACAATCGATTGTTGATCATTTTATAACTCAAAGGGGGAGAGCTATTGGAACGTCACCAGTTCGCTCTTTCTATTGGTTAAATTTTTGGGCAAATCGGTATACTCCCCCACCTATCTACAAATCAAATTGGGCTTCTATACGTGCACATGCTCACCATGCAGCACAATGATGAATAGTTTTGCAGTCGATAGGGTCTTAGTTTTGCAGTAGGGTCTTAGTTTTGCAGAAGGGTCTTAGTTTTGCAGTTGTTGGTAGGGATTTAGTTTTGCAGTAGGGTCTTAGTTTTCAGTTGGTAGGGTCTTAGTTTTGCAGTCGGTGGGGTCTTAGTTTTGCAGTAGGGTCTTAGTTTTGCAGTTGATAGGGTCTTAGTTTTGCAGTGGTTATTAGATCTTAGTTTTGTAGACACCCCTCGATCCCTTTTCTAAGCTGAAGTTACTAACAGGTGAGCGTTTCGAAGTCTGAAACTCGCAAGTACAGCCTGTCCACCATTCTCCAACCCCTTTCTCATGAATGCATACATACCGTTTGTGGTCCTCCGTCTCTGTCGGAGAGCCTTCTTCGCACGAATCAGCTTGTCGAAAATTCAAAGTGTTAGCCATTGTAAAATGCTCAGGATTAACAAACTTGGAAAACTCTTCAACTTTCAGTTTAAGTCCTTTTATATCATTTAAACGGTTGATCAAGGGTGATTATGATTTTTCGCAAGTAATTATATTATGCAACACAATATTACAGTGATTTCATCATTACATAGACCCGGATAGCCTAGTCGATTCATATTTCACAAATAAATTGAGGTAAAAGAACAAAAGTTGAAACAGTTCAAATATCGGTTGCACTTATGATGTAAACTGATATCATGCTAATGCAATCTTTCAGGGGGTCTGAGAGGGTTCGCAAAGTTGGATTTCTGATACACCGAAGGGGCCCGTTAACGTTGCATTGACAAATACTACCAAGTTAGTCAAAACAAGTCTGAAAAGGCCGTATGGATATGTGGCGACGTGCAACATTCTATTGGAGTTACACTATCGTGTTAAATATGTTTACTAAAGCTTTTTATAACTGTCAATGAGAGGGTATTATACGCACGTGTCACGATTGTGCAGAGTCCATCCCTGGTGCATTTGAATCTGACAATGTAGGGCCTAGACAAAATTACTACTTTTAGAGGCAAGAAAAGCCGTAATTAGAAAATGAATGAGTAACAAGCCTTTTACACACATTCACACCAGTAGAATCACTGTGGCTTAGTGATACAGACTTACGCCTGTGATACGAAGGTCCGGTGTTCGATTCCTACAATTGCTTAATGGGTCCCAAAAAAAGACGGAACAGGTCGTGAAGTATGGAACTTTTTCTGGTGTTTTGATCTTTGTTAAATTATTGTATACCTGTCATACCAATTGTTACACATTCAGTCCATAATTGTTTATACAGGCGGCAAAAGCCTACAGTGGAATGACGGCCTTCCTATATAACTGTTTCGAAACTCTTGACATTCAATCAGTCGTCCATGGGCCTAGTTGGTTAGCGTGAAACTAAATTACAAAGAGTATGCCATTCTTCAACGGTGCAGGCTATATTTTCAATGACTTCTTGTGTATAGCGTTACGTACGAGCCTGCGGTTACATGTTTGAAACCTCTATAAAAAGTCCAGATCAAATATAACACGTAATACTTACATTGTCAGGGTGAACCCCGTTAATCAGTGGAACGTTTTCTAACTTGGCTTCGTTATCCATCATTAGTATCGCTCACTGCTAAAATTGTTTCTATGATTTTTATACAAACCAGGACAGCCAGTTTTATGCTAAGTTAGATCTTCTATATGTCCTTTCGTTTCTTTACTTTGTTACAATACATGTCACATGTCGATAGTGCTTGATCAGTATAGATATGTATATATATAGGCCTATGTATCCTACAACTACGGAAGCGTAGAAGGGACATTGCATTGACGAGTTACCAACTTGACAAAACGACAATTTTCTGCAAGTTGACGAGTTGTCGAGATGGTAACGTGACAAAATTCAGAAAATTGACGTTTTGACGAGATAACGGATCTCGTCAATGCAACAATGTTCTGCAAATTGACGAGTTGCACATTTACTACCATCTCGACAAGATGACAAAATTCAGAAAATCGACGTTTTGACGAGATAACGGATCTCGTCAATGCAACAATTTTCTGCAAATTGACGAGTTGCACACTTACTACCATCTCGACAAGTTGACAAAATTCAGAAAATTGACGTTTTGACGAGATCCGTTATCTCGTCAAAACGTCAATTTTCTGATTTTTGTCACGTTACCATCTCGTCAACTCGTCAATTTGCAGATAATTGTCGTTTTGTCAAGTTGGTAACGCGTCAATGCAATGTCCCTTCTACGCTTCCGTATACAACTGAGTTATAAAGGAAGTTCAAAGGTTGCTCACCAACACGTATCATTTTATAGTGTATTGTTGTAGGGAAGTCCCTTTTATGACATACATATAATCATTGTATAGTGCGCTGGCGCGCTACAATATTGGAATTACTAGCCCGCTCCATCATCTACGTTAATTAAAGGACCAAACACCGAACTTGCTTCTTCGATATCATGACCGAAATAACTTCAAAGGGGTTGCAGTAACAACAAAGAACCCTCCATTATAGATATGAACTACCAAGTTTGACCTTCACCACGCACTATACTGTGACAAGTGTTTTTATACAAATACAGTTGTTCTATAGTTGTTTCACGGTATATAACTTCAATATAACAGCTCACTGTATATAGTAGGTCCCACATCTTGACTTATAGTGGTGGCCGTCTAGCTATAGTCTAATATAGAAACAGAAACCGACAGCTATATAAGCTTCATAAACTAGCTTTTTGCATCGTATGTAGATGTTCTCTTCACTGTTCCTGCTCAATCCTGACAAGTGTTCAGAAGAAAAAATATAGGTTGAAAGACCAGGGTGTGGGACGGGGAAGTGGGGGGTGTCAGAGAGGGCAGCACCCAACATTTTTAACTATAGGGATGCATTCTATGCGGCATTTTTGCATCATTTAACTGAATAGGGTATATATGCAATGTTTCCAATGACACATCCTTCCAAACACGTGGTAGCTGATGGCTTGTCCTAAAGTTAGGTGTGGCACCATGACCGTTAGAGTAAGTTGAACTCGGAGGAGAATCAAGTTCAGTATACTGAAATCCAATTCTTGCCGATTGCTCTCTCTGCAGGGTAGATTCTTTAAAGAAATATTCCGGTGGCTGGCGTTAATTCTTTAACAAACATAATGGCAACTTTCTGCATCTTTAGGTAAAGCCCACATCTTAAAGCAGGTTGTACGTGTTGAAGTTATGAATTATTCAAATCTGGTGGTATTTTGTTATTGCATCTGGCAACAACTAAACAGGTCGAATGATTTCACCGTGGCAACCGTAAATGGTTTTGTTTTTCTTTATCGTCACCACAACCCACTTATGCGCAAATGTTAAAATTCTTAATACAGAGAATATTGACAGCTAAACAGGCATTCCCAATGAATCAAATTTCAAGGTTTGAAGAACCTCTGCCGTAAGGATATCACATATGTTATCTACTGTGGTCCACTACCTGGGTTATAAGTCAGTCAAAATAGATAACATTCATGAACCATACCAAGATATCGAGATCATGGGGTTTTCAACTAAAGAACAAGTATAAAATTGTGGATTTGTTGTTTCTATAAATATAGTATATGGTACCTCGTCTGCCAAGGAAACCCTTTTCAATCCTCAATCTATTCACACCATCTGTAGTCTTAATAAATTTAGGCTCTGTAATATATACACGCATTAAAAAAATGATGATGGTATAGCTTGAAATATGTCCCCGGCGGCCAAAACGCTCATTTAAGACCAAGGGCGTAGGAACCGGGGGGCTGGGGGCGCCAGCCCCCCAGTGAAAAATGTGGAGGGCGGAAGTATCATTCCGCCCCCCGCTCCGCAAGTCAGAAAACCCCTTTTTCATTTCCAAATTGCATCTAAGGCCAGGTGAAAATACAAAATTAAGTTTACAAAATGGAGTGGGTGTTGAAGTGTGCTACATTGCACCAAATTGCATCTGAGGCCACCTGGAAATGCAAAAAATTCCCCTTAGACCCCTCCCCCAGGCCGGCCATCAGTCTTCAGCCCCCCACTCAAAAGTACCTTCCTACGCCACTGTTTAAGACAACGTACCAAAATTTAGTACAACGTCTACTGCATAAGTGAATTCACTGAAAAAAAAAAGATAGCATAAAAGCGGAAATAAAATCTAGGCAATAAAATGAAACAAAGAGACGTAAACACGATATTGTCCAGAAGAAATTTCAAAGTGTTTAGACTTTGGAATTAAGAGTGCATCCACTCCTCTCCTCGTATATTGCCTTTGCTAAGCTGAAGTTACAAACAGGTGAGCGTTTCGAAGTCTGAAACGCGCAAATACAGTCTGTCCACCATTCTCCAACCCCTTTCTCACAAATGCATACATACCGTTTGTGGTCCTATGTCCCTGTTTATCAAAAGAGAGCCTTCTTCGTACAAATCAGCTTGTCGAAAATTCAAAGTGTTAGCCATTGTAAAAGCTCAGGATTAAACCAACTTGGAAAACTCTTCAACATTCAGTTTAAGTACTTTATTTGTATCATTTACACGATTGATCAACGGTGGTTATGATTTTTTCGCAAGTAATTATTATATGCAACACAATATTATAGTGGTTTCACCATGCATGGTATAGACCCGAGATAGCCTAGTCGAGACGTATGACACAAATAAATTGAGGTAAAAGAACAAAGGTTGAAACAGTTCAAAGATCGGTTGCACTTATGATGTAAACTGATATCATGCTAATGCAATTTTTCTAGGGCACTGCGAGGGTCCACAAATTTAGATCTCTTATACCCCGAAGAGGCCCGTTAACATTTTATTGACTTAAACTACAAAGTTAGTCAAAACAAGTCTAAAAGTGCCGTATGGATAAGTGGCGACGTGCAACATTGCATTAGAGTTTACACTATCGTGTTAAATATGTTTACTGCAGCTTTCTATAATTGTCAATGAGAGGGTATAAAGGACGTGTCACGATTGTGAAGAGTCCATCCCTGGTGCATTTGAATCTGACAATACTGGGGCCTATACAAAATTACCACTTTTAGAGGCAAGCCAAGCCGTAATTATGAAAGTGAATGTTTAACAAGCCTGTTAAACACATTTGCACCAATAGAATCACTGTGGCTTAGTGATACGGACTTACGTCTTTGATACGACGGTCCGGTGTTCGATTCCATCAATTGCTTCAAAGGGACGAAACAAGTCGTGAAACTTTCTGGTGTGTTGATCTTTAATAATTTATTATATATCTGGCATACCACTTGCTACACATTCAGTTTATAATTGTCTACACTATGGAACGCCAAAAGGACAACAGGTGGCGCTACTACTATAACCAAGAGGTGCTACTACCCTAAACAGGGGGTGCGTATACTACTCTTATTATGAGGTTCTACTACTCTTAACAGGAGGTGCTACTCCTCTAAACAGGAGGTGCTACTACTCTAAACAGGAGGTGCTACTACTCCTAAGTGATGATGCTGCTGTAAAAAGGTGACGCTACTACTCTAAATAGGCGGTGCTACTACAGGCGGCGATATTCGCTCCCATATTCCGTGAACACAAGCAGATGGCGAAACTAGATGTACTAATTCTGATATCACCCTTACCTGGCAAAATTAGGCGTATGGGGAAACAAAGAGCCAGCTTCACTTTTTTGGATCGACACCCCTCCGTAAATCATTAATGACTATATTTTATATTTTCTTCCTTTTCTAAACTATACACGAAAAATAATTATAGGAATACCTAACACAAATTCTATACATGTTATTCTGTAAGCCTGTCCCGGAATGGTCAGCAACTAGCTACAGCTTCCCGGTCGATATAACTTTCACTAGCAAATTTTGAATGCAGCAAGCAATCAGCAAAAGGTTTTTTACTTAGCACACAAGTACGTTAATGTTCTTTAACTTGGGCAGGTAAAATTTGGCATGAATAATATTGCATCTAGTTTTACTTAACATTGTACTGGCAGACGGGTTGAAAGAGCCTTGTCTTTTGTTTCTCATGATATCATTTTGACTTCCATCCAGAAATTGTATCCATTAAACTTTTCTGAAATGTGTTAAGCGGCAGAAAATTTCTTTGAAACATTGTATCTCTTTAATGCGGCCGAATGGCAGGTGTACGTATCCGCAAAAGAATAACCGGCAGATTTGTAATGGCATTATCCTTCACTGCGGTTTGCTTTGGAAACGGGTCGTAGTTACAAAGTAGATCGACCCTGTTTTGGATAGTAACACCTGTTTAGGGTAGTATCATCGCCTGTTTAAGGCAGTAGCACCGATCCTGTTTAGGGTAGTAGCACATCCTGTTTAGGGTAGTGACACCACCTGTTTAGGGTAGTAGCACCTCCTGTTTAGGGTAGTAGCACCTCTTGTTTAGGGTAGTAGCACCACCTGTTTAGGGTAGTAGCACCTTCTGTTTAGAGTAGTAGCACCTCCTGTTTAGCACCTCCTGTTTAGGGTAGTAGCACCACCTGTTTAGGGTAGCAACGCCACCTGTGGTCTTTTTGGCGTTCCATAATTAGCACCTTCCGTTTAGAGTAGTGGCGCCACTAATTTACAGTAGCTTCGCCGCCTGTAGGAGTAGCATAGTAGCATCGCGTATTTAGAGTAGTAGCGACAGCTTTTACAGCAGCATTGTCTCCTAGGAGTTGTAGCACCTTCTGTAAAGAATATAGTAGCACCTCCTGTTTAGGGTAGTAGCACCTCGAGTTAAGGGTAGTAGCACCTCCTATTTAGGGTAGCAACGCCACCTGTGATCCCTTTGGCGTTCCCTACTAAACAGGTAGCAAAAGCCGCTACAGTGGAATGACGGCCTTCTGGTTTGGAACCTCTGGATATTCAATCAGTCGTCCATGAGCCGCCTAGTTGGTTAGGTTGAAACTAAATTTAAATGAATATGCCATTCTTCAACGGCAGTATATTGTCAATGATCTTTTATGTATATCGTTACGAGACTGCTGTTACATGTTAAACCTCTATATAAATTCCAATTAAAATATAACATGTAATACTTACATTGTCAGGATGAACCCCGAGAGAAGTGATTAAGGGTACAGAACGCCAACGAGGTTCCAATGGGCCCTTTCCCAGAAGAATTTAATATAGTATACATGTATATCAGGCGCGTATCCAGGATTTTCTAACCCGGGGGGTGCGAATTACTATCAGAGCCTTATATAGAGAGAGTTGCGACAACTGAAATTTGGGCGCCATTTTGGGGCCAAATGGGCAACATACAGTATGTGTGGGAATGGGCGTTCAGGTGGATAGGGGAATTTTTCGATGGCATTGTAGAAGTGTGAGCGGGATTCTGGGTTTTATTTTTGGCCTGATAATGTTGTGGTGCTTTTGGGCGCCGAGGCTGTGTAAGTAGGGCGTCGAGTGTCGAACGGGAGGGGGGGGGGGGAGGGATTGGCTGCGCTCAAGTTCAAGGGGATGAGGTTGGCACATTTGGAAGTCCAAATTCAACAGTTGATATTCTGGTACGGTAAAATTGTATTATGACTGGTTATATATCATATTGTAACACATATTGCACAGTTGCGGAATATATACATTCTTCCATTGTTGCCATGGTAACCAAACAAAGCCTGTGATTGGTCAAAATTGGGATTAACTGTAACTTGAGCTAGCAATGGCTGATGAAGTTGATATTTGGACATGTGACTGGTACTGACATGGTGCACAGAATCATGAAGCTAGGTCTTTGAAAATTGGTTGCTATGGTAACTAAATGGACCAATCACATCAGGCTTGGGGCGATTACATCTGAATGTAATCGATTACGATTACTTGAGAATGTATGATTACGATTACGATTACAGCCTAAAGTTGAAGTAATCGATTACAATTACATTGTAATGTAATCGTGATTACAATCATGATTACATTGTGGTTACTTGCACAATCCTCTGCATATCTGTTTAATATAACTCTCTGCCGGGAAATAGGGCAATGAAATAGAGCAAGGGAAGGGTATTTACAGTATCATACGGACAAAATTGTGGAAGTATATCTAGAATTCCTACCAGGCATTACACATTTATGCCTTAACACGTTTAAGATGTGTAACCCATAAGTCCAGTAAAAAAATACAATTTAAACAGACAAAGAGTAAACAGACAAATACTAAAGTAAAACAAATGAAGATTTTCATGCAACATTTTATTTCAAATGTATGAAATACGAATAATAAATTGCAGCTGACAGGACTTTACCACCATAATATGACCCAAACTGGGTGCTGTAAGGAATTTACACTAATCTGGAACTCACATCGCAAATATATGGTATATGTGAGTAGGATATTTCAGCGTTATGAGAACTAAGCTGCTGCTGGAATTTGAGAAGATCTACTTCAGAATATTTTTGTATGAGAGTCAGGCTTTTATCTACGAATTTTATGTCTAATAACTTGAAAAAGCTGCATCTATATACTATAGGATCCAAAAAGTCAGAAATTCTTCAAAATACCAATTGAGCCTCTATTACTAGGCATGGGCTTCTATTATTAATGGATAAGGTAATCGTGACCAGACAACACCCCCCGGACAACCCCCCCCCCCAACAGAAGCATAAATATGTTGTCAGAAGTCGAAAATTAGAGAAGTTTTCTTTTTTTTGGGGGGGGGGATTGCTGGGGGGGGGTGAGTTGCCCGCCAACCATGGTAAAATGCTAGGCCTAGGCTCAGTCAAATTGAATTTCCTGTGTTATGTCCTCTTTTGCTTGGAACTGCCCGGTTGTAAGAATATGAATTAGGATCTGTATACTGTACCTATGTATGACATGGACAAACATGATTCCTGAGCCTAATTTGGCCTATGGTTTTCAGTTGACTCTGTTAGTTTTACCTGCTATCCTCTAACAGGACACAATGTTCTAGGAAATATTTTTACCTAGCCTACAGTGATATTTTAGTAACCTAATTTTTCAATATTATTTCATAAAAGATAGTGGAGTTCTGGACCAGTTCAATTCAAATCATCAAGTGCAAAGCAGAATGATTAATCATTTCAATGGTCTGCCAGATCGCCACCCAAATTTTCATAAATAATAAGCCGAACAAGCTCATGACTCAATGGAGCCAAGCAGTTTTTCATTAGGGGGCTAGGCTAGCCCTTGGTGATTTGTATTGCACACTGTACTTCGTAGATCCCCGATTTGTCTTGCCACGCTGGAGCCTTCAATTTAAGGAATATACCCACTAAACTTTGCAGAGATATTTTTATGCACCTTATAACAGATCTCATCCCAACATCGCAACTTTCTTGATCAGAACTTGTTAAAAATAGACAATTTTCATGCCTGAAATTTATGCTCTGTTTTCTGTGATGTTAACTATGCGTGTATGTACACTGCACAGTGCACCATACATAGCTGTAAGGACTGTGTGGTGTAACCCAAAGTCCTGGTTATCAGGGATGTAAGTGCAGCCAAAAAAAACCCGGAAAACTATTCGGAGAAACCGGGGGAATGTCGTCCTAACGCATCCTACTCCTAGCTCTGAATACTTACGCACTATCGTTATGTTAGGCTAGCTCAAAAGTATTAGCGCTCTAACACATCATACCCCTATTTCTGACTACTTACACACTATCGTTATGTTAGGCTAGCTCCAAGTAACGAATACGTCGCAGCGAAATCCGGAATAAAAAACAGTCTCACATCTGAAAGCGATCACGAATATCGACTATCATATGCGTATCCTGTAGATTTAGCCGCTCACAAATATCACAAGCGTTATTTCCGAAACTTATGTCGAGCACCAGCAGTTACGAATCAACGTGAATTAGGCAAGGTTTTTCAACGACAGAAATGAGCTATGGCGATTTGAAGTTCGCACGTACGCAACGATGTTCACATGGCACACACGATGTTGTACAGTGCAATGCGATGTGTAACAGGAAATGGTATTTTGGTTGATCGATGAGTGAAAATTGAAGTTAGCTTGCTGCAACGGGCCAGGCATTTTGCCGCGTTGTGTATTTGATATTTGTACAATTTTGTGGAACTTTATTGGAATTAAAAAAAAAACCGGATTTCCGTAAAAATACGGAAGACTTACATCCCTGTGGTTATGGACTAGGCTAGGCCTAGTGTTACGAATCTTAGTTCATTGTACTAGGCCTAGGTGAAGTACTCACATCACAAAGTTTGTGATTGGAGTTCGCCTTCCAGTGAAGCCTGTTTACTTTTGCCTCCCATGTTTTCCTCCTATCTAGGTTTGTTGGGAATCTGAAAAGTTTTGAACCGTTTTCGGGACGATTTGAACAGCCCCACGCTGAACAGCCAGGCATTTTGTGATGGCAGCGCAGATGTTGACTGCTCGAACGTACGTTGTTGTCGATCATACGGCCAGAATTAGTTGGCCCCAAAATGGTGCCATGAGGTCACGTGATCGAAAATTCCGGGACCCGAGTTGTCGCAACTCTCTCTATATAAGGCTCTGATTACTATCTAAGCGGAGCGCCACCATCGGTTGGCGCGGAGCGTACAAGAAAATTTCTGGTTTTGATACCCCCCAGATCACCGGAAATGACACTTCTCGGGCTTGAAAATGACCAACCAAATGTACACTTTTGCCTGAGAACCAAGTATTTCTCAATTTTTTTTCCATCCATAACCTTTTTGAAGATTGTCACCAGTCACACATCATGTTCGATCTCATTGCATGTCCTATGGATCATTGCTTATGTAGGCGATTCTACGTCACAGCCCACAATATCCGAAAGCCCCACTTTTCAAGGTTTTAAGCCCATTATTTGTTGAGAATTTGAAAATTCACATTTCTCGTGAATAAAAATCACTTCAAAACATACCCATAATGTTGCACAAAATTCAATCTATGGACAACCAATAGGGAAAAACCTCCTTCAACCCCTAATAGACAGGTACAAATTGCACGAGTAGAGGAAAGTATGATGAAGAATGTTGGTCAGGAAATTTTCGAAAATTCAGACACAGTTAATTTATTGGTGTACAAATATTAAAACCTCTTATTATGGCTATTATAAAACTTCGTTGAAGGAAATGAAAAATAGCAGATATTTCCGATATCAGGTATATCGAAACCGAACACTACACACATAGGCGTAGGTCCCGTAGGAGGCGGGGCTGCAGCCCCACCCCCCGCCCCGCAACCAATTTTTTCCCATTTTTTTCGGGCACCTACTGAGAGAAAAATAAATAGCAATGAATAGTTTAAAAATTATCTCCTTGGTAATTAAAATAAAGTTCTAAGATTGGCCGACATTACTACTGTAAAAGAGAGTTTGACATAAATGGATCTGTATGCTTTTTCTCCATCTACATAAGACATTTGGTTGTTTACATTAGCATCCGGCGGTATACTGTGCTACTTTCACGGACCGTAAGGTACACGATGCCATGCAATGTAATGACCGATGCTTGCTTATATGATATTGGCATCGATATGTTGAACGCGCGAAAAGCGCGCGAAAACTTTTGGCTTTTTTTCGGGCAAGTCGTTACAGCCAAATCCAATTGGGCTACACCTTCGACTACACACATAGACAGTTTTTGAGGCTGTTCATCGTGGAACAGGCATTTCAATGCTCACTGATATGATGTTATATCTGCTCTTTGCTTTACAAATTCGAACAGGCGTGTAGCGAGTAATTGCCAAGGGAGGGGCGAAGCCTGTATGCAAACTATCTAAGCGAAACGCCACCATGAGTTGGCGCGAAGCGTACAAGAAAAATTTTGGCCGAAAATGCCTCCCAGATCGCTGGAAATGACACTTCCCAGGCCTTGTAAGTTGCACCTAAGCATTGTCTAGTTTGAAATTACTAGCGATGTCATAAAGAAAATTTGCTCGGGGGGGGGGGGCGGTCGCCCCCTTCCCGAAATGCGTCATGTTCCCGACGACCCCGTCGAGTTCAAGACCAGCCACAGTTGGTTCCATATAGCACAATTGTTTAAGGCGTCCATACACACACACGCGTTATGATAGACCATATATAGTATTTATATAGATACATTAGTGAGAGAGGGGAAAAAACCTCAAAAATGGAGTTGTTGGTGTAAGGGGTAGGGTGAGGCGCACACCCCCTCCGTAATCCTTGATCTGTCACTGGCTACCCTGTGTATATAATATGGATCAGCGCTTTAACTATGACTGTTCCTCTTTCTCTTCCCGAAGTCTTGGCTATCTTCTACTCCCTCCCTTTCTCCTTTTTCTCTCTTTTTTCTTCTTCTTTTCCCTTCCTTTCTCTCCTCCTTTTCTTTTTTCCCCCTCCTTTTCCCTTTTTTCTTCTCTTTTTTTCTCTCCTCTTTTTCTTACCCGGGGGGCGCGCGCCCCCAACGCCCCCCTGGATACGCACCTGTATATATGTATATTAGATCCTCCTGCACGCAGGAACTCGCAAAGAAGTCATTGGCTTATCAAACCGCAAGCTGACCGAAGTCAGTCTCTTACATTCACATTTAACGTCCATGATTATGAATTGTTAATTGTCAACAACTCTGTAACTGGACAACATACATTATTCTGGGAGTGACTCGAACCGGGGACCTTATGATTGAAAGGTCCCCGGTTCGAGCCACTCCCACCTAAAATATAGGTGTCAACACGCGATTTAAACGAACCATTTTAACAGTATTTATAGCGCTTTTAGTAAAGTCATATTTCGTATATTATCCAAGAGACTCTTTCTACTTTCATAGGTACTCAGTAAGGAATAGAGGGTATAAAAACTAGAACATTACCATTTGTTGCCTGGGGTACGCTCTCTTGTTCCAAGGATTATAGTTATCTCGTTAAGCAATGAGTGAAAGGTGTTTGTGTACGTGAGTCTGTTGGGGTGGGGCAGAAAAGAAACTACTGTCTGCTATCCCTTCCTTTCCCCTTCCGTTCCTAAGCTTGTGATTGGCATAAAAAAAAATCCAGCAAAGACACATATGAAAAAAGTGATCATAATTTTGTTAAATCTGGTATACATGCAGAATAGTTCATGCGATAGGAGCTCGCAACGCAAGGGGATTCTATAAAACTTACATACACCCTAGCCCCTGAAAAGCGAAAACTTGCTTTCTCATCCACTAACTACAAGCCTGTAGATCGTAGAAAGTTGACTTCTATCATCATTTCATAAACGTTTTGAAAGTTCCTCAACATGGTACTTATTTATTTTGAATCTAATTTGGTCGAATTTTACGAAATCTGATAAAAAGCTACGTTAGTGATATTTGCTCATGTGCTACGTTAGAGTTTTGCGAAGGCACCAACACAATACCACAACTAAGATAGGCTAGGACAATACCTAACGTATTTACATTGGCTAGGCTACATTAGCTCTGAGATCAGCGTTAGTCGTTACTGTTAAGCCATATGCCTAACTAGTAGTAGGGGCTAGGAGCCCATCTGCAATCCGCTGGTCAAGATTTTGACAATAGCTCTGGTATGGATTGGAGTATATTACATGAAGGACTATGATGCAGGCCATATTAAGAGTAGCCTACGTTAGACTAAAGAACTTGCAATGTTACTAATATTGTTACTGTTAGCACTGTTGGAGCCATAAAAAACAGCACTAACATATGACTGTTTGGTCTTGTGAACATGACCATCATGAATGTCCATAGGCTAGGTAAAAGTAACCCTTTATTAGTAAAACTTATTGAGATTTACTTTCAACCAGCTAAAATCCAAATGCTTCACTTAAGTTAAACTGTTTGCTGTTTAACTCTCTTCGTTATCTACAGTTTCGTAACCAATATGACAACGATGTGTCTGTGTGGAGTCCACAGGGCCGCATTCATCAAATTGAATATGCAATGGAAGCTGTGAAGCAAGGTTCAGCCACCGTTGGTCTGAAATCCAAAACACATGCTGTCCTTGTTGCACTAAAGGTATATATCATTCCTCTTAAAAAATTTAAGTTTGATTGCAGTTGTTATTTAGATTGAATGTTCAAGTTAGAATTTGCTAGATGGCACTTTGTTTATTTTTTTCAAATTTCAAATGTTTACATGCTATTGATATAGAAAGCAAAGAGTTGCTATATGTGCTCTGAAATGCTCACCTGATCCAATATAAAAGATAAAAAGGAAGGAAGAACAAATATACATGTAAAAAAATTTAAGGAAGGGGATTTTTTGTGAGCTTATCCTTATTTATTTACTGTGAAATAATGCTTAGTAGGTGCTATAAAGCAGGAGCTCTTAAGTTTAAGATTTGAAGCAGTAGAGTGCCTGCTGTTTTAAGTTATGTTTTAAGTATCTGCGTTGGAAATTTCTTGTTTACTCTTTCAAAGTGATCATGTGAACCATAATTGATCATTTTTAAGTGCTTGCTAAATATTATCATTAACAAATCTTTGTGACTGCCATCCACAGAGAGCTTCGTCCGAACTTTCAGCTCACCAGAAAAAAATCATTTTGATTGACGATCATGTTGGTATTTCTATCGCTGGGTTGACGTCAGATGCAAGATTATTAAGGTAAGATCGAGATGTGTGATATTAATAGCCTATAAGAGATTATGATTTGTCTGTGCAATTATGATTTGTCTGTGTGTTTGTAACTGTAAGTATGGTCCGAATTTAAATTGCATGGTTGCGTTGATAATGCCATCCAAACATGTAGTGATATATTACTACCAGAGAGTATTGTCCTTTCATTGCTGACCGGTTTTTAGATACTCAATTTCTTTGTTTCATACGGTATACTTTCTTGTAAGTCTTGTAAAACAATTTACTTGCCTATTGTCACAGTGCTTATGTCTTTTTCATAATTTAACAAATTGAAAGTTTTGGTACAATGTGTGGATTTATAAATAGCTTTAGCTGAGGACTACTTACTTCAGATGAACACTCTAGTCAAGTTCAACCGAACATAAATCCTGAATGCCCCTGGCCTCCCACTTTCCCATCCCCCCAACTACCCATTTTGACACACTTTCCATTAATTGAGAACAATCCATTGGTCTGAAAATTCCTGCTGTTATGTTGCAATATCATCATCCACTCAGTTCTCACTCACTTCACTAAAAATTTGGTCTTTAAAATTCCATTTTTGCATCATGTACCCATCGTAAAGTAGGTCAAGGTATATATGCTATTAAAGGGCGGTCGGCCGATACTATGTGTTGATACTTGTGTTCAAAAGAAAAGTCTTTCAGAAAAAAAACACAGATATTTGATTTATTTTCCGACAGCAATTAAGCAAACAAGTCATTGTATTTTATGCTTCAATCCACAGAGGGACATATTAAGATGAAATTGTAGCAAATTTTCCTTTCAGAAAATTTGTTAAACGGTTGAGATATTTAATCTACATTCTGAGAGTAAAATAGCTAATTTCTTATATTTGTTTTGTGTGTCACAGTAAGTTCATGAGGACAGAGTGTTTAAATTCTCGATATGCCTACGACATGCCCCTCGCTGTATCCAGGCTGGTGTCCTCGGTCGGCAACAAATCTCAGATGCAGACGCAAAGATACGGAGGAAGACCGTTTGGTGTTGGCCTGCTCGTAGCTGGTTATGATGTGAGTAGTCATGTTATATATGTATTTTATATGTTTTTTGTTTCAAGACAGCACAAACATTCATTCATATGGTGTCAAAACTATTTGGCTACTTGCAGTAGTGCTGCAGTCTTACAAGAACAAAAACAAAATACAATTGCGACTCGGGCATCTGAGACAACTGAAGTGGAAAAGTTGATATAAATAAGACTTTGTGCTCCACGATGGTGTAAAAACTCTTGTTTATAGTCTCTTAATAAATGGACTTAAATTTGACTAATTTGAGAGATACCAGGAATTTTGTGGCTGCATTGGTTTGTATTTCCTTTTCTTTACTTAGTGATTCATTCAACAAACAATCCTATTAATAATTATTACTTTTTAATCATTTGAAGTCTTTGTAATTTTCCTTTCAGGAAATGGGACCCCATATATACCAGACCTGTCCGTCAGCGAATTACTTTGATTGCAAGTGTATGGCTATTGGAGCCAGATCTCAGTCGGCCAGAACCTACCTCGAAAAGAAAATGACAGAGTTTCCAGACTGTGAGTGATTTATCTGTAACTGAATTCTGGTTCTTGTGTGTGTTTGTGTGTATGTATATTAGATCCTCCTGCAAGCAGGAACTCGCGAAGAAGCCTCATTGGCTTATCAAAGCCGCAAGCTAACCGAAGTCAGTCTCTTACATTCATATTTTAACGTCCATGATTATGAATTGTTAATTGTCAACAACTCTGTAACTGGACGACATACATTAATCTGGGAGTGACTCGAACTGGGGACCTTATGATTGAAAGGCACCGGCGTTAACCACTGAGCTAACACTCCAAGGGGTGGGAGGGGGGATCTTAACTTTGATCATGACACAGCTGTTATCAGTTGAGTTTGGAAATACTTGACTTAACTGTAGCTGGCAGTCACATGACCGATCAAATGAATTGTGAAATACATAAATCTCAATAATGGGATGGATTAGCACAAATATTGGTTTGTTTGTACTAGTATTTGTGTACTGAGACTTGATCTGGAAATTTAATCTACAACTTGCATATGTTCAGTTTGAACTATAAAATAGAAACATGTCCGAAGGCAACGATTTGGTGCACAGTGCTCTTTTGACACCCCCGAATATGTTGTTGGCTAAAGGGCTGAAGAAGCTGGTATTTGATGACACCCCGAATAGCCACAAGCCCACAACATAGACGATGTCATTTGTTGGAATTTTCATGCAATTCTTTTCTCATTTTTCTTCAAAGGCTCTTTGGAAGAATTGGTCAAACATGGCCTGAGAGCTTTACGAGAGACGCTCCCCAGTGAAACAGAACTGAACTTGAAGGTAGGAAGTGGCACATCACAAAAGTTGACTTATTTATGTGCAAACCTTGTTCCCCTTTGTCGCATAGCAGCAATTTACCAGAAACATTTCAGTACCCCTAACCACATCCCTACCTCAGGTATCCCCATTCCCCACCTATGAAACTTATCCTTCTCCATGGACAATGCACTTCCAATGTTTTATGGTCCTCCTCATATTAAAAACAGATAAAGGTGTCACATTTATGAAGTTGTAGATGGATATGTATCCATCGTTCTTGATAGTCTACGGTTGGCTCAATAGCGTTGAGTGGGTGGTGCTTCTTACACAGTACAAGTACATAATGGCTGCATTATCACATAATAAAGTTAATGTAAAATGTCTGCCCACTTTTGTAGCATTTAGTTATCTTCTGGATCCCAATTGTTCGAGAAGAAATAATTCCGCGAACATCGTGTGATGCATAGCGTAATATTTTGTTCACCGATTCCTTAATCTTGCATTTAAATTAACAAGTTTGGATGACCAGTACTTTTGATTTACAAAGTCCAGAGGAGCCTAAGAATTTGAACTACTTCTTTCAAAGTTAAGTCCCCAAACTGTCCATTATTGAGAGCTCCATATGTAACAAACATGCCATACTACTGTACAGTACAGGACATACAGCATAAGGTGACAGAAGCATTAGATGATTTGTTTGACCTGTACAGGCTTAGAAGCTTAAAAGTATGGCTTTCCATTTAGAAAAGGTAACAATAACCCCTCCCCACCCCCTCCCTCTCCACCCCTCCCCACCCCATAGTGCTGAGTCTGAGTCTTCACATGTATTTAATTTCTCTCACAGAATTGTTCGGTATCTGTGGTTGGTAAAGATCAGAAGTTCCAAATCTACGAGAAGGACGATGTAAAGACTTTTGTATCCTTTTGAATTGAAGATAAAGAAAGATTTTAATTAAAGAGACTTAAATGTAGTTATAACTTAAACATTTTTCTTACAAGTTTGGCTTGTTTGTTTTCAAATGCTTTGCAGTATTATGTTGGCTTAGAAGGGACATTAAAAAAGAAAGTTGCTATGTCAAAAAAAGTTAAAATGTCGAAGAAACAATTAAACAGGTAAAAAATAAAAATGGGACATAGAAAAGTATGATTTTGAGATAAAAAGTTGAACCGGTCAGACAGTAATCTCTTTAATAATCTTCTAATACCTATATGTTTGAGTTCTTCTTCCTTAACGACGGTCCATCTCAGCTTGAAGGCATCGAGGGAGAGAAGCAACCAAAAGCAGCAGAAGGAGAGGAACCAGCTGCCTCACCGATGGATGCAGACGAACAGCCCCCTGCTGCCCAGGAGCCAACTGACCAGCCGATGGAACATTGACCATCAGTGTAAACACTGGAGGGATCAGAAAGCTTCTCTCTTTGTACAGTATATTTGCGATATTGGGCAAATGAGGAGACTGCATTTAGCATATTGGACTATGAAAGTTGAGCTATAGAAATATTCCCAACTTTTGCAGTACGAAAAGTTTCAATTGTTGCCGGCCTTAACCCCATGAAGGATCCTATGTGGAACTCAGAATATGGTTTTGCACGCACTGGATTTTCACACCAAATTGAAGCCATCTACAAATGTTCCAATATGGGAGTGATTTTAAAGCTATTTAGTGAAGTGACCATTGTACGTCTGTCATGTGACTAGCATAATGTGCATTCGTGATCATACAGTCATGTCATGTGTTCACTGTGTGATCTTCTTGTGGATTTTTAGTTGCAAACTTTAACAATGCCAAGTTACCCCAGGAACAGTTTGGGAAGGATGATAGGGTAAGGATGGGGAGGGGTGGTGGGTTAGGGGTTTTGTGAGACGTGGGGAATAGACATTTTCCATTGTTTAGACAGATTTTATGTTGCTTAAGTTATAGAATAACACCCCATAGGAATTGAAGTACCAATTCTTTGTTGTGTAAAAAGAATGATTCTTGTGATCAGATCAATTTCCATTATCCATTCCGTGGAGACAGAAATAAATGTTTTTGAATTTTGACAACATTCATATTTATTGTACTGTTTTTTTATATCTGGAATCTATGCGATGGTGATGGTGTGTATGAAACACCGTAACTCATAACTAATGGTAGGTTAACTTATACCTGGTACGTGGGATCCCTTTTATTGAGTTCAAGAACCCTGTTGTTTGCTGTGAGGTTCAATGTTCATTTGGGGTCAAAGTTGTAAACAAGATAAATAAAAAAGTACATCTTTGTTGAACTCAAATATGGTATTCAGATCCAGCTTGGGAAGTACAGGAACCCTTTTGAAATTGTTACCTCTCAATTTTTAGCAGGAATCCAGTTCACTTAACATGATGGTCGACCAGGGTTAGCTATATGATCAACTATAATGCAATAGCATTAAACAGAGGCAAATTATTCACTTTTTGTGTTTACATGTGAAGTTTCGCTGAGGGTCAAACTGCATTTTGCCTTAATTCTTATGGTTGTGAGCCAGAAGGAATACATTGGACATCTGTGGACCAAGTTATCTCTCGGGAAGGATAAAACATATACCAACAAACAGACACACACAAAAAGGACAAATAATGACACATAGAAAATATTTATTCAAGCTGCATGTGTATTTATCAAATTATGTGCATTATTCTCTTCTTAAAGTTCCTTATCAACCTCTTAATGTGTCTCGAACTCATCGATTATAAAATCAAAAGACATCAAACAAACCAAGCAAATTATAAAGACAGAAAGCTCAAGAACGCTCTCAATCCATCATACACACGCGTAATGGCTGTGCTTGCTGTTATCCTATGGCGATTCAAATTTGAATAGCGAGTTGAATCATGTGCTGAATCCAGTCTGTGCGATCCTAAACTCTACAAATATAAATTTAAGTAAACACTACACATTTATGCAAATTACCTTTATTAGTCATGTAAATATAATGTAAGCGTACAGGTCCATGTGACCGGGCTGGTGATGTCGGCTCAATGTAAGAACAATATCTGAGTAACATATTAAATAAAAAATAGTATTTCATGTTTAACTGAACTTTTCCCGTGCGTACCAGTGCGCTACTTTTGAGATAGAAGCTGTGCAAATGTAACGGTTGCTTTTATATTAGCTAGTTTTAGAACCAGTTTTTTTTTCTGAAACTACATACATAACATAATAAGAACCCACCATATTTATGTACAGCTACTATTAACGGGAGAGTATAAATTTTCCCGATATGGCTCGAGTCCTATTCGCAATACCAGGGAGGTAGCGCTATACTTCCTTGGAAATACTTTCCATTATAATAGAAGAAAGTGAATATACATAAAAATGGCTAAAATATACTTCAGCAGGTTACAATTGTAAAAAGTGCAGGACGGTCCGTCTGAGAATAGAAATATTTCACGTTCGCTAATTGAAGACAAACGTTGAAAGCATATAGTTAGGCTAAACATATATAGTTGCTATAGGACTAACAACTCCCTGGTTACCAGCCTATATGCACTGGTTTGCCTCCTAAAAGTGAATGCCTAACAGTATTGGCGTTAAACATATGCTTGGATGCAATATAATGGTCACTCGTGCTGAAATGTCAAGAATATGAAACATAAAAACTCAGGTCAGAAAAAGGTAAAACATGCATTTATTGCCACAATGTTGCGTGTTTACCTCATATATAACTTAAATATGCCCCAGAATGCACCACTTTCCAAGTCGAAAAGTTTGATGTTTTTTTTTTTTAATTCTGGGGTGGATCCAAAGACCCCCTCCACTCCTAAATACCCCTCTTTCTTGCTAATCCTGGATCCACTCGTGTCTTCTATGGCATATCGGTATTGACTCAAATCACAAGAGCAGTTCAGTAGTACAGAATTGACTGCAACACATACCCACGGATTTCCCTTATTCATATTACGTGTTGAACTGCAAAACATGAGAAATGACTTCAACATGCACATACCCACGGACTTACCTTATTCGTATAATGTGTTGCACTGCAAACATGATAATTGACTTCAACATGCACATACCCACGGATTTCCCTTATTCATACGAGGTTCTTTTGGGTCCTCTGTCTTATTACGAGTGAAAAACGCAAACTGCAATTTCGAAGTATACCGTACACAAAGGAACAAAAATATAAAATACCAGCATGTTATTTCAGAACTTATACAAATGCATTTTATGCACAAATTGTATGCATGATGATATGCAAAATATACAAATCATACCCGTTATTTTCCATTATATACACAATTAACAATTAAATAGTTTTAAAAAATCTAGACTGATCAATTCACCAAATCTAATCTAACATTGAGCCTGGTACATATATCCTTTCGTTTATTAAACCGAAGAACAGTGTCAAGATATTATGCGGGTAGATATAGAAGCCCGTCTGTATACTCCACCCCACCCCTCTCTTCCCCTTCTCGCATTACCCGCCTAACTTTCCCGCCCCCCAACCGCCCGCCCCAAAAGCAACGTTTGTTAAGAATCATTGAACCGCAGGTCTGTCATCAATACATCTCCCAATCAACGGTTTATACATTCATATTCAAAATAAGGGAGCGGAGAGGGACGGACGGAGAGGAGGTGCAGGGGATCTGCCACAGGCCCTCACAGTACCACCCCCACCCGCCTTTCTCTGCTTGGAAGACTGTGATAAATTGACACTTTCTGTGTTCGGCATGATTGTTTCAACCCCTTATAGGTACTCTGAAGTGATGTGTATAATTTGACATAGGCGTTCGTTCTTTACCGTATATACCGTATAACCGTATAATAAGTTCATTTTCGGTGTCCTATTAATGACATTGCGATTATATCGTCCTGTGATGTAGTAGCTGTCCGGTATTACTTTGCTGCCACTGGCCTTCTATGTTCATCTTGAAGGGTGCCGATACGATTCATATACTCATAATCGTCACTATACTGACGCACAAAGAAACCGTGGACGAAAATTCCCAAACCGACAAAGAAGACAATACCACCGAACAGTGCAGCCCAGATGGCCGCTTTTTCCTCTCTCTTGAGTCCTGAAAGGACAAAGTACAAATCAAGGAAAAGGTTGGGAAATATAAAAATAACGTCATTATATAAAATATCATCAGTTATGGTATTGAACAACAATTCTCTGAAAGTCATTGTTAATAAACAATCAGAAGAGACTGCGCATGCGTAGTACTGATTGATATGCCCCAGCTGGAGTATGCGCGAATAACACTTCAGTGCGATATGAGTGTTTAAATTTGAAATGAAATAGGGCTACAAGTATGAAGTTTATAAATGACCAAAACCCTGTTTATGATATATGAGACAAATCCTGACAGCTGAGAATTGAAACCAAGCAACCATATTTTGTTTATGAAACAAATCTCTAAGCAAAGACTGTTCTGTTTGGGAGATATTGAATGTCATATAGAGGCAAAATTGGAAGCGAAAACCCCACACTTTCCATTTTCATAAATGCAAGGTGAATAGAAACAGTGTTGATCATAAAACCAATACTAGTATTAGGTCATTTTTAAGAAGTTCGATATCTTAGACTTAGTACTTACAAAACCCATCTCTAAGAATGACAGGATGGAAGTAATAACAGCAATAATATTATTGAGGATTTATAAAGCCAATACATATCCACCGATAACGGTGCTCAAAGCACATCACAATATTATTGCCCTGGTCAACGATAACCTGTGAAACATAGAGACAATCCCTCCACATGACAGCAGCTAAACAGCGCCCAACTGGCAGTTTTAACATACAGGTCCCCATTTATACACCTGGGTGAAGAGAGGCAATGGAGACAAAGTGCCTTGCCCAAGAAAACAACCGAATGATCTGACCCGAGGACTCGAACCAGCAAACCTTAGATCACAAGTCCAATGCCTTAACCACATGACCACAACTATCTTAAAAACTTCCTTGTGAAATTGTAAATAAAAACAACCATTCCCCCAAGAAATTCTAGCATATTCAGGAGCATTAATGATAATGTTTAAGGGAGACTTTCCGCTATCAAAATATTCTACCTTGAATTATGATAGAGTCTTGTTCCAGTGTTTTGATTGCCTTCATTATGATATTCAATTTTTCTTATATCGTTTGACTGCACTCATTAATATCGCGACACTGTCAAAGTATACGTCTTTAAGCAAGAATTAATATAAAAAAATCTAAAAGCTGAATAATTCAATTCAATAATTCCATCTAATGTACCAAATTAGAAACCATGGAGCGC
Organism: Apostichopus japonicus; assembly: GCF_037975245.1. Lineage (NCBI taxonomy): Eukaryota > Metazoa > Echinodermata > Holothuroidea > Aspidochirotida > Stichopodidae > Apostichopus > Apostichopus japonicus. The sequence continues at coordinate 2,018,622 of NC_092561.1, forward strand.
ACATTTCGCCATTGAATCTCATACCTTCATCAATCGGATATTAGCCTGCCCCACCCCTTCCCCGCACTCACTTCTGGAATTATGTGCATGCCACTGACACACACATACACACACCAACACACACAAAATATCCACGGAAACAACAAAACCCTCACCTTTATGAACTTTAAGGTCAGGACTCGTTGAGTTTGTTTCCATAGATGACGTCACAGTAATTACAATGCAAAGAACACATATGTAGCAATAAATAGTTGAAAGACGAATGGACTTCATTTTGAGTAATGTGAACGCAGTTCTGTGTAAAACATAGAGAGAATAGGTGGAAGATTAGGCCAGTGATACATTTATATGAATATTTTTTTTTATCATTTATATAACTTTGCTAGAGAAGTATATCAAGAAAAGGGTTAGGGATGATTCTGTAGGTGGCAACATATGCAGATTAACCTCAGACGAATAACCAACATTTGTAAATTAACCTCAAACGAAGTGACCAAAAGATTGATTGTATGATTGAAGATATATTCTCTATATTGAAATTTCAAACTGCATAATAATTGTTTCAACATTAGAATATTACTGTCAAATATTTGCCGTTTCTCCTTCCCGCTCAAGCCTCTCATTAGCCGTGGTGAAAATATTTTATTTAACGCTAGGCTGGAACAGTCTAACAACTATACATATGGCTGGAATGATTGAAAACGCCGCGATTTATTTCTGAAGGCAGTATGACGGAAGTGAGTGTAATGATATGGGGGATTCAATATGTACAATGCACATGTCAACACCAAAAGGTGTCGTTATAACTCGTTATGCACAGAATAATACCAGTAAAACGTCCTAATTGGTATATGAAACGAAAGAAAGGCAGTCTAACAATTGATAATTCGGCCTGACTTTAGAATCCTGCAATGAAAAACAGGCAATGTAGGCATAGAAACATTCTCCATGCAAATCCTATAACTCGACGATAGCGTTTTACATCAGTCTCGCCTCGAACACTAGAATAATATGCGCGCGAAAAGAAAACAGTTCAGACTTTTGAAGGTTGTCGAGGTTTACTCACTACATATGCTTGCCATTCTTACCAATTTGTCCTCGTATGCTCAAATCTTTACAATTAATAATACATCACAGAAGCAGGCTTCTGCCGGGCCCCTCCACCCCCCCCCCCGACACCATCCACGATCAACATCTATAGGCTATTAATTAAACCTATCGAGTTGTGTTGCTACGTGCTACGGTAAGCTGGCGATCGATACCAACTTCATATTACGGGGATAAGATCTATGCAAAAGGAACGTGAAGTGTATTCACAAATTCAGGCCCCCGCTTCTGATTCCATTGTTATATGGACCTCAGGGTCCTTTGTCCCGTCTTGACAACCAATCCCGCCAGTAAAAACAATTAACGTGCTAATATTGACTTCTGTACGTAACTATGGAATTTCTGATTTATACCCAAAACATATCAGTTATAACGAATAGCCTATATACCATAACAGGCCCAAATAACATATAAATAGTTAATATATAAAAAGAAGATTAAGAAATGGCTAGTTAATATTGATTTCCCTGTGCGACATTTACGTCGAAATATCAGCTACATTAATTTAGTTATTGTAAATCTTTATTCTAAAAATGGCTTTCTCATATCAACGATGGCATAACCGTCGAATATGTAATGTGTGTATTAATATACATAGGCCTAAGTGTTTATCATTCTGATAGATCTATTTGAAAACAACAACAGACGTTTGTCCGCTAACGAAAAAATGTCGGAATTATCCTTCAAGAGTTAAGCTATTAGCGATAGTTTAATCAGTTAAAATAAGGGAAAACGATTAATACTAACCTTAGAAAACGTCTTTCAACATTCCTTCCGCTATCGCGTCTTTTTAAATGGTTTCACCCTGAAAAATACCCAATAGTACAATATGAATGCTGCAATTACTTGAATCATCGTAGTACCTAAATTGACGCAATTCGTCCACAATATCGCATACACGATATTCAAAGCTCCCTCAGTATTTTTTGCACGCAAGCTTATACTACTCAAATAGCGCATCTCTGTTACACACAGGTTCGTCATATACACGTTACCGTTTGTAACATCGATTGATGACGTCATCGAGTGTGTGCGATGTATTGTGCTTTGTAGATGTAATGAATGGTCATTGTACGCTGTTTGCATGATTGAACAAGATATAAAGAGTGCGGGGGAATAGAAGGAATGCCGGGTTCTTCAGATACTTTATTCCTACTTGAAAATAAGCCAAGTGGATCGTTTAGCTCGGAAACCTGATAGAACTTGAAGAACGTACTGTACTGGTGGTACTTGCTAGAATTATTGCTTAAAAGTTTCAAAAGTACTCCCCCTGTATGTATAGATTCTGACGTACTTTCATTATTTTTCTTAGTCATAGAGAAGTATTTAATTAGGAAATTAGATGTCTTACAGACTGACGAAACTTCAACAATGAACCCAACTAGAACTGCATTTGTTTTCAATTAGGCATTATTGTAGTGCGCGTGGAGTGCTTGCAGTATTAGGAAGAATTTTTGGACTTTCACGGTGTTATTTTTTGGGCAGACAACACACCAGGGAGAATAGTCATGTAGGTACCTACGAAGTGAGGGCGCCTGTGAGCACCGTGACAGGCTCAGAATAAGTTGGTTACGTAGCTAGCCTCTGCAACTGCAAATATACATAGACTTCGTGAAACTTGAAGTTTCAACGTCCAGTCATGTAGGTATCTAAACATTCTGTCTTTTGAATCTCATGTTTTCGAAATTTACACAGAAAATGGGTAAACTAGAAACATGTTATTATTTTATTTAGTAAAACCTCTTTGTAGGGGAAAATAGGACTTAAGGTTACGTTATACGCTGAACTAAGTTTTTTCGGTATTAACTTTTCACGCTATGGCTGTAGGAAAATGGTCTATATGGTAAAGTCAATGGCCTAAAACTGCGGCGGTCGAACTCAGTTCGCGTGCCGCACAAGGAATGGCGCTAAGGAATTGATATGATACGCTCTGCATTATTCACTGTTCTACACAGGTAATTGAAGATATAAAAGCACCTATAGATCATTCCGAATATAGGTGTAAATTAATTTTTGGGTTTTGTTATCATTATTTGTTTTACATGCCAAAAACAGACCTACCGGTGCACGGGAGGGGAGGGGGGGGTGGCAAATGAGCTGAGTGGGTGGGCCGTGTGGGGGACTGGGGGACCGCGGTATGTTAAAAAAGTGGCCCTGGAATGTACTTTTTCTTAGTTAAAACATTTGGGCAGTGATATTGGTTTTCAATGGGGCATTATTCCATCCCGCCGTTCTGATGAGATGTGATTGTTTCAATTGCAGCTAACGTTGCATCGGCACGGGTGGTACTTGCTTCAAACATTTTAGTGTCTATATCGGAAGCCGTTAACATGACCCTAAACCACCGAGTGATACTCTCGGTAGAAACTGGCCCATGTGGTTTCTTTTAACTTATAAATAATTTCGATTGCTTCCTTAAATTCTTTTTTTTTTCTCAATGTAAACCTCTGAGGGTGAAAATAAACATAATATGTTACCATTGTATTTTCTGAACACAATATCCATCGCGATATTTCCCGGGTCGGTTTGCTTGACCTTGGAATTTAATATTCTTATATCTCGTGGTTGCCCTTAGTTTGTTTCAAATGAGCTGCTTCACTCTAGTAGGCTGAAGTAGATCACAATTCTGAGGTTGATATGCTACGTATCAAGTTTTTTCTTTCATTTATTTTTCTTCAGACAACTTTTCTATCTGCATTTTGAAAAATAAACTCGGCTATCTTAGATGGCAACTCAGAGCCTCTTGTATCCGTGATAAACAAATCTAAAACATCATTTTCCAACATGGCGTCATTTTGACTAGCCGAGTTTGAACGGCAAGCATTAAATATGCTAGAAATGTCATCATCAAAGGTTTCAACTAATTTTTCTTCTCTGTGGCAGACTTTTCTTCATATTGCGGCTCAAGACGTTGCCTCAGTCTAACATTTTGATAATTCGGGCTTATCACCGCCAGGAGGGAATTTGCATCATGACTTAACCCGGCGATGTTCCCGGTTCGTTAGGGTGAGGATTAACTTCATTTCCACCCGTAAAATTTAGATCTTCATCTAAATCTGAATCCAAGTTTCGCTGTGACAGCCTGCAGGGATACACAAAACTATATTTCCTGATAATATTAGTCTTAACCTTTAACGACAAAATACAGGATGTTGCGCAAATATTTGTGTATAACTTTAGGGCATCGTGGAAGATTAGATCCGGCTAAACGAGTTACCCTCTTAAAATAAAATTTTAATGATAATAAATCTATATGGTACTTTAGTACTAGTAGCAAGCCAGTTATGTCTAACCATAGAAATTGATTTCTATGTGTCTAACTCACCTACATAGGCTACTACAAGTGACTAGAACTTGGGTGTATACAATTCACACTGTCCGCTAACATGTTGACAGTATGACTTTAAACAGTGCGATCTCATGTAGTTCCGGGATGCAAATCATGTGATGAGAGAATTATAACTACACTACAGAAAAACCATAGAGTTGGATATATATAAACGTTTGTCTAAATGTGAGGAAGTGATCAACTCATTGCTGTATTTAGAATCCAACTCTATGATAGGAACCTATTCATACCGAACAGTGTTATTAAAAGTTAGATGAGACCTCGACATGCAGTAAAATCGGAATTTCGAGTGACGTTTTCATTAATAAGAAAAGGAAACGCTTTTGTAAAAGGTAAATTGAAAAAGATAATGAGATAATTCCTGAGTTTAATAAGTGGGTTTTATTCTCTTAAAATAACTTTTTTTTCTGTTATATTAATTAGCATAGGCTAAGTATAATTGCTCAAGGCTGGTTTCGTGTAACTAGAACCCGTGAAAAGGATATGTCTACTGAACCTCCAACGTTTGAATCAACTAATTCAACTGTAAGTGTAACCATGGGCGTCAACAGGTGGGGGACGGGGGGGACATGTCCCCCCCACTTTCAAAAGTGGAGGGGATATCATATCATTTGTCCCCCCCACTTTTCAGAGCAGTTATTATAAAAATCACATGCATATGCGCGATTTTCTATCACAATTGCTGAGCTGATTCAAGTAGAATCTAACTTAAGAATCATTATCAATAAATTGCACTGGAAATTAGAACAGTGCTTGGCCCTTTATCCCCCTTCCTCCGATATTCACCCTCCCCGCTTCGTCCGAGACCCCTGATAAAAGTTTGTGCGATGTTTGAACGATGTTTTAGAGTGTTTTGTGGAAGCACCCCTTCTCGCCAGAAATGGAATTCCCCTTGCCCTACACTGTGAATCAGAGAAAACGACGCATTTCAACTTGAAAACAAGTCGAAGACCCCACCAGGAAGGTAATATCATATATTTTAGGCCCTACAGACAGTATTCTGCCTGTATGCAGGGTATTATATGATACCAAACTACCGAAAATATTTCGTTTGAGATGGACGCTGTGTAATTCGTTTCCCTTGGTGTCAGAACGGCATCTTTCTACCAGTACTTTCTGTCGGAATTTAGTTTTGTGAGACAAAATTTCTCCTCACAGATCTGGTTCTGATGTAACTAAAAACGACTCAGGAAGGCCGTCTCCTGCGATCTAGGGGGTCTTATGTACCCAAAATTTTCTGGTACGCTACGCGCCAACCAATGGTGGCGCTCCGCTTAGATAGTATAGTGTCCCCCCCACTTTCTGAAACCTGCTGACGCCCATGAGTGTAACTGGAGTTATAGATAATGAAGACAAATACTGTAGCCTCATAAATCGAGTTTTGACAAAGTAGTCGGAAATTGTCATTTTAAGCAGGTAAGTTAAGTCTGAGACTAGTGAATTTAATCTTCAAGCTAATATAGTAGGCCTAGGTTTTTGTTCTAGGCTAGGGCTAGGCTAATGTTTGATTACAGTACAAGACCTTGTACTAATTATATGCCCAACTTTGGCTAGGAGCTAGCCACCTGATATATGTTAACATATAGTTATACTTATAGAATGATCAACTTTTGTGGATCCAAACATTAGTATTATACACTGGACTTGGCTGTTCAGAAAGGATTTTCGCATTTGTTATGAGTCATGCAAGATCATCTACTGTAGGCCTAGCCTGGATGCCTTCTATTATGTTAAATGTGATAAAAGGCTAATCCAAACATGTAACTTACTGTAAAGCAAGTTAGGGGACCTAAACCTCGATTACAGATAGAATCCATGGAGTCTGAGTACAACACCACTACAGTAAGGCATTTTTGATGAACTGAAAAGTGGATGTCCAAAGTAAAACCATAGCAGTGACCCTCACACAGGTGTGAGATGATGGGATGGGTTGGGGGATATATGCCACACCTGTGTTCAGTGGCATAGCAACTCACCCTGATGAAAAAAATTGCCTAATAATGACTTAGTGTCGACACTTCCCCTCATCCTTTTCCTGTTGGAGGCACTGGGTTGATGGGAAAAGAACGAGCTGGCCTGTATCACAACAATTTGAATAATCTAACTTAAAGTTGTGTAGCTTTTGGAACTGGAATGACATGGAATCCTCAATAAGTAAGAAGCTAATGAAAGAAAAATATGACCGAAAAACAAGCTTAATTAGGAACATAATGACATGCAACATGGAAGTACGAAGGCTGGATTAGTATTTCCACATTATAATACTATCTAAACCATGGATCTATCATTTCATTTTCTTTTAATAGCAAAAGAGGAGATATGAGTCATAATAGTGCGTGGACACCCCAGGAGCACAAAGGAGCAGAGGGTCCATCAAGGGTGCCATCATCTGCAAGGCAAGATGAAAGAACAACAGCTCCGTACGAGCCGCTCTTGCTACGAATGAAAGATTATTGGAATAAGAGAGATAAACAGCTTATCAAACAGCTGCTCGTAGCAAACCTGTCTTCTCTACCACCTGCAAAGCATCATGGGCTTGTTTTCTTTATGCTTGACGGAAGTGATAATTTGAGGACAAAGAAAGCTGATTCAATGGGCTTGGTGATTCTCAGGGAGTTTGACTGCATTGTACAAAGAAATGAGAAGGTAACCTTGATAATATTAACCTTAGCATGGCTGTGTGTGTTGAATTCCTTCATTAAAGGCATGTTACACAGATACAGGATGGCATCCAGGGTGATATTACCTTAAAACCAGCTGCCTGTGTCCCTTTCCAAAATCTTCAATAAACTGAACCAGATTCACTAAAATGACTCTGGATGCATTTTGAGTAGTATTTTCAAACCTAATCATAACAAGCTTGTAATTGTGTTGAACCTGTTGCAAGAATACCTTTAATATGGTAATTCTTTGCCAAAGGGCTCATTGCTATGGTGGATGGAAAGTACCTTGCTATAATAATTAGGGAAGCAGTTAAAACTGGAAGAAGAGATTGAAGCTGTCGTGATAAGCATTATTTTTGGTTTTGTGGACCTTTTCTACTCATAGTGAGTTTGGACTAATTTGATCTAAGATTTTAGTGTTATAGGCCATTGCTCAGTGTTAATGCCTGCCTTAAATAGCACAGTATCTTGACTATCAAGACTTTCTAGAGGACATTTTTATGCAGATCTTATCAAACTACTTTGCTAAACTTACCATTGCCTATGCAAGCAGCTGCTGAGTAATAAGTTGTTAAAATACCATCCGGTAATACCCTTCATCTAGCAGATCTTACTTACGACAACTAAAGCAGGTTTGCTTTGACAATGAAAACTTTTATAGTAAACAGACAGAACTGTCTGAAACTTGAGTACATTGTCTTCATCTTTCTCTTTTTTGTTCTTCAGGAATATGAGAGGATTATGCAGACATTCACAGACCACTACAAGTTAGAAGTCCTTCAACTGGCGACGATGGCTCACAATAATGTTTTTACTCTAATGTGTAAGCTTTACGGTCTTGACAAGCCAGGAAATGAATCATTAGCTTCCCATATTAATGTGATGTTGGCAAGACATCAGTACAAAGAGGTAAAAGCTCATGTTAACATATTTCTCCAACTTTTTCTTATTTCTCAATACCATCTTTCATCTCTCTACCAAATGCTTGATCCCACTACCTTGTGAGGGAGTTTCTTAAACTATACACTCCTTTTCAGTCTTGTATGCAACACCCTCTCGCCAGTTCTGCAGTTAGTACAAGAAATCTATCGTTGGCTATTTAAGTGATACTTTGTCTCAGTAATTATGTTTCATTACATCTTCTCTGTTCCTTTGAAAAGTTTTTCATATTCAAATCTAAATATGTATTACCAATTTACCATGACATGTACTGTTCCTTTGTCTCTCCTCCAAATAGGCCTCAGTCTGTGCAACAACACTGAATTTACAGTACTTGTTCAAACTTGAGGATGTAAGTATCTTCTTTAAGATAATGTTTTGCCTGCTATGAAGTTTATCTAGCCACATATCAGTGGGTTTGGGATAGGGTGGGCAGGGGCAGGGAGGAGGTGGGGGGATGGCAGCAGAAGTGATTTAAGATCTGTTCTAATTGACCACAGAAAATCATTTGCTTGACTTACTCGGAATTCCTGGTCGTGGAGATGAAGATGTAACAGTCTGGTTATATCTGGTTTGTGAAATGGCTGGTGTGTTTGTGGGTGGGGGAGGGGAGGGGGTAGGGTCAGGGACTAGAAGTGGCAACCTTAGGAGCAGTATCAGTATTTCAAGAAGGTTTTGGGATAGCTGTAGTGGCATAATTTTTCATTCAGTCGATTGATCATGTTCTCAAGAAGTAGTTGGGCAGTGGTTGGAAGTATTTTATAAGTACATTTGAATAACCTGCATCTAGTTTTTAGAGATCTTCAAATTACGTTTCCGTTCCCTTTTTCAGATCGTCCTGCCTCTGATCTTCCAAGACAAGGTTAATTTGGTCGAGCTTTACATTAAACCGAGAAAGGAAATTCAAAAACAGCTGGTAATAAGATTGGATGGCTACTGTAGTAGACGCTTTGATCTCCAATCGTTTGTTGAGTAAGTAGTTTTTACTAGAAAGAAAAACATTAGAAACAATGTCGAAGGATTTGCAAGTGTTCAGGCCGTGTACGCCAAGCATGTTAGATATTTATGAACCACACAAAAGGATTGTTTGATTGTAATATTTCTTTGGTGGTTGGAGGCTTGGCTGATCCCCCCTTAAGCACCCCTTCCCCCAGAAGTATGGGTTGATGCACCCCTGCTTAATCTGTTTTCTTGCGTTGTGTGATTGTTCAAGCATTCTGCTAAAGCATATGACTCTGCAATACTGGACTATATTTCCCCCCCCCCCCCAAAGTTAAACTAATCTTGTTGTAGTTATCATCAACATATAGAAATGTGGAGACAAAAAAAAGTGCATTTACATAAATATGATTTTCTATGATTTATTTCAGCTCATTTAACATTCCTGGGACAAGGTTAGAGAAACTTAGACCAAAGAATTTGAGCAAACTCATCGTACGACTGGTGAAGATGTTTAACTTGGACATCACCCTCTGTCCAAATACCTTACAGTTCAGAGAGCTTGGCTCCATTCGGTATCTGCTGTATAAGAAATACATAGAGGTAGGTTTGCTGACAGTTTCATTCATCACCTCATAGCATGATTCATTTCAAGATTCTAACCCATCTTCAAAACAAAAATATAATATTGCATTTAAATTTGATATTTTAACCTCAGAATGAGATGGGAGATGGGAGGAGGAGGAGGGGGAGGGGGGCTTGGTCAGGGTTGGGGTAGGATGAAAGAGCTTGGAACATGTTTCATCTTGAAACATATTGGTTTCAGTAAAGATTTCTTGATTAAATTTCCCCTATTTTTTTCTATTTTGTGTTAATTTTGTGTTTGTTCTTTCTTTGAAATCTTTGAAGTTTGCACAGATCTAACATAACAGAATTCTTTATCATAACATAGACATTTTAGAGTAGCATAGTCTACATAAGTGAGGAAATATCCTTTCAGTTCGTGACAAGAAATGTACGATCATATATTTGATTTCTGACAATATCAGAGGTGGCAACAACAAAAAATCGAATGTAAGTTCTCTAAAAAATAAATTTTAGTTGTACAACAGAAGAGTGGTGCAGAGAATCAATGAGTAAACATTTGTAGTTAATTCACGTAATAATGTTGACAAGAGACATTGTCTGTAGGTCTTTGTTATTCATATTTCCTCCAGAAATCAATGTCCCATACCACCTGGGACGAACTAATCACAGCTGCCGTTGGGACGGACGAATATCTCATGAGGGAGGTGGTGGAGCTGTTGATGTCGTACAACGACGCAAGTCTAGCAGCAAAGTTTGCCCATAGGTTCAACTTGCCGAAGGATTCGTTACATCCGGTCGTTCTGAATGCCTTAAAAGAACTGTCTCTCAATGAGTATGTGCTGCATGCGATGCGAGTGTCAGAGGGGATATAACATGTTGAAGAGGGATATAACATGTTGAAGAGGGATACGAGATACCAAGAAGGGATATGTTCTATTAGTTTAACATACTCCGTATCGTATATTTTGTGGACTTGGGATTTCAGGCATTCTTTGATTAGCTAGTTATGCAAATAGTCTTCACTTGAATACAAAATGCAGGCTATCATTTGAGCTTCAGATTCAAGCTAAGAGAGCATTTACAGCTCTGAAATGGTCAACATGGAAGAAATTCCATTAGATATTGCAAGGACAAGAAAACGTGTTTTTTAAAGGGAGTGAAGACTCGCGCACAAAGAAACGTCTGATGATGGTAATCTGACCTAATTTCGAATGAGGTGTAACAGAAGTGTTAGACACCACCATCGATCTCAGAAAATACACACACAGCTTGCTACCGTTGGTAATTAGACACTAGTGTACAGTCAATACATACAGCTACGGTCAATACCCACAACACAGTGTACATAGCACAGATGGACACCTCAGGTCCAGATAAAAGATAACAAGGTATCACGTTTCATTACTGTCTGCATTTTGTAGCAACAAGAAAAAAACTTCACTTGCAAGCAACTGAAAGTTAACTTTTTTCAGAGGCGGCACGCAGTTTGGGGCAAGTCTTCAATGCCTTTAATAGAAGTAATATATGAAAGTGAAAGAGTCGTGTGGATTGCTGTGTTATGTAGGAGTGGATAGAGCTAGCAAGATATTGATATCATAAATGTGGACCAGGTGATCTGAAACATTTTGACCAATCAGATGCACAAGCAATATTGTTGGCTTGTTAGTCTACTAGATAAAGTTTGATATTTTTCACACATGTCGTTTTTGTTTTGTTTTTTGTCATAGATCTAAAAGTTCAGTTAATACGGAGGAGGAAAACTGGGATGATGCCCATGATGGTTATAGTGAGATGGAATCAAAGTTTCATCAGTTTCACTTTAAAGATGACTGTATTCTTACCGTCGATAACATCAGCAAATTGAAGATGTGTGCGCAAACCATCTTTCAGGTAATTCTCGTTTCTATGGTTACCCTCAGGATGTATAAAACAATTTTGATTTTAACTGTTTTTCTTGATATGCACCAGTGAAATTTATTGAATGATTTGATGGTTTGTTTTCATGTTTTAGCCCTCTAACGTCATCGGTATGGACATGGAATGGAAACCGTCACTGACGATTAAGCAAAACGCGAGCCAAATTTCCGTCGTCCAACTTTCAACAGCCAACCAAGTGTTCTTGCTCGACATGATTGCCCTGAGCGGAAATGAAAATGAACAACTCGTAGGAAGGTTCTTCTCGGATTTCTTCCTCAATCCAGATGTGATCAAGTTAGGTTACGGAGCCGAGACAGATTTCTTGATGTTGAAAAAGTCGTACCCTCTTCTACAAAGTGCGATACGTGACAGGCAAGCGTTTTTGGATTTGGCCGTCATCCAAGAAAACGCCTTCAAAATGAACGCTGGTATATTTCAATATGAGAGTGATGGGAGAGAGAAAGGACTGAGTGAATTGGTTTTACTTTGTTTTGGGAAGCCTTTGAATAAGATGGAGCAGATGTCAAACTGGGAGATTCGGCCGCTCAGGAAAGCACAAGTCCAGTACGCAGGTAAGCTGCATGGATTTGGGGGACAAGGCTGACTGTGGGGCACAGGAGAGACGTCAGCTAGGGCAGGGTTTGGTGTTAGTGTGACCAGGGGACAGGGCTAGCTGGGGTACAGGAGAGACATCAGCTAGGGCATGGATTTGGTGTTAGTGTGACCAGGGGACAGGGCTAGCTGGGGCCCAGGTGAGACGTCAGCTAGGGCATGGATTTGGTGTTAGTGTGACCAGGGGACAGGGCTGGCTGGGGACCAGGAGAGACATCAGCTAGGGCATGGATATGGTGTTAGTGTGACCAGGGGACAGGGCTGGATGGGGCCCAGGAGAGACATCAGCTAGGGCATGGATTTGGTGTTAGTGTGACCAGGGGACAGGGCTAGCTGGGGTACAGGGGAGACATCAGCTAGGGCATGGATGTGGTGTTAGTGTGACCAGGGGACAGGGCTAGCTGGGGTACAGGAGAGACATCAGCTAGGGTATGGAATTGGTGATAGTGTAACCAGGGGGACAGGGCTAGCTGGGGTACAGGGGGAGACTTCAGCTAGGGCATGGATTTGGTGTTAGTGTGACCAGGGGACAGGGCTAGCTGGGGTACAGGAGAGACATCAGCTAGGGCATGGATTTGGTGTTAGTGTGACCAGGGGACAGGGCTAGCTGGGGTACAGGGGAGACATCAGCTAGGGCATGGATTTGGTGTTAGTGTGACCAGGGGACAGGGCTAGCTGGGGTACAGGAGAGACATCAGCTAGGGCATGGATTTGGTGTTAGTGTAACCAGGGGACAGGGCTAGCTGGGGTACAGGAGAGACATCAGCTAGGGCATGAATTTGGTGTAAGTGTGACCATGGACAGGGCTGGTTGGAGCACAGGAGAGACGTCAGCTAGGGCATGGATTTGGTGTTAGTGTGACCAGGGGACAGGGCTGGCTGGGGTACAGGGGAGACATCAGCTAGGGCATGGATTTGGTGTTAGTGTAACCAGGGGGACAGGGCTGGCTGGGGTACAGGGGAGACATCAGCTAGGGCATGGATTTGGTGTTAGTGTAACCAGGGGACAGGGCTAGCTGGGGTACAGGGGAGACGTCAGCTAGGGCATGGATTTGGTGTTAGTGTGACCAGGGGACAGGGCTAGCTGGGGTACAGGGGAGACATCAGCTAGGGCATGAATTTGGTGATAGTGTGATCAGGGGGCAGGGCTGGCTGGGGTACAGGAGAGACTTCAGCTAGGGCATGGATTTGGTGTTAGTGTGACCAGGGGACAGGGCTAGCTGGGGTACAGGAGAGACGTCAGCTAGGGCATGGATTTGGTGTTAGTGTGACCAGGGGACAGGGCTGGCTGGGGTACAGGAGAGACATCAGCTAGGGCAAGGATTTGGTGTTAGTGTGACCAGGGGACAGGGCTAGCTGGGGTACAGGAGAGACGTCAGCTAGGGCATGGATTTGGTGTTAGTGTGACCAGGGGACAGGGCTAGCTGGGGTACAGGAGAGACGTCAGCTAGGGCATGGATTTGGTGTTAGTGTGACCAGGGGACAGGGCTGGCTGGGGTACAGGAGAGACATCAGCTAGGGCAAGGATTTGGTGTTAGTGTGACCAGGGGACAGGGCTGAATGAGGCACAGGAGAGACGTCAGCTAGGGGATGGATTTGGTGTTAGTGTGACCAGGGGACAGGGCTGGCTGGGGTACAGGAGAGACATCAGCTAGCGCAAGGATTTGGTGTTAGTGTGACCAGGGGACAGGGCTGGCTGGGGTACAGGGGAGACATCAGCTAGGGCAAGGATTTGGTGTTAGTGTGACCAGGGGACAGGGCTGACTGGGGTACAGGAGAGACTTCAGCTAGGACATGGATTTGGTGTTAGTGTGACCAGGGGACAGGGCTGACTGGGGTACAGCAGAGACTTCAGCTAGGGCATGGATTTGGTGTAAGTGTGACCAGGGGACAGGGCTAGCTGGGGCCCAGGAGAGACATCAGCAAGGGGATGGATTTGGTGTGATTGAAACCAGAGAGCATGGTGGGCTAGGTCACCAGAGAGGCACCAGCTAGTTCATGAAGAGCCACTAGGTCCCCTTTTGGAGGTCTTCACTTTGCCTAAGTTTGTTATGAAATGAAATTACATTATTCTTTATCCCATATTTTCCCAGGCCACTAGCCTATTTGAAGTTTGTTTTTTTTTTGGGGTGGGGGGGCCTTCAAATTTTGTGTAGTGGTTTTAAAGGCTCTGAGGTTTGTCTGTGCTGTACTGTATGATTTCTGTGCACAAAAACTGCTATACATCCTTGCACATGTATAGCAATTTGCACATTTTGCAAAGCCTATTGCTACACAGTACCAGATGAAGTGTACCCTACAAGACATGAATATCTCTACATGGCAAGTAACCACAGAGGCTTCTCACTGGTTATTTCCTTAATTTCCTAGCTTTGGATGCTTACTGCCTAATTGAAGTTTATAATTATCTGAACGCAAGATTGAAAGAAGTTACCCCAGGACTGGATCTCGTCCAACTCTATGCCTCCTCTCAAACGAAACCTAAGACGAGCAGAGAGAAGACAAAAAAGAACAAGAAAGCAATCAGGAGAGAGAAGCAACAACAGAAAGTAGAATCTTTCAGACAAGGAATGGAACAGGTAATCACTTCAACTGTCTCAGAAGTTAGCACTCTCCATTGTAGACTTGCCCCACCGCATGTTAGCAGCTAGATGTGTATATATATAAATATTTATATTTATATATAGTTTTTTCACTGTTCTGGATTTTCTAACTCACTACGTTTTCAATAATGGAATGGAGGGAAACTACAAAGGCAAATGAATATATATAAATGAAAACGTAATGAGAAGGAAAATCCAGAACAGTGAAAAATTTCCAGCCTCCACTGGGATTCGAACCCGGGCCTCCCGCTTTGTACGCGGACACCCTAACCAACTAGGCCATGGACGCTGATTGTATGTCCAGAGGTTCTAAACCGGTAAGGAAGGTCGTAATTCCACTGTAGGCGTTTGACACCTGTATCGAACAATACTAGTTCTGTTTTTGGTGACATATTTTGCCTTACTCTAGAGATCAAACATGATGCTTACCAACTCACAAATCATTTGTGATTCCTAAAGCCGGATCTCAAAAGAGATACTTTGAACAGACTTTATGTTAATGAAATGGAGGTAAACGACAAAGGCAAATGAATATATATATAATTGAAATAGTAATGAGTTGAAAAATCCAGAACAGTGAAAAGACTTCCAGCCTCCACCGGGATTCGAACCCGGGCCTCCCGCTTTAGGTATTTGTGATGGCAAGGTTTGTTTATAGCTTTTGTTATTAAACTAATAACAGATAGCAAGTGTTTTAATTTTCAAGTTTTACTCATGTTGCATTTCTATGAGTTTTATAAGAGGCTGCTGCCACCACATGTTAGCAACTTGAGATATCTTGTTGGAATCTGTAAATGGGAACGCTTGTGTCCTCTTTAATTATGAACTAGTAAACAACGAGACAGCAAGTTTGTTGTTAGTAATACTAATCTCACACGTACTTGAGGTATCGAAGAAGAATCAATTGTAGACTGCTGCCACCATATATCGAAACTTGAGATATCTCGTTGGTTTGTGTTGGCAAGATTTGTTCAATGCTGAAAAAGTAACAATTTGATGACAAATGTTTGGTTAGTCATTCTCTTCCTAAATCTCCCTGAGGTTCTGGGAAATATCCAGTTCAGTTTGTCCCTCCATATTGAATGCATCCTTAGTCTGTTTACGAATCAGTTTGTCTTTGCAGAAGGTCCTGCTGGAATCCAGACCTTAACATTTATAATTAAACCTTCGGGGGCTTTTCCAGTGGATAAAGCTTAAATTCTCACATTCATTTAAAATGTTAGTTGTTGTTAGCTGGATTCATTTCAGAATTGCTCATGTTGTCCAATGTGTTTGAACTTATCAAGATTTTTTAGCAAAGTGAGCAGTTTACAATTTATCCATTGGTACACTTAAGTGAAGTGCATGGTTTATATTTGAATTATTGTGTAAAGTAACATGGATGGCATGTAACAACATGTAGAGAGAAGACCTATTGAGAATTTGAAGAAGAACACAGCTAAGTAACAGAAAGCCAACAAAATAACTACAAATGGCTCTTTATCTCATGGATAATGTCAGCCAAATTTTGTAATTTAAATAGTCTAGCAAAAATGTTATCAAAGGTCATGATATGGTTGTGAAAAGCTTTGACCACTGGTTTGAGTTTGACCACAAGGTTTGAGTCACTTTTTGTCATGTATTTTGAAAGTTCAAATTTCATGTAAGGTCATACAGAGTGTGTTTTTTTGTACAAATTTACAAATTTTGTAATTTAAATAGTCTAGCAAAAATGTTATCAAAGGTCATGTTAGGATTATGAGAAGCTTTGACCAAGTGTGCGATGACCTGCTGAGTCACTGTCTGTCATGTTAGTATTGTATTGGAAAGTTCAAATTTCATGTAAGGTCATACAGAGTGTGTGTCAAAGGTCATGTTAGGATTATGAGAAGCTTTGACCTAGTGTGCGATGACCTGCTGAATCACTGTCTGTCATGTTAGTATTGTATTTGAAAGTTCAAATTTCATGTAAGGTCATACAGAGTGTGTCAAAGGTCATGTGAAGCCACTGAAGGTTAATAAATGAATCTGTTTAGAATGTTTATAGTACCAATCATTGACTGTAAGCTCAGCTAACTGACTCTGCTGCTAAATTTTCATCAAGTCTGATGTGAATTTGAAACAAAAATACGCTAACTTGATCCATCTCGATTAAAGAAACAAGCTCTGTACAAAACACACACACAAACACGCACACACAAAAACATTATATATAATCTCGGAGACCCTGCCTAACAATTATCATCACATCCTTTCCTCAAAACTTCATTTTCTGTTTTGCTTTCCATTTTTTGTATCAAACTAATTCTTTGGAAATCGTGGAAAGTACATCTACAATTAGCGTCGCAACGATTTAAGTCTATTAGTGCTCATAACGTGTAAGCTTACCAAATATGGAAGAGTTAACTTTACTTCTGCCGAGAGAGTACTAAACCACTCAAGAAGATGTAAGAATACCCGTGGGAGCAGAGAACGCTGCTTGTAGTTACAAGTAAATAAGAGCAGTCAAGATTATATTTATTAAAACACATTTTGATGTCGGGGAGGGGAGGGGGGGATGGTTTATATCTTTAAATTTAATGATTTCTGAATCTTTTAAAATTTGACACCGTGACTCTAATGAAGATCAATATTATTAAAAACTGAGACCATCAAGGATGCAATGTCAAGAAGCTCTCCCTCAAGTCGTTTGTTAAATCGGGCTAATTAGTAAAGATAACGAATACAAATCGATTTGTAATCGTTTGTAATAAAAACAAACTACCGTACTATAAAGGCCACAAAAAGTCACATGGGAATTTTTCAGTAATTTTTTATAGGACTTAAAAAGGAATCTTAAAATTAATATAATATTATAATATTGCAAGTTTACCTAAATTAGCTAATTAATCACAATGGATTTGGGTCTCATGGTACATTTCGTTGTAGCTATTAAGGATGTTGGTGGTTGACACAGAGAGTAGAATGTACGTTGTAGAAATGGCAAGAAATGAAGTAATCATTTGAAAGTTGTTTATTTTTACTTTGAACAATCTCCGAGAGCTTACGGTTAGCTGCAGTTTTATTCTGTATCTGCAGATTTTTCACTCCTGGTTTGAAAATCTTTCTCTGTGATGTTTGTGTGGTTTCGAATAGTCTTTAATTTATTTATGCTATTGTTTCAAATGTGTTTTTTTTTTTTTGAGGAACCAAGACAGTGGCAGATCCAGTATTTTATAACAGACAGGGTGTGGCCCATGGGTCATGGAGGCAAAACTAGCTATATAGATTAGGTCCAAAT
Source organism: Apostichopus japonicus (assembly GCF_037975245.1). NCBI lineage: Eukaryota > Metazoa > Echinodermata > Holothuroidea > Aspidochirotida > Stichopodidae > Apostichopus > Apostichopus japonicus. The sequence continues at coordinate 2,036,597 of NC_092561.1, forward strand.
GCAAGGTTTTGCTAAAAAGTACTTGTGAACTCTTGTGTGAGGTTGAATATGGGAGGGGTACGTGGCCGACACACCGGCTTGAATTCGTGTCTGAATTGATCTGTTAAATTATGGTCGACGGTCTTTCCTATATCTTTACCGTACGTTTCGTACAAAATTTATAACACGTAAGGTGTAAGCTTCCCTACCTGTGGTTACACCTTTTTAAAGTTTTGGAATTTTTAAATTTTTTTTTTACATTGCCATTTGTAAATTGATGCAGGTTACAAGATTTGTTCAAATGTTTTTTTGGTTTTCACTTTCTCAGGTGGCAAAGCTGCAGAGGCCAAGCATTTCGTCACGTGATTTCCGAGTAGTCTGCGATAATATGTTACAAGGCTTAGGCAGATATCTCCGGGCTTGTGGTGTTGATGTCAAGATACTCGAAAATAGTGACGACCATGACTTAGCTGCGAAGGTAAGGTCATTTATTGTCAATGACAGATTATTGAATAATATGTTTAGCTGGGTTTCTTGAGAAGATTTGGGATTATATTTATATACTAAAATATCATGATAGTGCAAAGTGCATACTCACTTGTAGAAACATGTATAAACTCTTGCAGATTATTGTCATTCTGAGGTATCTATTCTGTTTTATCACTTTCTAGATTGCCAGAGAAGAACATAGAGTCATCCTGACATCTGGACTTCCATTCCATACGGTAAAGTTGCTTTTGTTTGGTGTCTCGGCTGACACCATTTTCGATCACCTACACAATTTTTAGTTGTTTACACATTCTGGCCAACCCCCATGGTTTTTTACTGTGAGACTTACAGCTTTATGTATCGTCGTCGCAGTCTCACGCTAGGATCTCCAAATTCTTAAAGCTGGTATGACAAAGTCATTTCATTTCCTTTCATGTATCTTTCACAACAACATACAAGTATAAAACAGCCAATTTACAGAACATCTGGTTAAAGGTACAAGTCGTGAAAAGGGAAGTGTCCTAAAAAAGAAACCTTGTGGGCTTGACAAGAGCACACTCTCAAAAACAGTGTACTTGGGTTGCTACTCTAGGAGGTATTATTAAAACCAGGTTATCAAGGACATTGACAGTGAGTGGTGATACAAACAGTACTAATTGTAGAGAACATTACATTCTTCATTCAGAAAGGAGCTAAATAGTATCAGGTCTACTATGTACAAAATGTCTTAATGCAGCACGTAAAGATAACACACAAGACACTGTTCTTACTAGTGGTCAAGAATTCAAAATAAATTAACAGCTGGAGTTTCGACTTTGAAATCCTGTCAATTTATTAGAAATTTCCACCCGCTTTGGACCGTTCATGTCAGGTAAACCCATTCTTACGAATATATTCGAATTTTAGTTAAAGGCTATGAGTCAAGATCGGGAAAGTTTTGTTTTACACATCACATCTTTAACATCAGGTGAATGATTTGATGAAACATTCTTGGGTGAACTTTTAAACATGTGTATTATTTTTTTTTGTCTTCTTCAGCTGAAGTCTCATGTACAGGAAGGTTGTTGCATGGACGTCAGAACAGATCTGAAAGCTCAAGATCAAGTGGCCGATGTCTTGCGGTACTTTAACGTCAAAGTCACCTCTAAAGACATCTTCAGTAGATGCCAGGTAAGAAACAGTGATTCTTGGGCACACTGTATGCAGGGCATGGTATCTTCTAACTAGCAACCCCTCTTCTTTTACCTCCTTATCCCCCCTCCCCCTCCCATCCCCTTTACACAGCAGAGACTTGGTGGTAAATGGTACTGGCTTGCATAGTCAACAGAGCAGTGGACTTGCGACTGGGACATTTTCAGCCACTTCTAGGCTCTTTCAAGCATTCTTGAAAGATTGAGTGAAAACATTGGAATATTTATTACAGAACTAAGCTTTCATACGGATATGACCAAAGTTGAAGGAATTTGACAACGTTAATGTGACGATTTGTCATTCGATACCGATGGTATGATACATCACAATTATGCGACTCTTGATTCTTTCTTCAGGTGTGTAATTCCAATAAATATGTCGCGGTGAATCGGGCCGACATGAAGAGACTCTGGCTGGAGCGAAAATTAGCAAGAGCGTCCGCTGGCACTCCGAGAGACCCGGTGTCTGCATCGAGGCCATGTGACGCTGTATCCCCGGGAATTGGCCCTTTGTCTAATTATTCAGATGAAGAGGACGAGTTTGAGACACCCGACGATGACGTGGACGATGATAACGATGAATTCGTATATAAAGGACCCGCAACGTCTAAGGATCGTACCTCTCCATCTGCTTTTCCTTCTGCCGACGATGGACGGGGACCTGAATCCGAGGGTGTCCACAAAATGTACGACAAAGATTTGCTGCGGACAGATCTCAGCATCGATTTCAGGAATGCGAAATTTAGTAACAATACCATCATTCAAGTGGACAATATTCTGGAGGGCGTCTTGAACAATGTGAAACTATATTACGTCTGTTCAGAGTGTGGGAAAGTGTTCTGGGAAGGAGGACACTTTCAGAGGATATCGGAGCAGTTTGGCCACGTTATCAGCAAAGATTGAGTAACTGATAATTTCACTCCATTCCTCAACTGTTATTCCATTCCTGAGAGTGTTGCTTATTTTCATGCTTGGTTTTAGAACTGAAAAATATTGTAGTCAGAGAATCAATCTATTTCTGAAGACTCTCCTCCCTTGATGTGACTTTGTACCTATCCCTTCCACATGACCCCTCTCCCCCTCCTCTCCTGCACAAGGTGAGAGCATTTATTTAAAACTTGTTGGTTTTTACCAGGATTGTAGTAAACAGTTGCTCCAAACGAAAAGAAGGAAAACCATTACACAGGTTTTGTTTTTAAAATTTCAACTTTTTTTAAGTCTCAAAATTTCCAATTTTATAGTCAAGGGTTCTCTTGGGCTACCACAGCCATTATTTACATAACAATATTTTTTAGCTGTTCCCCGTTTGCAACTTTTCTTGATTGTACAGAGATGCACAATAATTTATGTCTGTTAGTTTTCCAATGTAAATTTTTGATAAGGTTTACCGTGTAGAAACACGTCCGATCTAGGAATGCGCTCATTTTAACCTTTTATAGTTTTGTTGACTATTTTTAGAGCCTCACCAACAGTCATTGGTGGACATAATAGATTTTCTGTTCCTATCATAACAAAGATCTGTCTACACATATGTTTTTATGATAAACCTCAAGTGGTGGATCCAGGCATTCTGGGAAGAGACTGAGGCCAGGGAGATAAGTATCAGTAGATACACGCAAATTTACTACCAACATATTTTTAGCCTTTGAAGAAGATCCTGCTAGGATCGAAATGTCAGGCCAACTTACTTTTACACAACATGTGTGTAAGAAAAGACAGGTAAAGTGTGTGTGTGTGTGTGGGGGGGGGGGGGGACACCATGCTAAATATTTCATTCACATGTACTTTGTAGAGTGTGTATTGTTCTGTAAAATTAATTAAGACTTCTCATCCCAGCCCCTGTCCACACCCTCGTGGCATACAAACCCCTGTTAATGCCACTGGAGACATGAATTAGCTTCTAATATGATAGCTCCTTTTAATTTTTGCCCCTTTTCCATTCCCCTCCACCTTTTCCCATCTCCCAAGGGGCTGTAACTTGTATGTGAGCAGGTACGACACTAGGGAGGAACATTTTCCTATCAAAAGTGATTACAGGAGAACCATAAAGAAATGAGGCCAAGTCTTTTATCGATTTGATCTTATCCGTACATGTTCTTATGAAAGCTGTATCATAAAATCATTTTCTATTTACAAATATGAACATAAGAAAACGGAGGAAATATCGGTATCAAAACGAAAAATAAGATGAATAGTAAAAAGTCTTGAAATACCTTACATTGTGATAGGCACTTTGAATAATCAGTCTTATCTGAGCAAGATCCTTTCGGAACTCGGTCATCCCTGGAGAAAAAAAGTACACGCGATTTGACGTCGTTTACGAGCATGATGGGATGTTGATTTTGATTAAATCAAGGTGATTCAAAAACCCAACATGATATTCAAATTAAGAAGAAACTTATGAAAAAGAAATACATACAAAAATGGCTGCTAGATTGATATGTACACATATTGAAGAAAATAAAATCACTAAAAACTGAAGGAAAAAAAAAAAAAATTAACAGCAAAAAACAACAAATTAACGAGTGAATACACTTTATCGATTGACATGGATATTTGGACCAGCTAGCCTAGCCTGACATGAACTAAAGAACATAGAACACAACCATGCCTATAAATACACTACACTGCTTTAAAATTGAAGGAAAATTCAAGATAGGGTGGACTTTACCGAGCATTGACTTGTGAAAACATTGGAGCTGTGAGTACCAAGGCAAAAAGGCTGTGGGTTACTAGGGAGTTTAAGCAGTATGTTGAGTTGGAAAAAAAAAATCGAGACTTTCTCGCTATTCAAATTTACTATGAAGCTGTTAACGCTTGAATTTCTATTTCCATTTTGACATAACCATATATATTCCACTTCAAATCTAGCAAATTTTCCTCAAAATAAAATTTGAATTGATCAAAACTAAGACACCCTTGGAGAATTATTTTCCACCAAATGCATCCACTTCTAAAAATTACGTTCTTTGACACTTTCTTCATTCTTGGGCATTGCATTAAACTATTGGAAAACTTGAAAAAAAAAATCACCTTTTTCTTCAAGTTTGATATGAAACTTGCTTAGTGAAGTAAATAACCTATATTGCTATGGGATTTTATAACCGAATAGCAATGAAACATTTCCCATAGCTGCTAAAAGTAGCTGGTATTGTGAACACTATCCCATAAAGTACAAAAATGAATGCAGTTATAGTTTCTTCCAAAACTATGTGTGTGTGTGTTTGTAAATATATAAAGCCTTAAGGTTATGGTAAACTTTTTGGTAAGTACTTTTTTTTTTTCATTGTTAAGCATTATTCAATGACATCCTGTTTATAAGTAACAAAAAGTTCCCTGATAATGTACACTATCCAAATAGCTTTGAATACACAGACTCACCCTCAAATGCATTGTAACGATAAATATAAAGTAAAACTTGACTTTAAATATGAATTAGTAAAGTTTTGTTGATAAATACCATATAACAGCCCCCTAAACTTTGTACTGTGGTAACAAGGTCCACAATTTGACCCATTTTTTTTTATTTGAAATTGTTTGCAAGGTTTCTACTTTATTACAATATTTAGCTTCAAGGTTTTCATAGCTTTGTGAAAACCTTTGTGAGAATGATGTTGCCATAGCAACAGAGCTAAATGTACTATCATGCAATGTTTCATATTAATTCACTGTTTACAACTCCCTTAAATACAATGATAATGATTTGAATCTCAGTTCCATTTCAAAGAAGGGGAGGAGTCCTGCAAATCTATGTTTCCAAGGGTAAAATGAAGTTAAAAATGGTCATTTTCGTACTAATGGATCTAATGGGTCTGGCGTTTCTCATGGCCAAAGGTTAAGTTGAGCTTTGACCAATGCCAAACCTAGCACAATGTAACCTTCAATGATGGAGAACACCTCTGGTTTTTTAAAACAGTTTTGCCTGACATAATATCAGATACACAAAATAGTTGTTTTGTATCAAATTGAAGCATATTTGTTACACTTTACCCAGAATGGGTTACCACTGCATGATTCAATACAGAAAATCTGAAATATTGAACAGGCACTTTTATATCACAATACATCTACAGCTGTCAGAAAACTTTGTCCTTTATTTCATAGAATACTTTCGTCTTTTTATCAATCATTTGCAACTTTCTCTCTAATTTTGATTTATATTTGTCTAAGAAAATAAAACATAAAAAAAAAAAAAAAAAAAAATACGACAGTAATCATCAGGTAAATTTTCATGAGCATAACAAACGCAGTTTGAATTAATACAAAAGGCACGGTTTTAAAAATCGGCTGTAACTAATTTCTTCAAGTTTTGGTGAACTTCCGCCATTGAAATAATGCTTAAAGGTCACTTAAAAACACAGGTTAAGGCATGCACTATTTTAAACCCTTAGTTGATAAATTATAGGAAAAAACAAACTCTGAGAACCAATGGCTGGACAGCCACAATTAGAATCACTCTGATTACAGACTCAATAATTCTGATTAAATATGATTTATATTTCAATTTTCTGTTTCACACCCAAAAGCCCCAACTTTTCACATAAAATCATTCACTATCACTTCTCAATAATATCTCTTATTTCTGTTAGGCAAATGTGATTGAAATATTTTTGCAAAGGTAATAAATTCTGAGCTAACAAAAAACTAGGTTTGTACACTCCATATATGTTATGTGGTAGGCTAGAGAAAGCATCTTGTGTAATTACCCCTTCATTATCATAAAAAAAAAAAACTACTTCTCATGGTTCACAAAAATTGAATTCCAGAATTGAACCAAGTTTCACCTCTCTTCAATCTCCAATCAAAGTTTATTTTTGCTCCTGTTAGTTTCCGGTTTATTCCATTCAAAATATTTTCCCATGCAAATCGCATTTCGACCAAGCCATCAATACCAATCTGATTGGGATATGATAAACATATTTTGAAAGAGCAAAACATGCAGGACTTGTAATACTGGAAGTCACTTGTCAGAAAATTGTTCCACTTTAGCTGTAACGTTAAATTTCACTTCAATGCAAGCTATGGTCTTATCAAATTTATTTACTATGAACAATTCTTTGTTGTTTTTTGGACGTAGCACAAGGTTTATTCACTCACAGAGAGAAAATATTTTCCGAACAAAACAATCTACGGAAACTGAAACTTAATGGAGCAATAAATAGTAGTCCGTTTGATTATGGCACCAATGTGTAATTATGACATTAATTATTAAAAAGGTTAAAATAAGTCATCTAAAGATCAAGCAAAAAGAAAATTCATTTCCACATAAAAAAGAGAAAAAACAGATTAAACTAAAAGCAGCAGGTTTTAACACTTTAAGATTTAGAAAGTCTAAACCTGACAAACAACCTGAAGTACATCCAATTAAAAAAAAAAAAAAAAGTTGTTTATAAATTTCCTTGAAATGAAATTGTTAAATTGTCAACTTTCTTTTCATTATCTGATTAAATTTGTGCTGATAAATGACATTAAAAATGAAATATGTAATTTAAGAAGTCCTAATGCACCATCGGTTGTATGATTCCCAGTATTGGAAAATCTATCTTCTTTCTGAATCCAAAACTATGTATTACCTTTCTTTCTTTCCTTACTTTTTTCTTGACTAAAGACACAACTACTTGGTTATGTCAACCTAAAACCACCTCTCTTAAAGTACTTAATATAGCCTTCAATCACTGCTAGATACTAGGAGACGTTTAAGGGCCAAACAAGACAAACATTTTGTAAAATAATATTTTTGCTTGGCCATAGTTTTAGCCATCTGTTACAACTCCCTTAGCAAACGAGTCACTTCGACTCTAAATCAATGAAACGGTAAACAAGCAGTTTACGATTTAATTCTGTCGAAGACTACAGATCAGAAATGGAAGGGATGATTAAGACATATAATGATGCTATAATAGGAAGTTGTGTTTTCCAGTGGAAGGCAAATCTGGATTAGACAACTTTGGAATTAATTTTTCTGAACTTGTCATGATATTAAGTAGTAGGTTCAACTTAAAACTGACAAAATATCAACTTAAATTCCCTTCATCTCAAACCCACAGATGTAACGATCAAATCCACCGCTGAGAACTGACATAATTCAACGCGAAACTGCTTTAAAGCTTTCCTTTAAACAGATTCAAATTATATTTAGAATCTGTTTCCTGCAGCTTGGGAATGAACTATTCATAAAAAGTCACTACTCGCAAAGACCACATGACCAAATGGTTTGGATAAGAACTTGAGCCTGATTTGTGCGTGACTGCAGCAAGCTGTGATTGAGGTCGTTGCAAGATAATTACCTGAGAACAATAGGGAACCCCATTAAATCAATGTATCACCCATTAAAAGAAAGAAGAACCACTTCAGATTTAAACAAGTGCCAAGAACAACTATATTGGACAAGGTAAAAATGCAGAGAACCAAATAAAACTTAGGACTGTGGAAAACTATACAGAACAATGTAGAAACACAGAGAACCATGTAAAACCACAAAGAACCATGTTAAACCACAAAGATCCATATAATACACCACAGAACTATGTAGAAACATATAGAATCATGTTAAACCACATAGAACAATGTTACACCTCATAGAACCTTGTAGAGACACATAAAACCACATACCACTACTTAGAACTATGCAGAAACAATGAATCATGTACAACCACATAGCACTAAATGGAATATGCAGAATCGTGTAACACCACATAGAACCATGTTACACCACACAGAACCATGTAGAAACACAGAGAACTATGTAGAGACACATAGAACCACATACCACTACTTAGAACTATGTAGAAACAATGAATCATGTACAACCACATAGCACTAAATGGAATATGCAGAATCGTGTAACACCACATAGAACCATGTTACACCACAGAGAACCATGTGGAAACACAGAGAACTATGTAGAGACACATAGAACCACATACCACCACTTAGAACTATGTAGAAACAATGAATCATGTACAACCACATAGCACTAAATGGAATATGCAGAATCGTGTAACACCACATAGAACCATGTTACACCACATAGAACCATGTAGAAACACAGAGAACTATGTAGAGACACATAGAACCACATACCACCACTTAGAACTATGTAGAAACAATGAATCATGTACAACCACATAGCACTATGTGAACTATGCAGAATCGTGTAACATCACATAGAACCATGTAACACCACATAGAACCATGTAGAAACACAGAGAACTATGTAGAGACACATAGAACCACATACCACCACTTAGAACTATGTAGAAACAATGAATCATGTACAACCACATAGCACTAAATGGAATATGCAGAATCGTGTAACACCACATAGAACCATGTTACACCACATAGAACCATGTAGAAACACAGAGAACTATGTAGAGACACATAGAACCACATACCACCACTTAGAACTATGTAGAAACAATGAATCATGTACAACCACATAGCACTATGTGAACTATGCAGAATCGTGTAACATCACATAGAACCATGTAACACCACATAGAACCATGTAGAAACACAGAGTACCATGTAGAAACACATAGAACCACATACCACCACTTAGAACTATGTAGAAACAATGAATCATGTACAACCACATAGCACTATGTGAACTATGCAGAATCGTGTAACACCACATAGAACCATGTAACACCACATAGAACCATGTAGAAACACAGAGAACTATGTAGAGACACATAGAACCACATACCACCACTTAGAACTATGTAGAAACAATGAATCATGTACAACCACATAGCACTATGTGTGAACTATGCAGAATCGTGTAACACCACATAGAACCATGTTACACCACATAGAACCATGTAGAGACACATAGAACCACATACCACCACTTAGAACTATGTATAAACAATGAATCATGTTCAACCACATAGCACTATGTGAACTATGCAGAATCGTGTAACACCACATAGAACCATGTAATGCCACATAGAACCATGTAGAGACACATAGAACAATGTAATGCCACATAGAACCATGTAGAAACACAGAGAACCATGTAGAGACACATAGAACTATGTCAAATCATGTAGAACCACATAGAGTAGATATAAAATTGACAATTTAGAAAACGATTTTTTGAATCATGAAAAGTCACTTGGAGCTGAGCAGAATCAAGTAAAAACCACGTAGAACTAAAACAAACTTAGGAGTCCTGTCAAGCAAAAAGCCAAGACTCAGAACCACATAGAACCATGTAGAGCAAGATCCAAACTGTAAGCAGGTAATTAATTAATTAATTAATTACTTAAATGCGAATATCAAAGGTAATAGCAGAACAAATCCTAAACAGCTCAGAGCTGATACGGCTATGAATATTCATAAAGCATAATTCCAACCAAACAAAAATGATATCACAAATGATCAGATATGTAGAGAACATCTTACACAAGCACACATGTCTCTTGTCTCCCAAACTAAAAGACAGTAGTTTGGAAGAAATGTTGTCGTCGTCGTCGTAAAACTAATGAATCTATACACCAATCTCTACATACTCTCATTATCTCCTACTAATCTCCTTTTTGCATGCATAATTGAGCGAATCAAACAGCTATTTCACAGTCCAATGGCATGAATACAATTAAGCACTCTGGTTTCCTACTGACCTGTGCAGCTAACGACACCAGAGCTGTTATTCTAAATAATTTTAATTATTACAGGTTATATTTTTAAATGACTCGCATTATTAAAACCTTACATGACAAGCAAACAACACAACTTTTTGGTGCGTGCAATATGAATAAATAACTTTTCCTTGCAAATCATCCTAAAGTGATAATTCTATTCACAAAATAAAGCTAATAACGTAGGAATCACTTTCATCTAAAAGACTAATCGAAAGTTTGTGGAAATGAGAAAACAGATATTCAGTTCATTTTAAATTTGGCTGGTTTTTTTTGCAAAAATGATTAATTACCCTTGGGGGGCAGTAAAATGAGACCAGACAGAAATCTCACCAAAAAAAAAAAAAAAAAAAAAAACGTTGGTAGAATGGAGAATAAGTTGCAAGCTTTGAGCCGCATTTGTATGTTAATGAATACCATTTTTTTTGCATATGGTCTAATGTTGCATACAACTACAATAAAAAAATAAATAAATAAAAACAAAATTATGAAAGCATCTTCGATGAATCTGCCTGCCCTAAGTAGTCTTCTGGTAAAATAAAATAGGACACGAAACGGAAGAAAGATGCTGATGTGTAAACAATGATTTATATTCAGCAGAAGTCATAGACCGATCATAAATATTAATAAACAAGATAACTGGAGAAGAAGTTTCCCTTCAAATTCTCTTTCTCTCGCAATTCTTTTTAACGCGTCTTGTTTGGAAATATTTTCTCTCGTTTACTATCATTTCTCTCAGCCTTTTCTTTGCCTCTTAAAACATTATAATTTCGGGCAAGTTTGATCATGTTAGTAGTCAATATTGAAACACTTGTAACATAAATAGCAGTTACACATGTACGCGTTAGTCAAAGAGAATCAATTGTACGATAAAGTAAGCTATAACCGTTTCCGACGAGAGGGCGTCCCGTCCTGACCCGACCCGCCCCTCACCCTAGATACCCTCCAATTGACCTTTAACCTACGTCTACACACGTATTCGGTTTGCTTTAGCAGGCCTTGCGGTCCTGCCCACTTATTTTGCTCTGGGTATTAATGCTTACCAGCTCTTTTTGAGGTACAAATCACCCACTTGAAACCCGCCCACCTTTGGCAATAACACAAAAATTCCAAACTTTTACTACCTTTCATATTAACATCTCTCCATCTCTTCCCATCTCTCTGTCTCTCTTTCTCTCTCTCCAAGTTTTTTTTTTTCCAGGTCACCTAGGGAGAGTTGGCCTATTTTATTCTTCCTCTGCTCAACAGAGAGATCGGTAAGAAGCTCTTGAAATGAATGAAGCAAGGTCTTGTATTTCTCTCTGCAGTACTGAATGCCAGGCACCATTTTAAAGACACGTAGCCGTTGAATACCATATTGCTCTGAGATACATCGTGGTCATCGTGCTGCATTTTGATTTTAGCAAATTTCAGTCTTTGACAAGTCTGTAAATGTGGTGTTGAGCACCGTGTTCGCTTGTCGACACTTCAAATACAAAGGCAATGCATAGCAGGGTCTCGAGCGTGTCCCTGTTGGTTACCACCTGTAGAAAGTGACAAAATTACTCGATTACAACCGAAAATTCCCACGAATAGGTAAATAACACTGATTACTATTCTTGGTGAAACTAATAATGTATCGAGTGGATTGCGTTTATTTTATGATACTGAGCAGATACATACATGTGTATGTAGCAAAAGTCAAACTGCTTAGAACTTACACTTCATTTGGGAATTTTTACTGCTTGGAAGACCAGTTCTTCAGATGGGGAAAACACTGGATTTCTCCTGAATGAGAAAACCACCATGTATTAGTCGGCAAGGGCTGGAACCCGCGACTTCAAACTTTGCCAAAGCGAATTCAACTTTGAACTGACACTGATCTAATGGTTTCCAATGCTCTTTATGAACACTGGAACAAAGTTCTCTTGATTCAAAGCAGAAGCAAGTTACTTTTAATTAGCTGTACACCTTGACGATCTGCCCAAATGTCTATATACAAAGCAGGCATACATTATCAAACCATTACAACTCCAACTCTGGGAAGTGCTTCAGTTTGTGGGGTGGGGGATGGATGTTATTTGAGGGGGAGGGGGGTGGAGGGAGGGGTGCTTTTCTTACTCACCTGCAGTATTGTGAAGTTTTCTAGGACACTGTTCATCATATATTTCTCTGGGAGGTGCTTCAGTTTGTGGGGTGGGGGGATGGATGTTGTTTGAGGGGGTGGGGGAGGGGAGGGGTGTTTTCCGTACTCACCTGCAGTATTGTGAAGTTTTCTAGGACACTGTTCATCAAATATTTCTCTGGGAGGTGCTTCAGTTTGTGGGGTGGGGGGATGGATGTTATTTGAGGGGTGGGGGAGGGGTGCTTTTTCTTACTCACCTGCAGTATTGTGAAGTTTTCTAGGACACTGTTCATCATATATTTCTCTGGGAGGTGCTTCAGTTTGTGGATGAAGTTGACCATGTACTCACACATGGGTGAACGGTTTATCCTGTACATGTAGCGGTTATTCTCAAATCGAGGATTTTCACTCTGTCAAGAAATTACGAGAAGGCGGGGGTCATTAGACAATGTTGGAGTAAAAGGCAGCTCATGTTAATAGCAGGCAAGGGGCTGAGTGCCTCTGTTACACAAGTCTTCTAGGCCAAGGATTAATAGCACATTTAGCCACATAAAAGTAAAACACTTTCTCTGGGAATTGATTAAATCAAGCATATTTTAAAAATATTTTTTGCTTAAGTATAACTTTTCCCCACAGAATACCTCACATCTTGCAGACAATGGCGGCTGACGCAAAGCGGTATTCTGCATTTAGCCATAACTTGATTTCATTCAGCATTTCTGTATACGACATGTTGTATTTTATGTATGATTGGATGTTTCTGACGAGCGAGGTTTAAAAACTGTTAAGACAGATAAAGACAAAATTTCATACATGTATATCAAACTCAACGTGTTGTTTTATCGTTCATATTAATTATGCAGACCTGCAAAAGTTTATGCCTTAATTTCACCAATTCGCATTTTTGAATGTATCAAATGTATCAGAAAGTACCTAATGTTTATTCATGATGCCTTATCTGTCCCCTTCCATGGATGAGTAGAGTACCATAAGACCAATATAAACAAGCTTGAAGCCTGCACACTTGTGATTTTGTTTTATTTTCATAATTCAAAAGCTGGATAGACCATCTGATTAATGGCATCCATCATGACAGTTTCCCCATGATCAATGATCTTTCTCAGAAAGTGTCAAAATGTTTCAAAATTTACGAGGGTGATAAAGTCTGTCCAAAGAGATTAAAGGGGCTTTCTTTTTCAGTGGTGCAGTTATAGACACTTCAGTCTGACCCAAATTTAATTTGTTTATCATTAAATCCAACTATCAAATGAATTGAACTCATTCCGTTACTATAAACTGTACGGTCCAAACAGATTTCAGAATTGACAAAAAAGCAAAAATCCAAGTGGCTAGTTTATGATTTGTTTCTACACTATCAAAAACTATTAAAATGTGTTTTGACTTTTAAAGGTAAAACACCCCAAGAAGCTGGGAAGTTGAACCATTAGGAAGGCCCCTCCCCCCCCCACCTCCATACACACCTGTAGTATATGAAGGTTTTGCTGATAATTCAGTCTGCTCTAATTAAACTTTTCTAATAATCTCAAACATACAGCATTGACAACAGATTTTCTGTTGTTTTTTCATATTTTTTATATTTTCAAAGGCAATACACTCCCCTTTAACATCATAATCTGAACATTAATCAGCATTTACTACTGTTTTAATATTTTACTACTCACTAAAATGACTGACTCCAGTTATAATCATTAGATACATACTACTTCCCAGCAGGGTATAAATTTGTTCTGCAATAAAAAATTTCCTCCATGTGCTAACTGCTCTTAAAGCTGTGCTTCTTCATCTTAACCTAGTGTGCAGCAAGTTTACAGAAGTCGAGTACTGATACCCAGATAAGATTGCGACTAATTAAAGGATTGGTTCAGTTGTCATACATGTTTATGTTATATGACAGAGGACAATAAAAGATACACAATGGTGAAAAAACTGTTCAAATATCTTTTTCGGTTAAAGAGATATTCAAGTGTAAAGTTTTATCAGGTTGTGTAGAAACTGCTGTAATCTGACTAGCTGTGATGTCACATCCTCACATTCCTGAAAAGTCTTTATTTTTTTCTCTAAATATTTTGTGAGATTTCATGACTTTCAACCAAAAGATATGTCAAGAGATGTCATATTTGTCAAAGGAAGTATTTGAGATTAAACATCTGAAGAATTTTTGATTATATTATTTTCAAATGTGTTAAAAAATGCAAATAATTTTTAAAGAAATATATTCACAAATGTTAAGGAAGTGAGGATGTGACGTCACACCCTCACAGTAAGTCTTTCTACACCAGTCGTTTTCAAAGAAATTTTGATATCTTCAAAGTGTCATATCTCCTTAACAGAGCATGCTATCATGGTAGTTTCTTCACTGTTCTTTTTGTCTTTTTGCGCTCTTTCATACAAAATAGACATGTCAAACACCTGAACCAATCCTTTAAACTATTGAAGACAAACTGTGTAACTTTCTTCAATCATAGAAAGCTAATTGGTGAGAAATGAGTTAAGTAATAACTTTATTAGATTCTGAACACTATGTAGTGCGAGAGGGACACTAAACACTTGTGTTTAGTTCAGAAACACTAAACAACGTTAAATTCTGAAACACTGTTTAATTCTGAAACACTTAATTCTGAACACTATGTATGGAGAGAGGGATATACTATTTACACCAATTGGTTTAATTCTGAAACACTAAACAATGTTTCATTCTAAAACACTGTTTATTTCTGAACACTACACCACTGGCTTTAATTCTGAAACACTAAGCACTTGTGTTTAATTCTGAAACACTAAACAGTTTCATTCTGAAACACTGTGTTTAATTCTGAAACACTTAACAATGTGTTTAATTCTGAAACACTTATTCTGAACACTATGTAGTGAGAGAGGAATCACATGCAAACTTTAAATAAATACTGAAATTCCACTTATTTAAAAATGAAAGTTGAAATACAGATTTGTAAAGTTTCATACACCCAGTTGGGACAGTTTTTGGCACTTGTAATGACAGTATGAATATACCATTTCAATCAGGTTTATTGGTTAGGAGCTGTTCATACTGCAGAGCAAATAGATACAACTGCAAAACTCCGAAACATGATCAGAAAAAAAGAAAAATTCTGGAAAAATAATCTTGGGGAAAAATTAGTTAAAGCAGACAATGTCAAATGAGATCCATCATCATCGGTCTTGTTGGATTTCAAGATTTTGTCGTGTTTTCAAAGCTAATGAAGATATCTGTCGATACTTATATAGGACTTGATAAACACTTTGTCGATACTTTCGAGGAATCAAAAGATTTAATTTGTCTGTGTTGCCTACCTCCACTTTCTCAACGACCTGTTTCCCAAACGAGCAGACTTTCGTTGAACAGCTTATGGTCATATCTTCAGTACTTTCAAAAAGGCTTGATACTCCATAGAAGGCACTAGTATCTTCCGATAGCGTGGTATTTAAATCAGCCTGTTAGGGATAAAGAAACAGTCAAATCTTGAGAATGAAACATACAATAGATGCAGCTTAACTCCCATGGAATAGTGCCGGAAGGCTTTTGTTATGGGAAGTTATTCTCTCCCCCATCTCATTACCCTCTCCCTAATCCTCCCCTCTTTTAAATCCCAGTAGATTCTGCAGCAAAAAGTTTTGATTTTTCTCAATTTTTCCAACTGTATGCGACTTTCAATTTTCAAATTAATGATGTTAATCTATTAAATGGCATTTCTTTATATTTTCTCAGAGCTTATCCACGGAGAGACATGCAATTTAATTCCAATATCACCCCCTCACCTAATACTTACCCAAAATTTCACAAGGTAAAATGCCTCAGGAGGTCCTTTATCATACAAATCTTTCAAACCGCCTTTCTTTTCAGGAAATTTGTCATAAATTTGTCTGACGTCAATCGCCTGTTTCAACAAAGAGAAAGAATAATGTTACACCGCAAGATCAAGACATTCACATGTACCCCCCCCCCCCCCAAAAAATATGCAAGAAAGTGAAATATTAGTCTCGTATGCTCAAATTTTAGTGATTTTAGTGTCACTTGCAAGAGTTTTTTAAGATTATTGAGACTTTAAAGTTTTCCAAATTTAGCAATCATGAATGAAGAATAAAAGTCTTCTCTAGGAAATCAGCACAAACCACCCAACAACCCCCCTCCCCTGCTCCCCTTCCACCAACAAGGTAAGCTGTTGCATCATTATTTTACATTTAATAAAGATTGGCATGTTAAGTTGACAATAGCAAGTTCCATGACAACAACAAAGGGCAGTTTCCATGACAATAAATCAGTTTCAATGGCAACAGAGTGCTATAAAAGAGACCTGTGTTTGACTAACCTCAAGTACATGGTCCGAATAAGTTGCATTTGATCCAAGATGAACAAAGAGATGTTTGCTATACTGAAATCAGAAAGAGAGAAAACTGTATATTCATGTATCTGAACAATGGAAGCATAAATTTCACATCTTTTCCATGGAAAAGAAATGTTTCATTGAATCAGCTGCAAGGACAAACAAACCATAAAATGATGAAACTGTTTACCAATTTTTATGGCTGACTCAATTAGACAAAGTCTATCAAAACCGGGATGTGAAATGAATTGTTCAATATCTAGGTGTTGACTTAGATGCCGATTGAAACTCTTGCTGACAAAAGATTACACAGTTAGTCTCACTAATACCTGACAATGCACAATTTACGGTTTGTTATAAAACAAAACACCGTACATGTAACCAGGTGATCTCACTCATACCGGACAATTCACAATCTACAGTTTGTTATATAACAAGAGCCCAAGGGCACTGTGGTTCCTTGCTTGGGGTATATGACAATACACATAATATTATCAAGCAAGATTGGGCTGAAATAGTCCAAGTAATTGTGGTCCTACATGTTCCCATAAAGTAACCAACACTATAGCCAACACTTTTGTGATCACAAAATGTGATCGGATTTTTTTATCAAAAGGCACTTTTGAGATCTAAATATGGCGTCGAAAATGTAAGAAATATAAGAGACCTACAAGCGTGTCAACAGATATGATAACAATGGTGACCTCAGATGACATGACCTTTAAGTTTCAAAATGTTCCACCACACCATTCACAACTTGTCCCAAAATATCAACCATGTCACACCTTCGCATTGAGATTTAATTGCATTAAATGTCAAAAAATTAACTTTGAACTTGTATGTAACTTCACACACAAAGGTCACCCGGAGGTCAACCAATTGACATTTTTGATCGGTGAGACCTAAATGGAGCATGACTGTAAAAATTCAAACATTTTTTCTTTGCCCATTTTCTCCCCCCATAATACTACTTTTTTAACATTAGCTGACCTTTGGTGACCTTGGATCACATAACCGTTAAGTTTGAAAATATTTCCCTATACCATTTGCAACTTGTCCAAAAAAATCAACCTTGTCACACCTTGGCACTGGGAGTTATTGCATTAATTGTCTGAAAATTAACTTTGACCTCAAATAACTTCGCACACAAAGGTCAAATGGGGGTCAACCCATTGACATTTATGATCAGAAGTTACCTTTGACATCTGAAAATACCATCGAAACTGTAAAAATCCCCAAAACACGGAAAGGTCACCAGAGGTCAAATTGAGGTCAAGGGTCACCCAGATGTGGGTCGACAATTGGATTACATTGAGGCAACTCCCAACCCTAACAGACATTTTGTTCTCAAGTTATTGCAAAAATACTAGTTTTTTTATCATTAATTGACCTTTGGTGACCTTGTATCACATAACCGTTAAGTTTGAAAATATTCCCCTATACCATTTGCAACTACTCCAAAAATATTAACCTTGTCACACCTTGGAACTGGGAGTTATTGCATTAAATGTCTGAAAATTAACTTTGACCTCATATAACTTCGCACACGAAGGTCACACGGGGGTCAACCCGTTGACATTTATGATCAGAAGTTACCTTTAACATCTGAAAATAGCATCAAAACTGTAAAAATCCACAATACACTAAAAAGGTCACCAGAGGTCAAATTGAGGTCAAGGGTCACCCAGATGCGGGTCGACAATTGGATTACATTGAAGCAACTCCCAACCCTAACGGACAATTTGTTCTCAAGGTATCGCAAAAATACTAGTTTTTTATCATTAATTGACCTTTGGTGACCTCGGATCACATGACCGTTAAGTTTGAAAATATTCCCCTATACCATTTGCAACTTGTTTCAAAATATCAACTGTGTAACACCTTGGCACTGGGAGTTATTACACTAAATGTCTGAAAATTAACTTTGACCTCATATTACTTAACATACAAAGGTCACCTTGGGTCAACTTATTGACATTTTTGATTGATGAGACCTAAATTAGAGCATCAAACTATAAAAAATCAAACATTTTTTTCTTTGCCCATTTTCTACCCCCAAAATACTAGTTTTTTGACATTAATTGACCTTTGGTGACCTCGGATCACATGACCGTTAAGTTTGAAAATATTCCCCTATACCATTTGCAACTTGTCCAAAAATATCAACCATGTCACACCTTGGAACTGGGAGTTGTTGCATTAAATGTCTGAAAATTAACTTTGACCTTGTATAACTTCGCACACGAAGGTCACATGGGTGTCAACCAATTGACATTTTTGATCGGAAGGTACCTTTGATATCCAAATCTAGCATCAAAACCAAACATTTTCTTTTTTGCTCGTTTCCTCCCAAAATAAGCACATTTTTTCTAATGTGACCTTTGACCTTCTGACCTCTGTTTCAGATGTAGTTTAATCTCCTGATTCCAAAAAACAAAACGAAAAGTCTGTACAACTATCCTAACTCCGACCGAAAAACTTTGACCCCATATAACTTCGCACATAAAGGTCACACAGGGTCAACCTATTGACATTTATGATCAGAAGATACCTTTGACATCTGAAAATAGCATCCAAACTGTAAAAATCCCCAAAACACGAAAAGGTCACCAGAGGTCAAATTGAGGTCAAGGGTCACCCAGATGCGGGTCGACAATTGGATTACATTGAGGCAACTCCCAACCCTAACAGACATTTCGTTCTCAAGTTATTGCAAAAATAGTAGTTTTTTATCATTAATTGACCTTTGATGACCTCGGATCACATGACCGTTAAGTTTGAAAATGCTCCCCTAACCAGTTCACCACTTGTCCCAAAATATCAATCTTGTCGCACATTGGCACTGGGAGTTATTGCAGTTTTAATATTTTCGGTTTTTGGACCATAACTGACCTTTGGTGACCTTTGTGGGCACCAAAAACAATAGGGCACACCTTCTCCATATGGCGGATCTATAGTCCAAGTTTGGCCTCAATCCAACATTCCCTTATTGAGATAGAGCGTACCCAAGCAAGTGTCACAGACGCACACACACACATACATACATACATACACACATACATACACACACACATACGCCAACCTGACTGCATAGGTTCCTTTTGCTAAAGCAAGGAACCAATAAAAACACTGGTCATACATGCAACCAGGTCACAGCTCTGTAGTCTTTAATAGTCAATCAAATCGACAAGAAACTAGATCACAGCTAATAAGTATGATCAAAGAAAATTAATCAGACATTTAAGGAAGTAGACAAAGCTACATGATCAATTAAATTCACTATTTGTTTGATCAGGAGCTATTCATTAGTGCAGGAGCACAACTTGGGGGGGAGGGAGGGGTGAAGGCAGAATGAGTGAAAGGATGGAGAGGAATTGGAGGGAGGAGAGGGAGGATAGGAGGATGGGAGAGGAGAGGGACATTAGAGGGAGATGAGGAGGGAGAAGGAGAGGGAATGAAGGGAAGAATGAGGGGGGGTGCAGAGTAAGACGGAAAGGAAGAGGGATGGAGGATGTAGAGCATCTAAATACAGGAAGGCAGGTGATTACCACTAACATGGAGGTGGTCGTTATTGGATACAACCCCACCCTCTTATTCAGCCCCTCCATTACCACCACCCCCCCTCAAAGACAAAGGCTTGATTAGTTGATTTACACTTACATTATCATTCTCCCTCTGATGTTCTAAGAAAGCTTGAAATTCTACTAATCTCAACCTTCTTGTTCCTATGGACCTCCCTTCACCCGGTGGAGGGATTCCCTGGGGTGTAACGCTACTGGCATAGTCCCCCACGGTGGATGCCACAGGTGCGTACGGTTGGGGTGCTGCCCCTGTGAAAGGTTTTATGCTGAAAAAAGGAAAGAATCAATAACATTTGATAAGTTATACAAAACAATACCATAGAAGGACTGTATTACTTTATATCTGTTGTACACAGCATTGCAGTAAACCTTGAATCACCCCTCCTACCCACCCCCCACCCCTACCTGAAACCTTCAACACTCTCCTCCTGATATAGGTTTGTATAGAGTCCAAAACTAACTGGTTTGGATATTTACGAGTGACAAGCTTACCTGTCTCCCCACAACCTTAGCAACCTCGTTCTACCATGCCTTCCAGGCACGGTTCTAGGCACGGTAGAACGAGAGTGCTAAGGTTGTGGAGAGACAGGTAAGCGAGCAACAAAGTAACTTGATAGATATCACAAATTGTGCATTTGCTTTATGCCCCTCCCCCCCCCCCAAATAATTCTCCAAGTAATTAATTCATATGGCTGCAATGATAGGAGAGGCCACAATTTCAAAAACCACTGTTTGTTGGTCTGATTCCTGGACCCTGTTCATCAAACCTGTGATTCCTGGACAAAGAGAGAGAGAGAGAGAGAGAGGGAGGGTGGAGGTTCGAGGTTATACTTACTCTTGAGAAGAACCTGCTTGAGTAAGGCCAGGCTGCCAGAGCTGCAGATAAAAGAAGGAAAACGATAATAATCATAATAATAAACAATATAAACACTAAAATTGATCAAACAATATATCAGTAAGGTGACCGGAACAAATGCAAACTAATATAAATTGAGTATTTTAATCTATTGACGTGCAACAGCTCACACAAAGTATGAAGTCTGTATATATATGTTTCAGCAGTGAATTAACCCCAAGAATACCCAAGTACCTGCCTCTATCTGACGGGCGACTTTTAATCGTGTTACGTACTTATCATTACCATCTTTTGGTATAGTCTTACACAGGTGGATACAGGCATATACTGTAACTACCTGTAACTTTTGAAAAGGTGTAAATAACACAGTTTTGCCAAACGTTCTAAAATTAGAGAAAATACTGTTGACCTTCACCGAAATAGTAGTCAAAATATACAATGGTGACCCTGAGAACAGCTTCACGAAAAAACAAAACAAAGCTTCGTGATTCATTTTTGTTGCTGGCTGACGGTTAAACACTCAATTGCTTTTCAATGAAAATACTTGACAAACTTAGAATCTTTTCAACTGATGATGAAAAAGTGAAACCTTATTATTCCAACATCAACTGATTTTAAGCTTGTAAGAACAATCACATGATGAACGAAGTGATCAGTGATATATGTAGCAGTGCAATGGGATGGGGAGAGGAGGGGAGCAGAAAATATTTTAGGAATTGATAATTAACTTAACTTTCTTGCCTCTTCCTCATTACCTCTATCACTGCCATCATGAGACATGGTCAAAGAAAAATTTATAACACCAATATGTGTTGTATAATTGCACAAACTGTTCAGAATACAGCCACAGTATGATACTTTACTTCTACACAGTTGCATACTCAGCATGTGGGGGTTGGGGGGGGTGGGGGACGTCTGCCCCCGGGTACCCATCAGCCACATATCGATCACAGAATCAGTTCAAAGCTTGGCCCAAGAATAGCACCAATTTGCATCTAAGCCCACCTTACTGTACATAAAACAAAACCCTCCCCTTAGACACCCTCCCCCAGGACAGAATCCCCTGCACAGACTGACAAAGGAAGGATCAGCCCCCGTTGCTAACTATTCTATGTGCGCCACTGGTTCCACATACCCCTTGGCCTTCTGTCCCCTCCCCTTCCCCCTCCCTGCTAGTCTCCCACTGCAAGATTTGTGATGACAGCATCGACACCGCCATTGAATTAATCATAACATACATGGTTCTTAAATCAAACCAAACAGAATATCCTCAGTATTTTCTTTGGTTCTATTTCCACTATCTTCTCAAAACTTGCCACGTGTATGTATAAAAAAGCCAGATTGAAAGAAACTTTGCTGATAAGCATAATTACCTCCCAAAAAAAAAAAGGTTTCATAGATAAAACCCCATTTGCACTGACATTTTGACATCTCTGGGTTGAAATCATTTTGCAATGTAAGGACCTATATTTGACTGGCAAATCCCATATCAGGTTTGGGAGCACAAACAGCACTGCAAAGTATTCAACAAGTTTCTTGACATAAAACTACATTAAAACTACTTTAACGACTGAAATTCAATCCATGGCTTCTAAAATCTGTCTTTTGTTCTATTTTTAATACCACACTAATAAAAATATCTCTCAATTTCCATGAATATTGAGGGGGGGGGGGGAATGGGAGATTTATTTGCCTAACTTTATGATCTCAATATAAATAACAGCACGAGATGCCCCATCTGAATAAATCCCAGGGTGTACACTATCTATTTCTTCTCTATCTCTCGTAACGACTGTGAATAAACATTTGCACTCTCTTTGAATTGCGCACGGCGCACACGACCAACGAACAGTTTAGTGCTAATAATAACTGCCGCACAAAAGAAGCACTCCATTGTCATCCCGACGTTAACGCTTGGCACAGATTCTACGTCGTTGCCATCGGAAACAAAAGCTCTTTAAGTCAAAAGCCGGGAGCGCCAGGCCGGCCAATTTATATTAATATTTTGATCAATGGGAAATTGCCTTTCAAAGATAACACTGATAATATGAATCACACAAAATGTACTTGACTTTCTCTACCATTTTGTCAAAGTGAAGGGAGTCTAATGCACTGAGGCTGGAATCCTATAAAACATGATTGATTAAACTTATAAATTTTTTGCCTCAGCCACGAAAATAAGCGGTCTCTCATTTTCCCTTTATTTTATTATTTTTTTTTAATATCATGTTTGAGGAGGAGAAGGAGGAGGAGAAAACCCATTAAGGGAGAGAATGGCTCTGTGAGAGATGATATCTCTCGTACGAGCATTAAATTAAAGCTGCAAGAAATTACTGTGAGACAAAAAAAAAAGAGCAACAGGCAGCTATTTACTACTGTCGGTAGTTGATTGATTTATCAACATGACAAATTAAACGCAGGGGTGGAGGGAGGAATAGACGAGGAAGAAGTGCGAGAAAGTACAAGCGATCGAGAAACGTGATGAATGTCGTTTTTACTCTCAATCTCATTCTGTGCGAGTTCAAATCAATTAAAAGAAAAAAGTGTAACAAAATGACATCGACATGAAGATACAAACTTGAAAGCTGGCTGATGGGAAATATGGGAGAGGAATTGTGCACGATTATCTATAAATGCAACAGGGTTGAAGATAAACAACTTGTACACAGTGTGTAATGTGTACAGTATATGTTATTTCTTTTGCAGAATTGTGGAACTTGTAGAGAGTGTCAAAAATCTTTACATGCTGGAACTGGGATTCAAAGTCAGAAGTCAGAGGATTTACTAATTCTTGTTTTTCAATTGAACAAACTGAGCTATCTGGCGCTATTCTAGTGATAAGGCTACTTGGGTAAAATTTTCAAGGATTTTTTCTTGTCCCTCGGAACATCATTCTGGTCTTCCTCTTTGTTTTCCAAACAGCAAAATGTCAACTACAATAAAAATATGAGTACAAGTACACTGCAGGAGAGAAGGACCAGTGAAATACACATTTCCCATAGATTATAGGCCTACCACTATTTTGGTTTCATTTGCAGTTTTATCTCCAAAGTGATGGCGGGCAAAATTTGACATCTTACAAGCTTTAAAAACCAGCAAATTGTTGGAAACGCTTATGTCTAGTAAGAATCTGGTTTTGAACCCCTAATTCTGCTCCAGACGTTTTTAGACAATCTTGGTTTGAAGAAGACAGGTGACTACATACCGGCGCCCCAACGGCATAGGGGGGCCTCAGAGGAGGGCCTGGTACTCCCAGTCCCGGTATCCCAAAGGCAGCTGATTTGTTCTGTAATGCCGTGGCAGAGACGATTTGTGCGGATGACATGGCGGCCATACTTTGAAGAGCTTTGTCTTTAGCTGATTGATCTTGCTGTAAAAGAAAGAGGTGATGAAGGAATTCATGAGAGAGAGGGTCATGGGGGGGTGGGAGGGTGGGTGGGGAGGTCAGTTGGAGTTGAAGGGAGGGGG
Source organism: Apostichopus japonicus (assembly GCF_037975245.1). Classification (NCBI taxonomy): domain Eukaryota; kingdom Metazoa; phylum Echinodermata; class Holothuroidea; order Aspidochirotida; family Stichopodidae; genus Apostichopus; species Apostichopus japonicus. Next base: position 2,061,273 of record NC_092561.1, read on the forward strand.
AGAGGAGATTAGGTAATAATAAAGTATATATTATTCAATCGAGACAAAATCGTGGGAGTCTGTTGGAGTTGAAAGGAGATGAGATTAGGTTGCATTCACAAGAGACAAAATCTTGAAATTTGTTCTTTCAAATTTAATAAATTGAATTTAACCATTCCATCTTGTGCAACTGTGGAGCACAATTTTCTTTTCTGACTTTCTTCCACCCAGGTTTCTCTGCCTTTTTGCAATGTATTCAACTCTGGCTGGCCAATGGCCCTCCCGACCACCCCCTGCCCCCACACACTAACCTTAGGCTTTACTCTCTAAGTTGGTAGTAGGAACACCTACATTCACAGAAAAACATGTTGTACAAAACAGACGTTTTCTTTTTTTTTTTTAACTAGGGTGAACTTCCCTTTGCATTTTAGTAACTAAATTGGGATATCAAATTCACTAGCTGGATGACAGGATTTGACGGCTTGTTAGCAACTTCTGGTGAAGGGGAGGGGGAGTGGGGGTACACACATTGTATGACCCAAAAGAGAATAAATTTTTGATATCCAGCACTAAAATTTATAGAACAGTCTTAAATAGGAGATAAACAAACTTTTGCAGTATGTTTTTCCAACATATTTTAATTCATATTCATCTGAAAAAATTGCAATTTACTATTCCATAGAGAAATTCCTTAACAATGCACTTCTTTTCTATTTTAGCACTGAATTTTCATTTCACATAATGAGGTACATTGAAACATTCTTTCATATTGCATTGTACCTGGTATAAATCCTAATTCATTTTGGTCGGTTTGGTGAAATTGGTGCATAAACTGCACAATTCCGTGTTTTACGGCCAAATTTTGCATTCCATGATAAGCACAGACTAACTGACCCCCAACTCTAGACTCTTTTGTTGGTATTAAAATGTCGTAAACAGTCTACACAATTATGTCAATGTACTTGTTTGCCAAACTTTTCACCCATGAGCAGAAATTCAGTGAATGAAACATTGATCCATTAAAACAATTGTAGTAAAACCTTAACTGGGACACATGCGCGCAAGCAGATGTCTTGACCTCAAAACCTGATATTAAAAAATAAAGTAGCATACACACAGAAGTACGCAGCCTACAACTTTTGCTAAACTCAGTACAAGCCATGGTTTCACCTGCCAGAGAAGCAATTCACGAGTCGAGTATACTCGTTAAATGTCTACTTCGAGCGCTATTCTGCGATAAAAATGAAGT